>NC_141104.1:6430000-6577500 GCF_041138505.1 Cibotium barometz
CTATTTCCAAGGAGCACAAGATATCCAAAATGTCTGTAGCTGACCTTACTAAGGCTCTCCAAGAATACTTTAGGGGTAATCGAGCTCCTCAAAATAGCCATATGTATCCAAGAAGAGAGTAGCAATGGGGTTCGGTTTGCTTAGGACCACATAGCATGAGTGAATGTCCCACATTCAGAGTCAAATTCAATGGGAATTGCAATGCATGTGGTAAGTATGGCCATAAATCTAAGGATTGCCTTAAGCGTATGTTAGCAAATCAGGCACCACTAGCCTGGTCAAACACACCTCAAGTACCCGCGTTGATGCCTGCACCAACTGTCGAGCAACCGTCACAGCACGTAGTTCCGAGGAACCCAAATGTAGTCCAGTTTGTGCCATTACCACCGCCAGTGCTAGGACCACAACCTCCACATCCACCAAGGATTACCCCTATAAACCAGATGGGTTGTGAGTCACATAGCGCGTGTGGGGATTATGAAGAGGAGATAGACCCCATGGGATTGATACATTTGAATTGACTCCCAGTACTACATGGAGGATCATTTTGGGCAAGTCAAGCTTGTATATCAAGCGGCTGCTCTCACCAACAAGAGGGAAAAACCTTAATACCTCGGTGAGGAGACCACCTCTTCAATGCTACGATTGTGGTGGACCGCATCGTGTAGCGGAGTGCCCTAATAGGCTACAGAAGATCGCTACTCAAATGCAACCGAATCAAGGGAGCACATCGGGAATGCCGGTACTTACATGTAATCGTTGTGGCATAGATCATTTGATTGCTCAATGTCCACATAATCCTAGTGCACCCAAGATTACACCATTGAATTTGGTTGAGGTCACCAATGGGAGGCACAAGGAACCACACCTGTTGTATCCGCGAATGTAGTCACATGATCAATGCTTCAAAATCAAAACTACATTCTTGAAGAGAGGGATACTGCATCAATTGCTCGAGTAAAGAAAAAGAAAATGCGGCGGAAGAGATCGCTTAATGCCACGAGCTCCAAGCCTAGTTCAAGGACTAACATAGGGACAGGAGACGACCTCGTGTATATGAATGATCTTGAAGATGATTCTGATTCAATAGAAACCATGGGGACCAAAGCCACTACCTTAAGGGAGGAACCCACTCGGGAGATCAACGAAGGAGAATCAAGCGAATACATAAATCAGGGAAAACAAAAGGAAACTCTCTCGGCCCCACAACCAAGTCAGCTAATACCCTCTCGGCCACCCAAACTGACTGAGACTCCCCAAGACAAGCCACGTGGGCCAAAAACCCTCAAGAAAAAGATTGGAACTTACCCAAACCCAGTTGAGGAGATTGAACAAGTGCAACACTTAAGGGGTTTGGTGGAAGAAACACAAAGAGAACTGGAGCCAGCAGACCCTAGAAGAATCAAAATTCCAGACACAGTGTTTCCTACACAAGTTTAGCCTCACAAGAGCCATAAACCGTTAGGTATACCTAGTATCATTCGGGAAGAACATTCGGGATGAAAGTGAGGATAGGACATCAGGAAGTGGGCAACCACTTCCTGACACAGTGTTTCCTACACAAGTTTAGCCTCACAAGAGCCATAAACCGTTAGGTATACCTAGTATCATTCGGGAAGAACATTCGGGAAGAAAGTGAGGATAGGACATCAGGAAGTGGGCAACCACCCTTCTTGCTTAAAAGAATGTTTAGTGAGGGAATGCCTGACCCCATCGAAGAGGAAGTGATTCCATCTTCACCAATCCCTAGTCAAGGGGCGATATCTCGAAAAGTACCGTTGAATGTGTCCAAGCTAATGGATTTCATGTCCTCTAAAATCAGAACCACGATCATATCCAAGTTATACGGAGATCCTCAGCTATTCTTAGCTCTTCGGGCATTTCTCAATGGAGAACTGAAGGCGGGGTTACCACAATTTGCAAATATGGATAGACCCGACACGCTTCAAGATAAAGGGGAACATTGGGATCTACAACCCAACCTAGATGAAGACTCGGTGAAATACTGGTTAACAAGTTGGGATAGTACTTTGAAGGTGACGAATCTAATGCAACCCTCCCCATTACTACCAAGGGATTAACTCTAAAGGGAATCCTTGATGGTGGTGCTGGAGTGAGCATTGTGACTAAAAACTATTGGGAATCTATGGGAAGACCTCACCTTGAAGTCACAAACATAGTGGTTAAGATGGCAAACGGAACTATTGCTAAACCTATTGGAATGTTAAGGGACCTTAAGATCAAGGTTCTGGGATACAAAGTAAGACATACCTTCATCATAATGGATTTCTCTAAGCATCCTATGTCATATCAAATGATCTTAGGACATCCTTTCATGAGGGAAGCACAAATGGTGCATGACTGGTCGAAAAACCATGTCTACTTATGATTCCAGGACTCTGTCATTCGAGTTGATCTTGAGAATGGTCGCGCGCATCCTTTAGGAAGCAAGGTTATCATACGATAATCGATCGGATACCACTATTCACTCAGCCCCATTAAAGTATTGCTATACATGCAAAAAAGAGACTGATGATGGGAAAGATTCTCCTTATATGGATGTCCTACCGGGTATGACTAAGTTGGATAACGTGGATTGGGTACACCTAGCTGCAACCATAGACACATGGGGAAATAGAGGCACAAGTTGGGTAACGCCTGAGGGGCAAGATATGCCACCGTTAGTGCCAATAAACATGATAGGTGTTATGCACTTGACTCCTGATGGCAAGAAAGTGGCAAACTCCCCTGACACTAAAGTAGCGAAGACTCTGACCAATGCAACTCTGAGTCTGAATCTCAAGAAGAAACTGACTCTGAGCCTGATGGGGGGGATGAATCAAATATTCACCCCAGTGTGGAAGCAATGTGCTCAAGGCCTAGGACAGTGACCTCCTGCAGTTCATCCGAGAGTGAGGGGGACATAAGTGAAGATCGACCAAGTGAGTCCGAATCTGATAAGAACAAAAAACAAAAACTTGATAAGAAGAAAACGAGACATAAGCGACAACGCTATCGAGCTAATGTACGAACTACAATAAACAAAGAGGGATCCACTGCAGAATGACTTAGTTATGTAGGATCCACTGCAGAATGGCTTAGTTATGTAGGAGCTATCGACGCTCATCGGAAGTTAGCGCGGATGATTGGGGACAATACCTCCAAAGTGTCATGTGGTGTATTCCGCAACCTCATGACATCGCCCAATTAGAAATTGAAGAGAAGCCAAAACTAAGTCGTACTGTGAGAGAAGGCGGCAAAACCAAGAGTTAGCTCATCAACAAAAGGATGCGAAATTAAAAAGAAAAAAACCTGGCACAACAGGAACCGGTAGACTTACACCCCGCACCCGAGCATTTCAAATCATTTACCACAAGGGAACGTAAAGTCGTCTACATAAAAGCCCAATGAACGCCTACCAATGGGAGTAGCAGTGTCTACGATGGCCCGGCGGTAGTTCAGGAGATAGAACTAGCAGATCTAGGTGAGGAGTCTAACCCAGTTTTTATTGCTCAAGACCTCACCCAGATGGAGGAAGCTACACTCAAGAAGCTTCTTAAGGAATTCAAAGACATATTTGCTTGGACATATCATGATATGAAGGGTGTTCCACCCTCTGTGGTGCAACACACGATTCCAATGATTAGCACTGTTTGCTAAACCAGTCCAGCAACGTCCCTACCCAATGAATCCTACGTATGCAAAGATTGTACAAGAGGAAATTGAAAAGCTTATAAAATGTGGATTCATATACCCTATTGAGCACTCAGAATGGGTTTCCTCGATAGTCATCGTACCAAAGAAGAATGGGAAACTCAGAGTGTGCATTGATCTCAAAAAGGTTAATGCAGCCACTAGAAGGGATCATTACCCCTTGCCGTATTCTGAACATGTGCTTGAAAGAGTTGCAGGAGGCAAGGAGGCATATAGCTTTTTAGATGGGTACTCTGGTTACAATCAGATCACAATTGCAGTAGAGGACCAAGCTAAAACAGCATTTATCATGGAGTTTGGAGTGTTTGCCTTTCGCGTCATGGCCTTTGGCTTGACCAATGCACCTGCAACATTCCAATGATTGATAAACACAACCTTTAAGGAATATCTAAGGGAATTTTGTGAAGCTTTCTTAGATGATCTTTGTGTCCATTCCTCTTGGGACGAGCACTTGATGTGTTTACGAAAAATATTTGAAAGGTGTAGATTATATCGTATCTCCTTGAATCCTTTCAAATGCCAATTCTGGGTTAAACACGGAGGTATCTTAGGGCATATAGTGTCCAAAAATGGGATTTCCACCGACGAGAGTAAAATCAAGGTCATTCTAGAATTGCCCCCACCCACCAACTATAAGGGAGTCCAATGCTTTATGGGCCATGTTGGTTATTATCGAAGGTTTATTCTATTCTTCGCCGAGATAGCTCAACCATTGTATAAGCTTCTCATCGAGTTTATTTGGACCGAAGATTGTGACCGTGCATATGAGCTATTAAAGAAGGCCTTGGTGAGTGCTCCAATCTTGCGAATGCCTAACTGGGAGTTAATCTTCCATGTGCATATTGATGAATCAAACTTTGCTATTGGGTGTGTGTTAACTCAACCTGGAGAACACAAATTAGACTACCCCATTAGCTTTGCCAGTTTGCCAGTTGAACGATGGTGAGATGAACTACACCACTAACGGAGCGAGAAGGGTTGGCAATGATATATGCAGTAAGGAAATTTTGTTATTACCTCCTTGCCACCAAGTTTGTTTTCTATGTGGATCATCAAGCATGGTTGTATCTGGTAAACAAACCATGCTCCACAGGAAGAATCACACGATGGCTATTGATTCTTCTTGAGTTTGATTTCAAAGTTGTTGTGAGACCTGGCAAAAAACATGTCATGGCTGATCATTTATCTCGCATACCTAATGGTGAAGCTCCTACGGGAGTTGATGATGACTTACCTGACACTTCCCTGTTCATGGTAAAGACAATGCCTGAATGGAGTGAGAAGATTGTTAACTTTTTGGTTAATGGCTTTCCACCCAAGGAGCTTTGTAAAGATCTAGCTCAAAAGCTGATCAAGGAATGCGAACCCTATTGCCTGATAGGCGGGACTCTTTATAAAAGAGGAAAGGATGACGTTCTTAGGCGTTGTGCCCGAGAGGATGAGTATCTATACATTTTGCAAGAGGCACATATGGGCGTAGCCGGTGGTCACTTCTCAGGAGACTTAACTGTGCGAAAGATCTTACAATCAAGGTATTGGTGGCCCACTATGTTCCAAGATGCATCACTTTTTGTGAAGGGTTGCGAATGAATGCCAACGATACAAGAAACCCCAACGGAAAGATCAGATGCCCCTACAACCAATTAAAGTAAACCAACCATTTGAAAAGTGGGGTTTAGACTTTGTAGGTCCAATTAGCCCAGCGGCCCGCAACACATATTATTGTGGCCACCACTGACTATATGACTTAATGGGCTAAAGCGAAAGCGACACGTAAGGCGGATGCGAGGACAACAGCCAAGTTCCTCTTTGAAAATATAATCACACGCTTCGGTTGTCCTTTTGAACTTGTGAGGGACAATGGTACGCATTTTATAAATGAAGTGATTAAGGAGCTCACAACAAATTTCATGATATCCCATCATAAATCTACTCCTTATTATCCGCAAGCGAATGGCCAAGCCGAGAGTACCAACAAGACTTTAATCTTTGTTTTGACAAAGACTATTGAAGCTCATCGCACGAATTGGGATCTAAAGCTTACGACAGCTCTATGGGCCTATCGTACTGCATACAAAGTGGCTATTAATTGCACACCATTCAAAATGGTATATGGCCAAGAAGTAGTCATGCCGTGGGAATTTGTCATTCCTAGTCTTCGTGTTGCTACCCAAGAGGGTTGGGATGGTAATCCCTTAGTAGAGCGTCTATATATCCTTGAGCGGCTAAACGAAGAAAGACAATTGGCTGTGTACAATGCCCTTGTGGAGAAGGATAGAAGGAAAAAATGGTTTGATCGCCACCTGAAAGACAAGGACATCAAGGTTGGGGATAAAGTCCTGATGTATGGAGTGCGTAACGAAAAGAAGAAGCTCAAATATGCTGGTAAGGGACCGTATAGAGTATGTGAAATTACCCTGCAAGGTACCATCCGAGTGGAGACTCTCGACGGAGTTGAAACCATTGGATTCCTTAATGGGAGTAAATTCAAAAGATACTATGACCCCTTGAGCCAAGAAGAGTTACATGCAATCCATCAGAAGAAGGCAGCTAAAGAACAAGCTGAGCTTAAGAAGATACAAGCAAGAATTGAAGCCAAAGAATGTCAACAGCATGCTAGGTACCAACGAGAAGCCAACTTGGGAATTACGCAAGCATTTTTCGAGGAGGCAGAGGAGGATTCACTGGAATCTGACCCGCCTCTAAGATACCCAATTGAGTTACAGAGTCCTTACGAGGGGGTGCTGTATAATGCATTATTGGATACAGGAGCTCAACACAATTTGCTATCATATGGCATGTGGTGTCAACTTGGAAAACCACCTTTATCCAAGAGTGCTATCCAAGTTAAAGGTATCAACAAGAAGAAAACCCCTGTCTCAGGAATTTTGCACACTCCGGTTGCCTATGACAAGGGGACCGTAATTCAAAGCTTTTTGGTTATGCCTGGCTGGTACCATGGAGGGGACTGTAAACTTAGGGCGCAAATGGATGTTAGCCACCAAGTGCAATATTGATTGGGCAACCAGGCGAGTTACAACGCAAGAACCCGCTCACCGCTCAAAATCCCACACCTAAGTCATCAACTCTAGACAAAATGCTAGATAACGAAAAGTCACAAAATCAAGTGGCAAAACCATCTTTGATTGTTTGCCACCCCTCTAACGCTTCAATGCTAAGAGTGGAAATAGGCAGTGTGGTCCCCAAGGCTCCGCTTACTTTACCAAAGAGTACATACAAATGGGTCCCAAAAGCTTCGTTAAACGGCTACCTCTACTGCTCAATCTAGTTCAGACAAGAAGCCTTGTAGTAGTAGGAAAGCGGCTACCCGCCCTAGAAAAGGCAAGGTAACATCACATTGGATTCCTAAAATATTATTAGCAGCCCAAGGGTACTACGAAGGGAATGACCAGATTTGGGTCCCTAAACATAAGCTGAATTCCTCTGCGTCGCCTCTGTAAAATCTTGTAAGCCAAATGTTGCCACCCCAACGACAATTCAAGACCATGGGGGTAAGGGAAAGGTAACGGAGTACTCCACACCACTTCTTCCAGAGCTAGTTTGGATTCCCAAATGATATCGATCAATACCACCTAGCTCAGGAAGGGGGGAGTCACATGAAGCTTCTAGCTCCTCATGCCAGGCACATGTTGATATAGAAGTTTCTTCATGCTCTACATCTGCTCTTGTCAACACCCAACAAGAGACCGATGAGTCTATGTCTCCCCTTGTAAAAGTATTGTCAGAAACCATTTCCTCCATTCGTTCATGGGAGCGTACTCTATCATCTCTGCAATTTGATGTGGCCACAAGGGTCATAAAAAGCTATCTGCCCACATTACCACCTATGACCCACTGGAAAAATTGGTTCCAAGAGGCTGCAACATCATTGCAAAAAATATGATCTACCCAAGGAAAGGGGGAGCATGTACTCATGCTCAACATTCTATTGCTTCCTCCCTAACCTTCTCCCTTGACCATGTAATTGCCAAATTCAAGGGGATGTATATATATAGCTTCATACACAAAAAAGAAAAGAAAAGAAAAATAAAAAATAGTAAAAAGAGCAAGAGCACATTAAGAGGAGAAATATCCGTATACAATTAGGAACTAGATTGACCTGTCGCTCGTAAACCTACTGATGCTATATGTACGAGCATCACACACTTCATCCACTCCCACCTTTGGTGAGAGGTTACCTTTCTCAGATATTTTACATGTGCTATCCTGTAATTAAAATCGAATTGGATCATATAGATGTACTAGCCAGAGAGGAAAATGTTGAGGAATTAGAATGGCTAATTCGCCTATTGACCATGACGACTGACCCCTACTCTGTAGAGAACATATCCCCGATAGCCCAAGACTTTCCTTTTCCACAAAATGACTATCCTCGCATGGTTACATTCTTGATGAGTTTATGTGGATGGGAAAACGAAAAAGGTATATCTGACAACGATGAATGGATGGATGAAACTCATGGCACTACCAAGGCTAACTTTATTTATTTGGATGATGCGGATAGAGGCTTAGCCTGAGGGTTAGAGCTACAACATCATCTTACCATATCCTCAGTAGTAGTAGTGTGGTGACTGATTAGGTAGGTTAGTGTTTTCAAGTTGTTTTCTAGTTTGGAGTCCTTAAACGAGTCTTTAATTTTTCAAACTGATGTGCCTCTCGAGGTATAGTGCTTGTTAGTTGGTTGTACAGGTTGAAAAGTTTGAAGTGGGTTCGCTTTCAAGTCCTGAGACTGTCGCAACGTTCATACATAAATATCTCATCAAATTGCGAGCATTTCTCATCATCGAATTAAGGAGATCTCCAAAATACAGGTGTAATTCTTCCATGTTCACTCTCGTTTTTACTGTTCAATTAATTGCATGAACTATAATGCATGACCACATGGAACTTGTCAAAGCACTACTTAGTTTTTGAAGTTGCCTGAAGGCTAGTGTAAATCATTAATAAGTTTAACCTTATTGGATATATTTTTGAGAATGCATGAAGTCTTTAGTTAACCTGGGAATATGGTTGACTTAAGTCTAGGGTTATAACCATCTTAATGTTTGAACAACCTGGCTGTGTGTGTGTTGACCTCTAGGACATAGCTTTTACCCCTTTGTCGGAAGGATGCAAGAACACATTATAGTTCAGGAGCGAAGATCAAAAAAAATAAATTAAAAAAAAAGCCTATAATAAATAGCAATGCAAGTCTATTATGTGCTCTAATGTTGGCCTATCGCCTTATTGACACTTGGTAGGCAAGGAGTATTCTATCCCGACCGATGCCCTGGGTTGGTAGGGGAAAGCCTTGCCTAAGGTGAACTAATAGATTCCTGGAGAATGCCTTGTGTTAAACATGGTACCAGGATCGATGTTAGTTTTGCCTTAGGGAGGTCGCCATTGTGTGTAAAAATTGTCACGTGCATAAAGAAATAAAGGCAAAAGGCTCCTGTAACTCTGATGTTTCTTGTGTTCCTAGGCTCGTGGTATTAACTTGTTCTTAGAGTATACACATTGTGGTCATCTGTTTATTTATTAAGCTTGGTAATTTTCCTTGACTTAGGCCAGTAATAGACCTTCATTAACCGTTGACACCTTGCTAACTCTTGATTTACTTTCAATAATTTTAAACTCCTGTTAATTTGCTATGCTAGCTCATTCATGTGACCCCTTAAACTAAGTTCTCATGGCAACATCCATTGTGGTCTAACATGCTTGAATTTATTACACTCTATATCTTTTGAATTCCAGCATACTTTCACTCTACTTCCCTGTTTTGCAGACGGTCTACCACTAAACCCTATCGAGCTTACCATACCATAGCTTCCAAGGACGGAATCTACATCAGGAAAGGGGGCATGTTAACCTATGACGGACATTGAGACGTACTATGTTTTACGTCATGTAATTAAGTTAAGTATTTTGAGTCATGGGCCGGGCTTGTCGGCACCACATGTAAAGGATAAAGGGATTGGGTGATCTCGCCGATGAGAGGTGCACCTTGAATATCAGCAGGAGGATAAGGGTTAGGATCGACCGGCCATGTGTGGATGCCCATGTGTGAACGGTTAGGTTTCATATAAGAGTCAAATGTAACCCTAAAACTCTCATTCTCAATGTGTTGAATACAAAGTGTGCTCTTGCCTTATCTTCTCGGTCCCCTTCTCCTGCGTGTGTGTGTGTGAGAGAGAGAGAGAGAGAGCGATCGAGCACTCTGTGGCGGCGACGGCGGCGAGGTGGTAGAGCAGCGATGGCTCCACCAGCTATACCTGCTCACTTAGGTGATCTAGTAGCGTTTGCTCAAACGTCGGACGATATATTGCGGAAAACATGCGTGGCATACCTGAAAGAGAGCCTAGAAGCAAGGCGGTACAAGTTGCTAAGCTCACTCAGAACTTCAGTGGGGGTAACGAAGATGTTAGGAAGCACATTGAAGTTTTTGAACACGTGTGTGATTCCTTGAAAGAGCACAATGAGCTACATAAGTGTAAAGCCTTAGGCTTAACCTTGAGTGGGGAAAAGCCGGAGATTGGTATCAAACTTTAAGGGTTGAAGAGCATACTCACTATCCCACTCTCAAGAGATTGTTCTTGAAAGAATACATACGTGAGGGTATGCTTTGGGGTGTAGCATCTCAACTCCAAAAAGCTGAACGTGAGGAAGGAGAGTCAGTGAGAGACTTTATTAGTCAACCAAAGCATCTAAATTCTCACTGTACTCCCGATGAGCACTTCAACAACCAACTTCTTGATAGATTCATCCGAGGATTGCACCACGAGGACATATACAATGGCCTAGTCATTAGAGGTCTTACGACATGGGAAGTAGTCACTGCCAATGCAATCCACTTAGAAGACAACTTGATGATTGCAGGTAAAAAGGTGTCTTCGGAGACAAAGTCTATTAGTTCGCAAGTATCTAGGCACGAGCCAATGACTGTAAAACCTATTACCAAGGAGCCCAAGATATTCGAAATGTCTATAGCTAACCTTACTAAGGCTCTCCAAGAATACTTTAGGGGTAATCGAGCTCCTCAAAATAGCCATATGTACCCAAAAAGAGAGCAACAATGGTGTTCGGTTTATCCACTTAGAAGACAACTTGATGATTATAGGTAAAAAGGTGTCTTCGGAGACAAAGTCTGTTAGTTCGCAAGTATTTGGGCACGAGACTATAAAACCTATTGCCAAGGAGCCCAAGATATCCGAAATGTCTATAGCTGACCTTACTAAGGCTCTCCAAGAATACTTTAGGGGTAATCGAGCTCCTCAAAATAGCCATATGTACCCAAGAAGAGAGCAACAATGGTGTTCGGTTTGCTTAGGACCACATAGCATGAGTGACTGTCCCACATTCAGAGTTAAATTCAATAGGACTTGCAATACATGTGGTAAGTATGGCCATCAATCTAAGGATTGCCTAGTACTTAAGCGTATGTTAGCAAATCAGGCACCACTAGCCTAGTTAAACACACCTCAAGTACCTGCACTGATGCTTGCACCACCTGTCGAGCAACCGTCACAACACATAGTTCCAAGGAACCCAAATTTAGTCCAGCCTGTGCCGTTACCACCGCCATTGCTAGGACCACAACCATCGCATCCGAGGGTTACCCCTATAAACCAGATGGGTTGTGAGTCACATAGTGCGTGTGGGGATTATGAAGAGGATATAGACCCCACTGTTCCATATGGGATTGATACGTTTGAAATGACTCCCCAGTATTACATGGTGGATCATTATGGGCAAGTCAAGCCTGTATATCAAGCGGCTGCTCGATGGGGTATATGGATGTCCTACCGGGCATGACTGAGTTAGATAACGTAGATTGGGTACACCTAGTGACAACCATAGACACATGGGGAAATAGAGACACAAGTTGGGTAACACATGAGGGGCAAGATATGCCACCATTAGTGCCAGTAAACATGATAGGTGTTATGCACTTGACTTCTGATGGCAAGAAAGTGGCAAACTCTCTTGACACGGAAAGTAGCGAAGACTCTGACCAATGCGACTCCGAGTCTGAATCTCAAGAAGAAACTAACTTTCACCCAAGTGTGGAAGCCACGTGCTCAAGGCCTAGGACAGTAACCTCTTGCCGAGAGTGAGGGGGACACAAGTGAAGATCGATCAAGTGAGTCTGAATCTGATATAAACAAAAATTAGAAACTAGGTAAGAAGAAGACGAGACATAAGCGACAACGCTATCGAGCTAATGTACGAGCTAGAATAAACAGAGAGATTCACTGCAGAATGGCTTAGTTATGTAGGAGCATATGACGCTCATCGGGGAAGTTAGTGGATAATTGGGGAGAATACCTCCAAAGTGTCATGTGGTGTAGTCCGCAACCTCATGACATCGCCCAATTAGAAATCGAAGAGAAACCGAAACTAAGTCATACTGCAAGAAGGCGTCAAAAAGCTCCTACGGGAGTTGATGGATGACTTACTTGACACTTCCTTGTCCATGGTGGAGACAATGCCTTTGGTTTTCCACCCAAAGAGCTTCTTCATAAAGATCTAGCTCGAAAGCTGATCAAGGAATGTGAACCCTATTGCCTAATGGGGGACTCTTTATAAAAGAGGAAAGGATGAGTATCTATATATTTTGCAAGAGACACATATGGGCGTAGCCGGTGGTCACTTTTCAGGAGACTTAACTGTCTGAAAGATATTGCAATCAGGGTATTGGTGGCCCACTATGTTGCAAGATGCATCACTTTTTGTGAAGGGTTATGATGAATGCCAACGCTACAAGAAACCCCATTGGAAAGATCAGATGCCCCTACATCCAATTAAAGTAAACCAACCGTTTGAAAAGTGGGGTTTAGACTTTGTAGGTCCAATTAGCCTAGCGGCCCGTAACACACAATCTCGCTATATTATTGTGGGGCCACTGACTATGTGACCAAATGGGCTAAAGCGAAAGCGACATGTAGGCAGATGCGAGGACAACAGCCAAGTTCCTCTTTGAAAATATAATCACACGCTTCAGTTGTCCTTTTGAACTTGTGAGCGACAATGGTACGCACTTTATAAATGAAGTGATTAAGGAGCTCACAACAAATTTCATGATATCCCATTATAAATCTACTCTCCTTATTATAAATCTACTCTCCTTATTATCCGCAAGCGAATGGCCAAGCCGAGAGTACCAACAAGACCTTAATCTCTATTCTGACAAAGACAGTTGAGGCTTATCGCACGGATTGGGATCTAAAGCTTACATCAGCTTTATGGGCCTATCGTACTGCGTACAAAGTGGCTATTAATTGCCCACCATTCAAGATGGTATATGGCCAAGAAGCAGTCATGCCATGGGAATTTGTCATTCCTAGTCTTCGTGTTGCTACTCAAGAGGGTTGGGATGGTAATCCCTTAGTAGAGCGTTCGTATATCCTTGAGCAGTTAGATGAAGAAAGACAATTGGCGCTGTACAATGCCCTTGTAGAGAAGGATAGAGAGAAGAAATGGTTTGATCGCCACCTGAAAAACAAGGACATCAAAGTTGGGGATAAAGTCCTGATGTATGGAGTGCATAACAAAAAGAAGAAGCTAAAATATGCTGGTAGGGACCGTACAGAGTATGTGAAATTACCCCGCAAGGTACCATCCGAGAGTGGAGACTCTCGACGGAGTTGAAACCATTGGATTTTTCAATGGGAGTAAATTCAAAAGATACTATGACCCCCTAAGCCAAGAGGAATTACATGCAATCCATCAAAAGAAGGCAGCTAAAGAACAGGCTGAGCTTAAGAAGATACAAGCGAGAGTTGAAGCTAAAGAACGTCAGCAGCATGTTAGGCGCCACAAACAACGAGAGGCCAACTTGGGGATTACGCAAGCATTTTTTGAGGAGGCAGAGGAGGAGTCACTAGAATCTGACCCGCCTATACGATACCCAATTGAGCTACAGAGTCCTTACGGGAATGTGCTATATAATGCATTATTGGATACGGGAGCTCAACACAATTTGCTGTCATATGGAGTGTGGTGTCAACTTGGAAAACCACCCTTATCCAAGAGTACCATCCAAGTTAAGGGTATCAATAAGAAGATAACCATTGTCTCGAGAATTCTGCACACTCCTGTTGCCTATGACAAGGGGACTGTGGTTCAAAGCTTTTTGGTTATGCCTGGTACCATGGAGGGAACTGTAGACTTAGGGTGCAAATGGATGTTAGCCGCCAAGTGCAATATTGATTGGGAAACCAGGCGAGTTACAATGCAAGAACCAGCTCTCATCCTGACCACTCAGGGTCTCCACCTAAGCCATCAACTCTGGACAAAACGCTAGATAAGGAAAAATCACAAAGTCAAGTGGCTACACCATCTTTGATTGTTTGCCACCCCTCTAACGCTTCAATGCCAAGAGTGGAGACAGGCAGTGTGGTCCCCAAGGCTCCGCTTACTTTACCGAAGAGTACATACAAATGGGTCCCAAAAGCTTCGTTAAACGGCTACCTCTACTGCTCAATCTAGTTCAGACAAGAAGCCTCGTAGTAGTAGGAAAGCAGCTACCCGCCCTAGAAAAGGCAAGGTAACATCACATTGGATTCCTAAAATATTATTAGCAGCCCAAGGGTACTACGAAGGGAATGACCAGATTTGGGTCCCTAAACATAAGCTGAATTCCTCTGCGTTGCCTCTGTAAAATCTTGTAAGCCAAATGTTGCCACCCCAACGACAATTCAAGACCGTGCGGGTAAGGAAAAGGTAACGGAGTACTCCACACCACTTCTTCTAGAGCTAGTTTGGATTCCCAAATGATATTGATCGATACCACCTAGCTTAGGAAGGGGGGAGTCACAGGAAGCTTCTAGCTCCTCATGCCATTCACATGTTGATATAGAAGTTTCTGCACGCTCTATACCTACCCTTGTCAATACCCCCACCAAGAAACCAATGAGTCTACGTCTCCCCTTGTAAATGTATCATGTCGGAAGTGAAAAGATGCAAGGGAGAAGAGAGCTTGAGCTCTTGCAAGCACACACACACTCACAAAACCCTAAAAGAGAACACACAAGCTGAGAGGCTGAAAATCTTCTTCTTCTTCACACAACACTCAACACCCCATATACAAAGATAAGAGTACACACAATATGAAAAGGTACTCAACCAAATACATACTAGGGTTCTCTATAGTGTGAACCCAACTAAATGAGCTATCGCTATAACTATGTCTCTTAGAATGGCTCACACAGCCTGTCATCCCACTGGCCGCATATCACCCATGATCTCACCAACCATGCCAGTGGTGTAAGTGTGGGGCCTATCCCCCAGGCGGGTCATCATCAGTGTCCACCGCCTCAGCTCGATATCTCAACACTCCCCATCGAGCTCAACTCCATCTCATGTACACCAAGAGAAGCCGTGAATCTGCGGAGCTTCTCTGTACCCAATGCTTTGGTGAAGATGTCAGCGACTTGATCCTGTGTGGTGCTGACATAAACAAGGTCAATGTCTCCTGCAAAAACCTTCTCTTTGACAAAATGGTAGTGGATCTCTATATGCTTCATGTGAGCATGAAAAACTGGGTTCCTGGCCAAGTATATACTACTAATGTTGTCACAGAAAATGACAACTTGTCTATCCATTGATAGACCCAAATCTACAAGTAGCTTTCTCAACTAGGCTACCTCACATGCTGCCATAGCAGCACCTTTGTACTCGGCCTCTATAGTACTGGATAGAGCAACCGTAGGCTACTTCTTGCTGCTCCAAGTCACAGTATCACTCCCCAAAGAAAACATGAAGCCACTAGTAGATCTTCTATCTGAGATACTACCAGCCCAATCAGCATCTGTGTACCCATGTACACATATCTCTGTCCCAGTTTCATAAAATAGTCCACAATGCAAAGTAGAACTCACATACCTCAGTATGCATCTCAATGCATCCAAATGCAGCTTTCGAGGAACCTGCATAAATTGACTCACCAACCCAACAGCATAGCTCAAATATGGCCTGATGATCATCATGTAGATCAAGCTTCCTACTATGTGCCTAAACATAGTAGGATCCTCCAAAATCTCTCCTGAATCTGCACTCAACTTGCCATTCTGATCCAATGGCACTGAGATAGGCTTACAGCCTGTCATACCATACTTGGACACAACATGTCCAAGCCATACTGCCTCCTCTGCAGTAATCCAATACCATGTGGTGACCTAATTGTGAGGTGAAAAAAAAGAAGAAAAGACCTGCCTCTATAGCCCTTCCACCTCCCAAACTTGGAAAAACTACCACGAACGGGGCACCACCAGCCACCGGCTGGAACACTCTCTCAACATTCGCCACCCACCCACACCATAAGACAGCTCAGAACCACAACGAACAGATGATCATTCAACAAAAAACATATACAGCATCAACCATGTACAAACTGAGCAAATACACCAAAGACCAGGACTCTGGCCAGGATTTACTGCCAAGGGAATACACCCTTGCGTCTGACAACCGAGCCTCTGTCTCCCGGTCCCTGTAATCTCCAGAGGGCGCCCACACCAGCTAACCCTTCTTCACTTCCTCTGTAGCCTGGCTACTCTCTGTCCCCAGCTGCTACCTGCCAATTGTAGTAGGCGAGCCCCACTGTCTCCAGTCCACACATCAGCACCTCTTCTGCATCAACACACACAAAAATCCAAGGCTCCCTCTCTGGTCAGCATCCACGCAGCACTGCCTGCAATCATCGCCCACACAAGACCAGCTACTCTCACCAGAAGGCGCCCACACCAACTAACCTTCACTCAGCAGCTCCCACTCTCTGTATGTCGAGACCAGCAGCTTCACCAACCACCAGAGCCTTGCACAATCCTCAGCACCACGAACCACTGCTCACCGCAACATCCTCAGATATCTAGCCCAAGCCACATCACTCAATCCCTTCCTAACAGCAGCCCTCTCTGCTGCTCCAGTCACCAGCCCATACTAGACCATCTCCCAAGAGACCTGCAGCCTCTTCTGTACAGTCACCAACCTGTCTATAACCAACACACATACGGCTTCACCTAGCCTGTCAATTTTTTAGCTGCGATCCTCACCTAGCAGCTGTGCCCTGTGTATTCTCTTCACAAACCCGGCCCCTTTGCTGTCCACTTTGCCACCAGCGGCTCCTAGGCGGCCCTTCTACAAGTCACCAGCCCGTCTACAGCAAGCGACTGCATACCCTTCTTTTCGATCACCTCCAATCCCTCACAATTCCCAGCAACAGCCGGCTCTGTCCTGCCTTCAAAATGACCAACCTTCTCTTTTTTCACACCTACGCTTCATCTCCCACGTAGCCCTTCTGGAGGCCTCCACCACCTCTCGCAGCATGGCGTAGCCCAGTCGCTTGCGACTCCTCTATGCTCCTCAGCTGTTCACACGGAGGGCTCAGCCAATCTTCACGTCAGCTGCTCTCCTCTCAGTCCACTACTGCTTCCTTCGGCCACGAGCACATCAGCAAAGGCGGCTCCTCTCGCACCTGCACTCCAGGCCGCCTTGACGCCTCGGACTCTCCCTTCTGTTGTGCAGCCACTTCACAAGGGCGATGATCCCCCCTCCTCACGCCTGCAACACTCTTCGCCCGAGAAGCCTCCTGAAAACAACACCGACGGCCCCTTCTCCTTTTCGAAGCGCCACCTTCTAGAGCTTCAGGCTGGCGTTGAGCTGGCGGCCAAGCTAGGCTTCCATGTGGCCATTAAAACCATGGCCATGTGGATTATATATATATACTCTTTTTAAAGCTTAATAATGGCCATACCCTCAATGGCTTCTCCACTTCCTTGTGTTTTTCCAGAAGATACAGCGCTCATAATTTCCAAATAAATGCGAGAGTTGCCCGCCCCGTCTTCATCAGCATCATTACCACCAAGCCCATCAATTTCCAGTCGGTGCCCTCCATTTAGTATCCATCTGCACACCATACCGTTGCCATAAAAACTTCCAAACTCCAGTATCTTCTCCCAAAAAAAACACGTGCATATTCCAGCTCACTGCAAAACCACCCAGCCTGTACACTTGCCAGGGCATTCAGGGCAAATTTTATTTGCAAACCACACGTACCATATGTACACTGACCAAAAATACCTCTCAGATTTTAGCCTGACATACTTTTCCCAACCCCTAGCCTGCTGAATCATTTATGATCAGCAGAAAGCATATGACCACGTTTCCCTCCATCTATCCTCTGAGCATCATACAGTGTAATCAACACATCTCTGTTCCAGGTGATCCAAGAAACTCTGTCATCCTCCCAAGGCATATCTTGCCATCTCACATCCCACAACACAATACCAGAACTTCTGGAGACAAAGCTCCTTACATACACACCATCCCGTCTCATCTCAAGCCCAAAATCCCTGATACGATCAGCACCAATATCGGAGAACCAATGCAGCAACTCCTGCTGAGGGTAATACCTGATGAAAGCTTCATAAAAAAAAACCTGTTGTACCATAACATTTTCCTGTCCATCAGCATAAGAAGCCTCACCATCAAAACCAGCCACCACAGGTAAAACAAACTCCCCTTCAAAAGGCACCATTCCCCAAGCATCCACCTCAGTTCCTGTATGCTCATCTTCATCAAAACCACCAAGAAATTCATCCATTATAGCATCCATAGACTCATCTATAGCAGCAGCATCATTCAAAGTCTTCTGGTGTTTCTCTTCTTTCATAGCCTGAATTCTGGTCATGGCTTTTTTAATATTCATGCACATCTCATCATCCAGTTCCAACTCAGGCTCATCATCCTGTAGACTGTCTATTTCCCACTCATCCCACACAGGTTCATTATCCAAAGACTTAAAAGCAAGCTCTTTCACATCACATGCATACCTTTGCTCATGATTCACTTGTACCTCCTCGCATTCTTCTTGTATGGCTTCTTCCTGTTCAGCAACCTCATCACTAAGCACTTCTTCATCAATAACCACAGCATCCATCTCTGCATCCTCCTCACTGGATGAAGTATCTTCTGTTCCCTCACTAGTAGTGGTGCTACTGGTCGTATCATCACTCGAATCAGCTTCACTCTCCTCTTCATCATTGACAGGCTTCTGGTTATCCATATTAAACTGCTTCTTATCCCCTCTCCTATCATACAGAGTAATAACCCCTTTCCTCCAATCCTGAACAGCCTTCACTGCTCTCAGCCATGGTCTTCCCAAAATGATGGGGAATGCACCCATTCCTGCAGGCATAACATGACAATCCACAAGCACCTTTACATCAAAAGCTTCCAATTCTAACTCCTTAATCATACCTAAGCATTTAACTTTCTGATGATTTGCCAGCCGAATACGAAATCCAGACGCTTCAGTAAAATCAAGACCAAGCCTCTCCACAGCTGCTAATGTGATCACACAAATCTGTGCTCCACCATCTATGTATGCCTCTCCCAGATTCTTCCCTTTATACCACACATTCACCACAGGACATATGTCAGGCAACTCCTGAACAGATAGAACAGTCACTATCCCTTTGGCAGGCTCCTTCTCTCTCGGGTTCACAAGTCTTTTCCACTGACGTTTCAAATTGGGAGCTAACTCTATCAATTGCCCAAAAGTAATGTTAGCTTTCCTTCCAGCCATGTCCTCCTGCAAACTGTAGCTATCCTGCCCACCCCCTAGTGGAAAATCAGTTACCTGAAACTTCCTACGAGGCTTCCGCTTTTGCTTGACCTTCACATCTTCTCCTTCTTTCACTTTTCCTTTCTTCTTGCTGGGCCCTGCAGCATCTTTGCCTTCCCTTTCCTGTGGCATCCGCCGTTTCCCCAAGGGCATCACATCAGCTTCTGCTTCCTTCGTCTTCTCAAGGGTGACCACATCTATCACTTTAGTTTTTCCCTTCTCCTCAGCTGTGATTCCACTGGGGCCTGCTTGATCCTTGATATCAATACCATAATCATTTGACCTATCCGGTAACTGTGAAGGTAGTGGGTACATATCACCACCCATACGCTGAGGCTTATCACAATCTGTACTCAGATGACCAAGTTCACCACAGTTCCAGCATGTAGGGATGAAATGACGGCCCCTACCGCGACCACGTCCATATCCTGCTTGTCCATCTCCCCCTTCAGGAAAATTACCTCGGCCTCTACCACGTCCACCACCTGTACTTCCCATTAAATTTAAGCTCAAATTCTTCATAAGATCAACCATCTGTTTCATATCCTACCGCAATCCCTCATCAGAACCTGCAGGAACCATAGGTACTCCCTGACTAGCTTGAGGCATCATCTGCATAGCTTGGGCTTCAGTGGGCTTCATCCTCTCAATCACTGCATTCATGGGTGTAGCCTCCACTCTACGAATTTTCGGTTGTGCTATAACTGGAATCATCCCCAGCTGATTCATCCGCTGCAGTTTCCAATCTTTTGACTTAGCGATTTCTACCGCATCCTCAAAAGACCTGGGCTTTTTCAATTCCACTTTCCAGCGAATACTCCTCTTAAGCCCGGCTACAAACTTGTTTTTCTTCATCATATCAGGGGGTACCTGATCTTCTCCCAAAGCCCTGCATAGAGTCTCCCATAGCAAAGAAAATTTCTTCATATAATCATCTATTGATTCAAACTCACCTTGTGTCAGAGCTTGCACCTCATGCCAAACCTTGTCAGGGTCTTCCACCTTCTTGAACCTGTTGCTAAGTGCTGTCTTCAATCCATCCTCAGTCATCTCAATGCATGGAAGAGCATCCCTTAACGACTCCTCATAAACCCTGTACAGGTCCTTGCATCTCCCTTCAAACAGATCCTCAACAGCCGCAACACCTGTACCGACTCATTAATATGGTTGCTTATACATGCAACCTCCATCCTTTCCAAGAAGTCTGCCACATCCTCATTCGGACCACCATAAAACTCTGGATAAGACATCATCTTGATCCCAAAACTTCACTTTCAATCCCAAAAAAACCCAAAAACACCTTCCTTCAATCTCTCACTCTGGGGCATACACCCTCGTAAGAGAAATCCCTGAGCTATCCTCAGTCTATGAGCAACTCCTCAGTGGGGGCACCAGAAGGATGTGAGGTGAAAAAAAAGAAGAAAAGACCTGCCTCTATAGCCCTTCCACCTCCCAAACTTGGAAAAACTACCACGAACGGGGCACCACCAGCCACCGGCTGGAACACTCTCTCAACATTCGCCACCCACCCACACCATAAGACAGCTCAGAACCACAACGAACAGATGATCATTCAACAAAAAACATATACAGCATCAACCATGTACAAACTCAGCAAATACACCAAAGACCAGGACTCTGGCCAGGATTTACTGCCAAGGGAATACACCCTTGCGTCTGACAACCGAGCCTCTGTCTCCCGGTCCCTGTAATCTCCAGAGGGCGCCCACACCAGCTAACCCTTCTTCACTTCCTCTGTAGCTTGGCTACTCTCTGTCCCCAGCTGCTACCTGCCAATTGTAGTAGGCGAGCCCCACTGTCTCCAGCCCACACATCAGCACCTCTTCTGCATCCAACACACACAAAAACCCAAGGCTCCCTCTCTGGTCAGCATCCACGCAGCACTGCCTGCAATCATCGCCCACACAAGACCAGCTACTCTCACCAGAAGGTGCCCACACCAGCTAACCTTCACTCAGCAGCTCCCACTCTCTGTATGTCGAGACCAGCAGCTTCACCAACCACCAGAGCCTTGCACAATCCTCAGCACCACGAACCACTGCTCACCGCATCATCCTCAGATATCTAGCCCAAGCCACATCACTCAATCCCTTCCTAACAGCAGCCCTCTCTGCTGCTCCAGTCACCAGCCCATACTAGACCATCTCCCAAGAGACCTGCAGCCTCTTCTGTACAGTCACCAACCTGTCTATAACCAACACACATACGGCTTCACCTAGCCTGTCAATTTTTTAGCTGCGATCCTCACCTAGCAGTTGTGCCCTGTGTATTCTCTTCACAAACACCGGCCCCTTTGCTGTCCACTTTGCCACCAGCGGCTCCTAGGCGGCCCTTCTACAAGTCACCAGCCCGTCTACAGCAAGCGGCTGCATACCCTTCTTTTCGATCACCTCCAATCCCTCACAATTCCCAGCACAAACAGCCGGCTCTGTCCTGCCTTCAAAACGACCAACCTTCTCTTTTTTCACACCTACGCTTCATCTCCCACGTAGCCCTTCTGGAGGCCTCCACCACCTCTCGTTGCAGCATGGCGTAGCCCAGTCGCTTGTGACTCCTCTATGCTCCTCAGCTGTTCACACGGAGGGCTCAGCCAATCTTCACAGCTGCTCTCCTCTCAGTCCACTACTGCTTCCTTCGGCCACGAGCACATCAGCAAAGGCGGCTCCTCTCGCACTTGCACTCCAGGCCGCCTTGACGCCTCGGACTCTCCCTTCTGTTGCAGCCACTTCACAAGGGCGATGATCCCCCCCTCCTCACGCCTGCAGCACTCTTCGCCCGAGAAGCCTCCTGAAAACAACACCGACGGCCCCTTCTCCTTTTCGAAGCGCCACCTTCTAGAGCTTCAGGCTGGCGTTGAGCTGGCGGCCAAGCTAGGCTTCCATGTGGCCATTAAAACCATGGCCATGTGGATTATATATATATACTCTTTTTAAAGCTTAATATTGGCCATACCCTCAATGGCTTCTCCACTTCCTTGTGTTTTTCCAGAAGATACAGCGCCCATAATTTCTAAATAAATGCGAGAGTTGCCCGCCCCGTCTTCATCAGCATCATTACCACCAAGCCCATCAATTTCCAGTCGGTGCCCTCCATTTAGTATCCATCTGCACACCATACCGTTGCCATAAAAACTTCCAAACTCCAGTATCTTCTCCCAAAAAAAACACGCACATATTCCAGCTCATTGCAAAACCACCCAAGCCTGTACACTTGCCAGGGCATTCAGGGCAAATTTTATTTGCAAACCACACGTACCATATGTACACTGACCAAAAATACCTCTCAGATTTTAGCCTGACACTAATCATCTCAATGCCCAAGAAATATCCAAGCTCCCCCAGATCCTTCATCTCAAACTTTTGTCTAAGCAAGATCTTTACATCAAAGATCTCTGCATCATGGTCCCCCGTAAATGATTAGGTCATCTACATAGATGACAACAAGCACAACCCCTCTATCACTGTGTCTCACATACAGTGAGAAATATGCATTGGCTACATGAAAGCCAATAGTGACAAGATATTCAGAAATCTTGTCAGACCATGCTCTTGGTGCATGTTTTAAGCCATACAAGGCTTTCTTCAACCTGCAAACATGCTCGAGGTGACTCACATCCTCATAACCAGGTGGCTGCAACATATACACCTCTTCTTGCAACATATACACCTCTTCCTGCAACATATACACCTCTTCTTGCAAATCCCCATGCAAGAATGCATTCTTTACATCCATCTGATGTAAAGACCATTTCTTTGATGCAGCCACTGCTATCACAACTCTCACTGTTGCCATCTTGGCAACTGGGCTGAAAGTTTTCTCATAATCAATGCCATATGTCTACGCATATCCTTTGGCTACTACCAATCTAGCCTTGTACCTGCTTATGCTTCCATCACTGTTATGTTTTACTTTGTACACCCACTTGCATCCAATGGCTTTCTTGCCTTCAGGCAAGTGCACTAAATCCCAAGTCTCATTTCCATATAGTGCATCCATCTCCTCATCCATAGCTTTCTCCCAACACACATTTCCAATAGCCTCATCAATGTATGTGGGCTCTATAACCTGCACAACTTTTGCCATGTATGCATAGTGATGTGCCACACATAACCATCATAGGTAAACCTCTGCATAGGATTCTTCACTCTCCCAAATCTTTGTAGCTTTGCATTCAAGGCTTCCATAGCCTTCTTTACACTAGGTGTTCTCATAGCTAGTATCCCAAGATCCTCATCAAGGCTCATCTCTGAGCCACTAGACTCTCCATCAACATGAGAATGCCCTGCAAAAATGTTAGGCATACTAAGGGGCTCAATCACTTTCTCTTTGCCTTTATGTGATGTATTAATCACATTTTCAGGACTAGTATTATGACGTAGCCTGCCACTCCATGGTCTATCAAAAACTGAACCACTAGATGAGGACTCTCCTGGTCCACTCAAAGACTGTGATTGCTGACTTGCATCTTGTGCAACCACATTTCCACTCACATCAGCCCCAACAGCTTCTTTTTCAGCAGCATACCAGTTGCTCATCTCATAAAAAACAACATCCCTGCTTACCCTCAACTCACATGTAGCAGGGTTATAACACCTATATCCCTTTTGCTCAAGGGAATACCAAATAAACACACATTTTTCAGCTTTTGGATCCAGCTTGGTTCTTAGCTCATCTGGCACATGCACATATGCAATGCATCCAAAGACTTTCAAATGAGACAAATCGGGTTTTTTGCCAATAAACCTCTCCTCTGGAGTTACATCATGTATGGCTGCAGTTGGAGTCCTATTCATGATGTAAAGTTTGGAGAAACAGCCTCAGCCCAATAGCTATGTGGCATATTCTTCTCTCCCATCAATGCTCGCGTAATCTCAACAATGTGCCTGTTTTTCCTTCAGCAACTCCATTTTGCTGCGGACTGTATCTGCATGTAAACTATCTCCGAATACCATTCTTCTTCAAAAATTCAGAGAACTCATTGGAGAAATACTCTCCCCCTCCATCTGACCTTAGGTACTTTACATATTTCCTTGTTTGCTTTTCAACCATAACTCTGAAATTCTGAAAATGAGTGAACACCTCACCCTTCTCCTTCATGAAGTATACCCACACTTTCCTTGTGTGGTCTCATCAATAAATGTCACATAATACCTGCAGCCTCCCATAGACATGGTCTTTGTAGGATTTTTGCTCACATTTCTGTTATGTGGAAATACATGCTTTGTTTGCTTTCCAAATTGGCATGCTTCACATATTTTCTGCATTCCTTCAACTTTAAACTTTGGCAGCCCTGTCACAATTTTCATTCTCTGCACATTCACATGTCCAATTCTTTTATGCCAAATGTTTGTGTCTGCAACAATTCTTGAACCATTTGCAAACATCGCAGCACTCACTTCAGGCATGTTTATATTTAATGTAAACATTCTACCCACTCTGTTGCCTTTTGCAACCAACTTGCACTTGTCTTTAAAGTCTTCAACATAACAACCACCATCAGGATTAAACCGAACTTGCAAACCTTGCTCAATCATCTGGCCAACTGAAACCAGATTCTTTGTTATGTTCAAAACATGAAGTACATCTGCAAGGTACTTCACTTTGCCATCTTGCATAGACAATGGCACATTTCCAACATGGTCAATTGGATGAGCAGTGTCATCCCCTATTTCCACAAAACCTGGTCTTTCAAGGTTTTTCATCTCCGTGAACCACTCCCCATGACTTGTCATGTGGTTCGAAGCACCTGAATCAACGTACCATACATCATCTTTATGTGCTGCTTCAACATTTTCAGACATGGCATTAACGACATGCTGCAACTTTCATTATCCTCATTGTTTCTACTCGAGGATGCATAGCTGTTTTGTTGTAATTTCCCATTTTGCATGTCGGCCTGCTTCTTATAACAATCTGCATGCACATGTCCAGGCTTACCACAATAAAAGCATCCACGTGTATCATTATACTACCTTTGCTAATCTCCACGACCTCTTTGACTCCCCCTGCCTCTGAATTGGCCTCTTCCACTTGCGTGTTGTTGTTGTTGTGAATTTTGGGACTTTTGTTGCTGCTGTGTTGCTGGCCATAATTCTGATTACCTATTCGGCCACCTCCTTGACTGCGTCCACCGTCTCCTCTACCTCGTCCTCTTCCTGAACTTGTGTAGAAGGCCTGTTGCTCTCTGAACTGTTTTTGGTTTGTGAAGACTGTTGGTCTTCACACCCAAGCTCTTCTCTTCTATAATCAACATAGACACCAAATTTGTGAAATTGGGAATGTTTTTCCGAGTTTGAATAGACGTCGTGAACACCTTGTATTGTGGCCCGAGACCACGTAGATAGACTTCCACCTTGTCATCATCATCTACTAAAATGCCAATAGATGCAAGGGATTACACAATACCCTTGATCTTCAATGCATAGTCATTCATAGACATACTCTTTTTCTCCACAATATGAAGTTCATTCTTCAATTGTATCTTTCGTGCCTTGGTATTCGGTTTTACCAAGGTGTCCCACGCCTCCTTGGGGGACTTGGCATCGTGAATGTGCCCAATAACTTTTCTGGCTCCTCCTTGGTTCCAATCCTTGAACTCTTTCACATCTGCAGTAGCAGTCGGATTGATCTCCGGTATCTCCGGTGCCTCTTCATGCTGCTCACCTTCTATGTAGTCCCAGTAACCCTTTCCCATCAGGAAATTTGTCAACCTGAACCTCCAAACATGGAAGTTGTTCTTATCAAGCTTCTCAGTAACAATCTGGTTTATGCCATCATTTGACATCTTGTTAGACACACAAATTTACCAGAAATAGCACTCTGGTTTGTCCTCCACAAACTGCTGTATTTTCTGCAGCAGCGGTACTGTACTACACTCAAATGTCACAACTAGTGACCTCAATGTGCATACATACACCCAATGGTAAATGTTGACCTCCTTGCAGCACACACAATTTCTGCACAACCAATCTGTCTTCCTGCAGTTCTTAAAACAGAGTTCTGCAGAGAATCGATGACTTACTCGCGTAGTGCTCGAAATCACCTGCTTTCTGAAAAACGGAGGTCCTAAGGTGCCTGAAATGCATTTTTGGCCTGAAAATTTTTATCCAATAGGACTTTATAGTTTCCCTATAGCTTTACTCCCGCGAAGAAAGCTCCTTAATCAGAGATCGTTTGCGGGTGCCTCCTATAGAGCTCCCGACAAGGGTGTAGTCTCGCCACCAACACAAATAGGGAAGAGTAGATGAAGCTCTTACCCTCGTACCGCTTCCTGTGCTTCTCTTGCTTGCAGCTCAGCCCTTAGCATGAACCAGGCTCTGATACCATGAAAAGATGCAGGGGAGAAGAGAGCTTGAGCTCTTGCAAGCACACACACTCACAAAACCTTAAAAGAGAACACACAAGGTGAGGGGCTAAAAATCTTCTTCTTCTTCACACAACACTCAACACCCCATATACAAAGATAAGAGTACACACCATATGAAAAGGTACTCAACCAAATACATACTAGGGTTCTCTATAGTGTGGATCCAACTAAATGAGCTGGCACTATAACTATGCCAATCTCTAGAATGGCTGTCACACAGCCTGTCATCCCACTGGCCGCATATCACCCATGATCTCACCAACCATGCCAGTGGTGTAAGTGTGGGGCCTATCCCCCAGGCGGGTCATCAATGTGTCCACCGCCTCACTAGATGATCTCGATATCTCAACAGGAAGCCATATCCTCCGTTCATTCATGGGAGCATACACTACCATCTCTGCAACTTGATGTGGCCACAAGGGTCATAAAAAGCTATCTACCCACATCACCACCTATAACCCACTGGACAAATTGGTTCCAAGGGGCTACAACATCATTGCAAAAAAAATGATCTACCCAAGGAAGGGGGGAGCATGTACTCACGTTCGACATTCTATTGCTTCCTCCCGAACCTTCTCCCGTGACCATGTAACTTCCAAATTCGAGGGAATGTATATATATAACTTCATACACAAAAAAGAAAAGAAAAGAAAAAAAATAGTAAAAAGAGCAAGAGCACATTAAGAGGAGAGTTATCCGCACACAATTAGAAACAAGATTGACCTGTCTTCATGAACCTACTGATGCTATATCTGTGTTTACAGATATGGCAGATGCACGAGCATCACACACTTCATCCACTCCTACCTTTGGTGAGAGGTATCATCTATACCTTTCTCAGATATTTCACATGTGCTATCTTGTATAATTAAAACCGAATTGGGTCATATAGATGTACTAGCCCCGGTGAGGGAAATGTTGAGGAATTAGAATGGCTATCCTGTATAATTAAAACCGAGTGGGTCATATAGATGTACTAGTCCCAGTGAGGGAAATGTTGAGGAATTAGAATGGCTAATTTGCCTATTGACCATGATGACTGACCCCTACTTTGTAGAGGACGTATCCCCGATAGCCCAAGTCTTTACTTTTCCACAGGATGACAATCCTCGCATAGTTACATTCTTGAGACGAGTCTATGTGGATGGGAGGATGAAGAAGATATATCTGACGATCGATGAATGGATGGATGAGACTCATGGCACTACCGAGGCTGATTTTATTTATTTGGATGATGCGGATAGAGGCTTAGCCTTAGGGCTACAGCCAAAACTCTACAACATCCTCTTACCTTGATCCTCAGTATTAGTGTGGTGACTGGTAGGTAGGTTAGTGTTTTCAAGTTGTTTCTAGTTTTGTGTCCTTAAATGAGTCCTTATTTTTTCCCACTGATGTGCCTCTTGAAGTATAGTGCTTGTTAGTTAATTGTACAGGTTGAAAAGTTTGAGGTGGGTTCGCTTTCATAGTCCTGGGACTGCCGCAATGTTCATACATGGATATCTACATGAGCATGTCTCATCGAATCAAGGAGATCTCCAAAATACAGGTGTAATTCTTCCATGCCCACTCTCTTTCATTTTTATTGTTCAATTAATTGCATGAACTATAATGCATGACCACATGGAATTTGTCAAGCACTACTTAGTTTTTGAAGTTGCCTAAGGTGTTATTGTAAATCATTAATTGAGTTTAACCTTATTTTAGAAATTCTTGGGAATGCATGATGTCTTTAGTTAACCTTGGAATATGGTTGTCTTAGGTCTAGGATTAAAACCATCTTAATGCTTAAACAACCTAGCCGTGTGTGTTGACCTCTAAGACATAGCTTCTACCCCTTTGTTGAAAGGATGTAAGAACACATGATAATTTGGGAGCAAAAATCCAAAGAGATAAATAAAAAATAAAAAGAAAGACCTGCAAAAATGGCAATGTATGTTTGTTATGTGCTGTCATGTCGGCTTATCGCCTTATTGACACTTGGTAGAGGCGAGGAGTATTCCACTCCAGATCGATGCCCTGGGTTGGTAGGGGTTAGCCTTGCCTAAGGTGAGCTAGTAGATTCCTAGAGGAGAAGGCCTTGTGGTAAACATGGCACCAGGGTCGATGCTAGTTTTGCTTTAGGGAAGTCGCCATTGTTTGTAAAAATTGTCACGTGCATAAAAGAAATAAAGGCAAAAGACTCCTATGACTCTGATATTTCTTATGTCCTTAGGCTCTTGGGATTAGCTTGTTCTTAGAATAGACACATTGTGGTCATCTGTTTATTTATTAAGCTTGGTAATTTTCCTTGACTTAGGCCAATTGTAGACCTTGATTAACCTTTGACACCTTGCTAACTCTTGAACTACTTTCAATAATTTTAAACTCCTGTTAATTTGCTACGCTAGCTCCTTAATGTGACCTCTTAAACCAGGTTCTCATGGCATACTTCCATTGTGGTCTAACATGCTTGATTTTATTTTTGATACACTCTATATCTTTTGAAGCCCAAGCATGCATTCACTCTACTTCCCTGTTTTGCAGATACAGTCTACCACAACAAACCCTGTCGAGCTTACCATACCATAGCTTCCGAGGATAGAATCTACATCAGGAAAGGGGGGGCATGTTAACCTATGGCAGACATTGAGACGTATTACTTTTTACGTCATATAATTATTTTACGTATTCTGAGGCATGGACCGGGCTTGTCAGCACCACATGTAAAGGGTAAGGGGATTGGGTGATTGCCGATGAGAGACGCACCTCGAATTTCATCTCAGGATAAGGGTTAGGGTCGGTCGGCCATGTGTGGGCGCCCATGTGTGAATGGCCAGGTCACATATAAAAATCAAATGTAACCTAAAGCCTCTCATTCTCTCTGAGTGTTGAATACAAGGAGTGCTCTTGCTAGTTTCCTGGTTGTGTGCTTGCAGCCATTCGTGGCTCACACACGGTGCTTGGCAAGTCCCTAGCTCTGACACACGGTGGCTCACACACGGTGTTTGGCAAGTCCCTAGCTCTGACACGTGCGACAAGAGCGCACAATATATATATATATTAACACACACACACACACACACACACACACACACACACACACACACACACACACACACAATGTATCGGGCTTTGCGCATCGGGCTCTCTCTCTCTCTCTCTCTCACGATGATTTACTGTAGGAAACCAGACAGAGGAGGGGACTTGGGGAGAGCAGACTGAGTTGCTTGTTGCTTGTTGCATGCGCATCAGGCTCTCTCTCTCTCTCTCTCTCTCTCTCTCTCACACACACACACACACACACACCCAATAAATTACTGCACACGTTATTGCATGTGCATCGGGCTATCTCTCTCTCTCTCTCTCTCTCTCTCTCTCTCTCTCTCTCTCTCTCACACACACACACACAGTGATTTACTGCACGTTATTGCATGCGCATCGGGCTCTCTCTCTCTCTCTCTCTCTCTCTCTCACACACACACACACACACACACAATAAATTACTGCACATGTTAGGGCATGCGCATCGGGCTCTCTCTCTCTCTCTCTCTCACACACACACACACACAATAAATGACTGCACAGAACTAGACAGAAGAAGGGACTCAAGAGAAGCAGACCGGGCTTACCTCGACACTTGTAGAACTCGGGGGAGCAGACGGAATAGGGGAGCTCACCTGCATATAGCAGCAGACGGAGTAGGGGACTCAGGAGAAGCAGACCAGGCTTACCTTAGACGCTTGTAGAACTTGGGGGAGCAGATGGAATAGGGGAGCTCTCTCTCTCTCTCTCTCTCTCTCTCTCTCTCTCTCTCACACACACACACACACACACACACACACACACACACACACACACACACCCAATGAGTTATTGCACACATTAGGGCATGCGCATCGGGCTCTCTCTCTCTCTCTCTCTCTCTCTCTCTCTCTCTCTCACACACACACACACACACACACACACACACACACACACACACACACACACACACGATGATTTACTACACAGAACGAGATGGAGGAGGGGACTTAAGAGAAGCAGACCGGGCTTACCTCTCAGATGCTTGTAAAACTCGAGGGAGCAAACGGAATAGGGGAGCTCACCTACATAGCAACCCACAAAAATCTCTCTCTCTCTCTCTCTCTCTCTCTCTCTCTCTCTCTCTCTCTCGTGCGCGCTTCTGATGAATCATGCATGTTGCTGTTGAAGCTTTGTTTTTGTGATGCTTTGTTTGCTCAAAGAAAGTAACATGTGTGAGGTCATGGACTTACCTCTCAGAGAACGCGACGCGTTTGACAGAGAGCAAACAACCTGCAAAAAACATAAGAGACAGTAAGTGAGAATAAGAGAGAGAGAGAGAGAGAGAGAGAGAGAGAGAGAGAGAGAGAGAGAGAGAGAGAGAGAGAGAGAGACGATGAGCAACAAAGCAGACTGAGGAGGGGAGGCGAGGGCCACTCGAATGCAGCTGATCGAGGAGAGGACAACCAAAGGCAAGGCAAACAAAAGCAAACCGAAGGCGAGGCAAACGAAAGAAGATTGAGGAGGGGAGGCCGTAAGGAGGACATCTGCAGATGAAGATGAATAAGGAACATCACTTGAATTGAAGGAGGTAGCTCTGCATGCCCTGCAACCTACGACATTGAAGGGAGGCGGCTCTGCATGCCCTGCAACCTGTGACATTGAAGGGAGGTGGCTCTGCATGGAGGGGTGGTGGACCTGCAACCTGCGAGAGAATGAAATGCTTTGCATAAAGGTGCCATGGTGTAGTGTAGTGTAAAGGTAGCCTCAAAAAAAGTGGACACGTGTTGGGGGCTATTAGCCCGTTTAAATATTAGTAGAAGTGTGTGAACTATGTATCCACATGAAAATGTGGTTATTTATATAGTCATATATGTATTATATATATATTCTAGCACACTACCACAAGGGAAATTGTTTTTTTGAATATTAAAGTGCATCACTAAGAAATATATATTGTAAGGGAAGAAAAAAATATATCTTACACATTTTTGTATTTAAGAAGTGGATGTACAAAAAACACAATACATAATTCACTTTCTATCAAGAATGAGTGGTTATTTACATGTGTATATCTATAATATATATATATTAGAATATTAGTGTAAGGAAAATCTTTCCATAGTATGTTTAATTCCAAAATATTGAAGCCCACAAATAAAATCTCTAAAAACAAAGACGATATGATAAACCCAACGACATCTATGTGAGTGTGATATAGGCGCACGACATTTAAAACACATATGCTTGATGTTTAAGCATGTTATCTTTATGTACGATTTTTATGTTTTTCTCTTAGTACTAAAAATACATGATTGACTAAATCTTCAGTTGTCCAAAGCTCAAATGAAATTTAGTATGTTCTTGATTTCAAATTTCCAATGTTACTTCACCTCCCTTTTAACGAAGAAGTTTTTTCACTTGAATGTAATATTTGTCCTCTCTTTTTGAATTAAATCGTAGACCAAGTGAAATGAACAAAATAGATTGTCAAAAATATACCTTCTTGTTAGTAATGCATTGGTAGATATGTAAGATGTGACATGTTAACAATAGCATAGGATGTGTTTGACTACTTCCAATTCATGATGTAGTATCATAGATATGTGACATGTTAACAATAGCATAAGATGTGTTTGACTACTTCCAATTCATGATGTAGTATCATAGAATACATTGACTATAAGATATGCCTAACTTGGGGGTGTTGCAAGTGCTCTCATTTATCATTGATAGAAATGAATGGAGAAATTATATATGCAAGCTGTTTAGATAGGGTTGTAGCAATGATAAAGAAATGTATGCCAAATGTGACATGCCAACAAACGAATATGATGCAAGCATTTCTTGAGCATAATTGAACATGGATTAAGGTATGGACTTTTTAAGTAATGCTTTGATGGACATGTACATGTACATGATATGTAATTGATGATGCATTTCATAGAGCAGTAAAACATTATGATGTGGAATGTCTCAATCTTAACATATGCTTGCATGTTGATGGCCATGAAGCACTTCAAATTTTCTAGTATATACAACATGAAGGAGTAGAACTAGACTAGGCTACACTTTTTTTTTCATTCTCAAAGCATGAAAACAAATGTAGTATTACTATGCATTATACTCCTTGTGCCTACCAAGCTTTAGTTTTCATCTTGAAGATTTTTAATCAAGTTCTCACTTGTGTATCATAAATTCACATAACATAGAGCGTAACTTAATTTATCAAGTATTTTTTGATGTGTTTTTCTAATTTTATATTATTTAAAAGATATTAGAATTATCGACCACATCTACCATTTAAAATGCTAAATTTGTATGGATCTAGTATCATTGGATTGGGGAAGATTACGAGAATGTGAATCTAAGGTAAAATTACAAATGTAACGGTTGGATTTTTATAGATAAAATTTGTAAAATTTGTGATCATAGGTCCAGTAAATCAATTGTAAGTTAATTCTAAAAAATCAAATATTGGATCTTTATCTTTAAAAACTCTAGGGATACATGTCACTTTGTGTCCATATCAACTTGGGAAAGATCCACATAATCATTGTGCCACCTTACCTTGCCACCTTCACCCTCCATGCCAACATAGTTAACCTAGTTGACTTTCCACCTCATCATCTTAGTGATCATTAATGCGACATCATCTTAGTCATCATTAATGTGACATCATCTTGCCATCTTTGCATGCCACCTCATACTTATTGGTAATATGGCATGCCACATCATTGAATGCCATGTCATGTACCATTCCACATCATCCCTTCATATGTCAATCTATGTAGACATGGGGAGTAGCCACATTAGCCTTAGTGGTGCCACATGGCATCTCCCTCTCCCCCCTTTTTTTAAATATCAAAAAGGTATTTTTTTTATTTTTTTACTTTATCTTTATATATATATATATATATATATATATATATATATATATATATATCTTTTAAAGATATCATCATACATGAGAAATATACGTAGAAAGAAAAATAAGATAAAATTTTAAAGAATAGACATCTAATTTTAGATCGAAAATTTAGTGAAATGTGATGTGAATAAGTTATTTTTTCTATGCAAGCACACATCTCTAGTACTATCCCATCATTGAGCCCCCATAAATTTCTCTTAGCTTCCTTTTTTAGAATGGGTTCTCAAAGTCATAGGAGTCGAAAACGTGATTACTTCTTAGAGCAAGTAATGGTTATATTTCATATTATTTGTTTCATATTTGATCTATATTATATAATTGATTTTTGTAACCTAATCATCTCTCTCTCTCCCTAACCTCACCAAGTTGCTATTATGGTCCACATTAGCTATCAACATGCAGAGGCACATGTAGATGCGGTAGTGATTGAGCACCCTCGAGGCCCGTGTCATTGTTTGAGAGAGTATCTTTTTTACATCAGCGAGATGATCCTTACAGGGTCATATGGCGACTTCTATGGGCTTGGTTGGATAGTTGTGGTGCATAGTTCAAGTCAGCATGATAGTTCTATTGGCTCTATAGGGGTAACTTATAGTTTTCACATCCGTAAAGAACCTAAATTCACTAGAACATCTTAAAGAAAACAATAACCAAGACTTGTTTTATGGGTTTATAGGTGGCATGTACAGTCCAGTATCCCAATGAATTGGAGCTTCTTTGAGATAGGTCACGGGAAGGGTGCTCATGATGGTGTAGGCATGTGCATGAAACACGCTTTGCTGAGCAGTTCTCCAGAGATGCGTGCCATGCGGTCAAGTGTGGTGTTTCCACTATTTGTGTGAGAGAATAGCCTCATTGTATCCCTCCCATAATGCTAGGATTATTAGGATTTTTTTTGGGTGTGTGGATGGTGGCCTTATTGATTGTAGAGGACCCACATCATTCTGACACAATACTAGGCACCTTGGGCTTATATTCCATCAGGAGCACGTCCATGGAGGCTCCCACGATCACACACAACGGTTTGCATGCTTTTGTGGTGCATGTATGGATGGTGATTTGTGCCTTGATGAGAGGATGGACATATACATGGATAAAGGCATTGCTCTCTCTCGAGCATCCTTCACGTGCGTCCAATGTTGTCTAATGAGCACGTTGGTAAGGTGTTCATGGCCAGGTATGATTAGCTAACATATTTTCTATAGGAGGGTGATATTTACTATCTCATGAGTTGCACTAGACCAAAGTGCATCCTCGACTAGGATATGACGGATGATTATGGGTTTTCTTTTGATTCCCACAGCATTGTGGGGCAGGCCGGTTCTACTAGTAGATCAGACATCGTCAGGGGAGTCTTGAGTTTCAGGAATGGTGGTAGTGGGAGTTAGAGGCATTTCACTGCTCTCATCTAGTGCTGCTTGCGATTAGGCTCACTCTTGATCAAGTATAGAGAAAAAAATGCAACTCTCGCTCGTGTTTTCGGCTTTGAGTGGATGACCATGAGAGCATTTTAGAGCATTTATGAGCTAGAGAGGGTGCTGATGTGACTAGATCTCTATCATCATACTAGGGAGTCTACATTCCATCATAATTCTTTTGTTCATTTCATGTTTGTACTTTTATAAGTATTCATTTTTGATGATGTTGACATTTTCTTCTGCCTCAATTTTATCTTTATACTTTATCAATGTACGATTGATCTTGATGATTATTTATGTTTTGTTGATCTTTGCTCCAATTACGTGTCTCTTTTATATTTGTACACCATCTTTGTTTTAAGATTTAAATTTTTATTTGTTTTCCCTAAGACGACCCCTCCCACATGCTTGCAAAGTTTAGTCCCCATGCCATCATATCCAAACATTGCCCAATGGTGAGACCAAACTTTGCAAGCATGTGGGGGAAACTTTCATCACGAAAACGAACGACGTCTGGGTATAATGGCATGGGAAAAAGAGATATTCTCTTCAAGGCATATCGAGTACTAGGACACTTGAAAAATGGACATTAGGCTAGGTTCTTTGGAGGTGGGTTACCATTGAACGACGTCTAATTGGTGGGCCGAACTTTGCAAGTGTGTGTGGGGCACCCCTCCCCACACACATGTAAAGTTTGGTCACACCATTGGATGTCATTCATCGGGCAAGATATGGTGCTACATCTAATGATATATCCATCTCATGATTTTTACGTGGGTTTCTCCAAGGAGACCCAAACGCATAAAAAGGTTTTTCGATTCCATCTTGCTCGAACACCGTCCGATGGTGGTGGTCAAACTTTGCCATTCCCACACACACTTGCAAAGTTCAACCACCAATCAGACATCATTCGAGCGAGATATGGTGCTCCATCTTGAGTTTTCTACATGGGTTTTTCTAATAGGGCCCAAGCGTTTAGACAACATGATAGCCAGAGCGCAACCATCCTCAATGAAGACATAACTCAAAAAATATAAACATTAATTAAGTACCTCATAATGTGAGCTAACCCAGCTAGTCTAGGTTTAGTCACTCTCTTAATAGATCAAAGTACAATGTAAGTGAGCTAACCTAGCTACTAGTTTGACTTTAGTCACTGTCAAAAAATCTAATTGAGCTAGCCCAACTAGTATGCGTTTAGTCGCTAGCCCAATTAATACCATCGTCTCTCACTAGTGGTCAATGTTGTGTACGTCAAGGGTACTGTGTACATCGATGTTGCACCTATAGCAGCTTAGTGTGGGTGTGGTAGAGCGCTCAGTATGACCACCTTTCACGTCATGAGCACCACCTCAACACTGCATGTGTGAAGATGGCCGACAGCAATCACTGGGGTAGCTACTGTTGCCAAGATCAAGAAGACAGAGCTGGTGCAAGGCATGTAGCGGGAGAGTTAGCTGAAGGTTGCAGAAGTGCATGCTGATCTGATAGTCATAACTAGTGAACAACGTGTGATGTGAACCATGCTATGGTTTATTGATTTTAGGAGGTTTTAGTCATGTGCGGAGTAGTTGCTTTGTAGTGAACTTGTATTGATGAATTTGTACTGATTTCTATTGAAAGAACGGTAGAGGGAGAGGAGACACACACACAGGAGCAAACCCTAATGTATATTGCAAACCCTAACCATAGAGGGAAGCCATCTCCCTTCTCACACAATGCATAAAGCCATAATCCATAATACACACTATGAGTTGTGTCCACACACATCTAACCCTAGCTAATGTCCACACACTATGACCAGCTAGACTGTCAGGACTATGCTCCTACGGAAGTCGAACCCTAGCATAAGTTAATAGCTTTCGGAGTCTCGAGAGTATTATTAGTGCTAGCGGGGTTCAGGGGTTAATGGGCGTTAGGGTTTGGTCGATGTGTGTACTGTCTCGAGAGTATTATTAGTGCTAGCGGGGTTCAGGGGTTAATGGGCGTTAGGGTTTGGTCGATGTGTGTACACACATCGACCAAACCCTAGTACACACATCGACCAAACCCTAACGCCCATTAACCCCTGAACCCCGCTAGCACTAATAATACTCTCGAGACTCCGAAAGCTATTAACTTATGCTAGGGTTCGGCTTCCGTAGGACCATAGTCCTGACATAGACGCAGTTATTTATGTCTCACACATGTTCCTATCTAACATGCCAGCACATAGCATAGCTGGCTCACACTGACATCGAGCTTGAATCTCAACAGCCCCTCTCAAGCTCATGATGTACTGCCGATGAAGATGTAGATGAGCTTGGGATATCAAGACTCTCAACACTCCCCCTCAATCCCATCCCATGTACTCCCAACATAGTACGAAAGTACTCAAATTTCTCCCTGCTAAGTGGCTTTGTAAAGATATCTGCCACCTGCTCATCAGTCTTCACATACTGTAGATCAACTGTACCATCTAGCACCTTCTCTTTGACAAAGTGATAATGGACCTCTATGTGTTTGGTCCTCGCATGAAATACTGGATTCTTGGCCAATTGTATATTGCTCATGTTGTCACAATGAATGACAACTTTGCCATCAATAGGCTCACCCAAATCTACCAAGAGATTCTTTAACCATACTGCCTCACAAGTAGCAATGGCTGCACCCCTGTATTCAGCCTCTGTACTAGATAAAGCAACTATAGGTTGCTTCTTGCTACTCCAACTCACCACGACACTTCCAAGTGTAAAGGCATAACCACTAGTAGACCTCCTATCATATGAGCTACCTGCCCAATCAGCATCTGTGTAGCCATGTATATCCAAGCCTTTACCACTCTCATAAAGTAGACCATAATGTGCAGTGGTCTTTACATATCTCATAATGCGTCTCACTGTATCTAAATGAGGTTTTCTGGGGCTCTGCATAAATTGGCTTACTAGCCCCACAGCATAACTCAAATCCGAGCGTGTGATAGTCATGTAAATGAGACTACCAACCATCTTTCTGTACATAGATGGATCATCCAATTCCTCACCAAAATCAGCCCGCAACTTCACATTTTGCTCCAAAGGTGTACTCATAGGCTTACACCCTGTCATGCCATATTTTGCCAACATATCCAATGCATATTTGCGCTGTACTAACCATGTACCTGCATGATCTTTGATCACTTCAATTCCAAGAAAGTATCTCAGTTCACCCAAATCCTTCATGTCAAAACTGTCCACTCAATGCTTTCTTGACATGCATCACATCTGTACCATGATCACCTGTGATAATCAAGTCATCCATATAGATGACAAGTAAAACAATCCCATGATCTGTCTTCTTCACATAGAGTGAAGAATCTGCTGTAGAAACCTGAAATCCAAGGGAGATAAGATATCTGCTCATCTTATCACTCCAAGCACGAGGTGCTTGTTTCAAACCATATAATGCCTTTTCCAATCTGCATACATGAGTGGGATATCTTGGGTGTACATAACCTTCTAGCTATGCCATATAAACCTCTTCTTGTAGATCACCATTTAGAAATGCATTTTTGACATCCATTTGATGCATTTCCCAACCATTAGCTACAACCATAGCAATGACTGCTCTTACTGTGCCCATCTTTGCCACTGGACTAAACGTTTCATCATAGTCCAAGCCTTGGGTTTGTGCATAACCCTTAGCTACCAATCTTGCTTTATGTCTTTCAATGGAACCATCAGATTTGCACTTCACTTTGTAAACCCATTTACAACTAATAACATTCTTGTCCTTTGGTAATGCAACCAAATCCCATGTGTCATTATGAACCAATGCATCCATCTCAACATCCATTGCTTTCTCCCATACATGCTTTCCAATAGCTTCTGTATAGCATGTAGGTTTCACATGCTTCACCATAGATGTCATATATGCATAGTGCATAGTAAAATCTCGATATGTCAACCTGTCAACGGGATATCTGACCCTTTGGGATCTCCACAATGCATGCGGATCACTCTGAACTCCTGTCACTCTAGCATGTGGTGGCACATATCTATCCTGCCTAGCACCAGGTGTGCATAAAACAGGTATGCCAAGTTCCTCATCCAAACTCTCTGAACTAGATGACTCATAACCTATAATTCCAATTCCTTCAACTTTCTTCTTTCCTTTATCCACAGCACTACTCCCAGTGCTCACACTCTCATGCCTCAAACGTCCTGACCATGGATGTACAGTACTACTCTCAACTTCTGCTGGCCCAGACATAGTAGTAGAACTAGAACTTGCTTGTGGCAAGTTCACAGGCACATCAACTTCAAGTTACTCAATGACACCCTCATCGTTTGCTTTGTACCAACTAGCAAGCTCATCAAATACCACATCTCGTGAGATGACCACTTGTCTAGTTTGTGGATTATAACATTTGTATGCCTTACGATCCTGTGCATATCCAACAAATACACATTTCTCTGCCTTAGGATCCAACTTCCTTCTTCTTTCATTAGGAACATGTACATAAGCTATGCATCCAAAAACTTTGAGGTGTTCAATGTCTGGCCTATAACCTGTAAGTTGCATCTCTGGCGTACTTCCATGTATGGCTGCTATGGGTGTTTTATTCAGTATATACACTGCAGTAGCACATGCTTCTGCCCAATAATAATCTCGCATGCTCTTTCCATTGAGCATTGCCTTGGCCACTTCATATATGACTCTATTCTTTCTCTCAGCCACACCATTTTGCTGAGGTGTATACCTGCAAGTCAATTGTCTTCTTATTCCATGCTTTCTCAAGAAATGCTCAAAAGCTTTTGAGGTGTATTCACCACCTCCATCTGTCCTCAAACATTTAATCCATGAGCCATATTGCTTTTCTGCAAAAGCTTTGAAATCCATAAACTTTTTCAATACTTCACTCTTCTCTCTGAGAAAGTATATCCATGTCATCCTGCTGAAATCATCAATGAATGTCACATAATATAAACTGCCTTTGATAGATGGGTTTTGTGCAGGACCCCATACATCACTATGTACTATCTCAAGTGGCCTGCTACTCATATTTCCTTCTCTAGAAAACCGTAACCTTGCCTGCTTTCCAAACTGATAGGCTTCACAAACATGCATATGCCCATCATACTTGAATCTAGGAAGCCCACTGACAATGCCTCTTGCCTGCATGTTCTTTAACCTTTGTATATTGACATGTCCAATCCTCTTATGCCACATAGCAATGTCATGTACCACATTTTTGCTTTTAGAGAACATGGCTGATTTTAACTCAAGAATTCCAGCATCTAGCTTAAGCAACCTGCCTTCTTTCTTGCCTTTAGCAATGACTCTACATCCATGTTTGAAATCCTCAATGAAGCAACCATGCTCATTGAAACGAACCTGTAATCCATGTTCCACCATTTGACCAACTGAGGCCAAGCTTTTTGTGATAGAAGGCACATACAATACATTTGACATAGATTTTGTTTGACCATTGTGCATAACCAATGGTACACTTCCAACATGTGTAATGGCATGCTGGGTATCATCTCCTGTTTCCACATAGCCTTTCACATCCATAGGCTTCATATGCTCAAACCATTCACCATGACAAGTCATATGGTTTGATGCTCCAGAGTCCATATACCAAGTGTCATCATCTTCAGCATTTGTCATCATAGATCCCACAACATGTTTCATGGCAAACAAGTGATTTGCAGTGCCATCATTACTGCTTGATGCATAATTTCCACCACCATGTTGTGCATAATGTCCACCATAATGTCCACCACGTTGTGCTCTACCCCCTCTCAAATCATTCTGTTTGCGGAAACAATCTCTTACCATATGACCAAATTTCCCACAATAATGGCATTCCACATCTTGCATAGATGTTTGTTTGCCTTGCCAACGTCCTCTACCACGAGGATTACCTCTGCCTCTCTGAGGTGTATATCCACGACCACCTCTAGCACCATATGAAGGTTGAAAATTCTGTTGTGGTGACCTGTCCTGCCATCCACGACCATTACCACCACGGCCACGTGATGCAAATCTCCCCCTGCCTCTAACGCCTCTTTGAGAATAGAAAGCCTGATTTCTGCCATTATCATCATGGCTAGTAGATGCATCCAGAAAAGAATCACTGAGTTTGATTTCCTCAACAAGCAAGAGTGAAACCAACTCATCAAAGTAGTCTGGTAAACCTGTACTCCGAAGAACCGAGATGGATGTATCAAAAGATTTATATTCCTTGCCAAGACCACATAAGGTAATATCCACCAAATCATCGTCAAGCATGGGGGCATTTATTGTTGCCAATGCATCTGCAAACTTCTTTATTTCTTGCACATAATCATGGATGCTCCTTTTATTTTGCTTTACATTATGTATCTGTTGTCGCAATGGAGACTTGCGAGCACTCGTGTCTGTAGTATCAAACATCTTTACCAAAGTATCCCATGCATCTTTGGGATTCTCAGTATCCTGTATGTGTATGAGCATAGCATCTGAAATACATATAGACAGATAATGCAACACTTTGAATGCTCTTTCTGACCATTGCTTATGAGCTATAACCTGCTCTGCTGTGTAGGTTGTCGGGGTAGTTCAAGCTCTGGCTCAGCACCTGTAATGAGATTCCAAAAACCTTTTCCTTTCAAGAAACTTTTGATCCTGTACTTCCATGCCTGGAAGTTCTTCCTATCCAGCTTTTCACCAACAATCTGTACTGGATTATCCGACATGTTGCTCAATGCAAAAACACCTTGCGTACACTTCCAAATCTGTAACCGAGCCTTCCTCAGCTCAACTACACTCCAATGAGTGTTCCAGATACTCCAAAGTAACCACCAATCTTCAAATTTGATGTAGAAAATCAACCTGTATGCATCCGAAATGAACTGGCTCACGCAGTCCGAGATATCCTGTTTTGATGCGCCTTCCAAGGCTCAAAATCACAATGTAGTGGTTCAATCAAGTATGGATAACTTGCATTGACACCTAAACAACCTCAATGTAGAGTATCAACACCATCTAACATGTGTACATATCAATTTTTGAAAACCCCTTTCTGTGTTTTGGAAAAAACTAGAAAAACCAGTAGTAATTTTGCTCTAAATTCTTCAATATTTGTCCAAATTTAGCAACCAGGCATTCATTAGCTTAGCAATGATGTCCACTAATTCCATGTAAGAGGAATTTGTCCAATTGTTTAAGACCAAAGATTAATTGCTCAATTAAACTCACTCTGTTTCTCTGCAACCAGTAGAGACAGGCTTTTTAATCAGCTCATTCTCAGCTCAATTAGGCATAATTGATCAATCCAACCATGTAGCATTCTTCTCTAGTGTGTGTAGCAACCAATTGCTAAACCAATTTTGAAATATATCAAGCATCAGAGTTGATTTTGATCCTCCACTTTGTAAAATAGTCAAAAACTGCCATGTTTCTGCTGTCCAGAATGCGTCGTCTGCTCCTGAGGGTTTTGGGAGTGCTTGAGTTGCTAATTGATGATTTAAATAAGTGCCCAACACACTTAGGTATGTGTGCAACCAGTCAATGCCTTGAGTTTTTGCCAAAAAACATGCTCCAAATGCATCAAATTTTGAGTTGCTTTTCTCTGTTTTGTGGAAGCTCAAAAAACCAGAATTTTTCACTCATTCAAATGCTTGTAAATTGCTCCAAAATCACAGTAGGGCTTGCATAGGAGTTGCCAATACATTCCTCCTTTTGTCAGATACATGTGTCTTTTGCTAGATTTACATGTATTTCCACCATACATCAGTGCTTCCAAGCTTTAATGGAAAGCTTCCAAAAAACCAAAATTTTCTTTGCTTTGATTTGCTCTAGTTTGCTTTGTTTTTGCCTGAATCACCTGCAATCCGCTCAAGGATGTTTAGAATACCTTACCCGGTAGGCCAAGCTCTCAGATCTGATAGTAATTGGTGTGCTCCAAGCTTCACAGCTTCAATGGCAAGCTTCATAGCTTCTTCTCCCTCTTCTCTCACTCACTCATAAACCCTAATAGACAGCACAAGGGTCTGATACCATGTTGAAAGAACGGTAGAGGGAGAGGAGACACACACACAGGAGAAAACTCTAATGTATATTGCAAACCCTAACCATAGAGGGAAGCCATCTCCCTTCTCACACAATGCATAAAGCCATAATCCATAATACACACTATGAGTTGTGTCCACACACATCTAATCCTAGCTAATGTCCACACACTATGACCAGCTGGACGCGGTCATTTATGTCTCACACATGTTCCTACCTAACATGCCAGCACATAGCATAGCTGGCTCACACTGACATCGAGCTTGAATCTCAACAATTTCGAAAGTAATACATTTATCAAAGATCAATGTTGCAACCCACTTTATCTCTGTGTACTCTCCGCAATGTGTTGACTAGGAATGTTGTGTCTCTGTTTTAAGAAACATGTTGTGTGCTAGTGAGAGAGAGAGAGAGAGAGAGAGTGACTTAGCAGTGTGAGTGTGAGAAGTTCCAAAGCTGAGTTAAGTTATAAGTGTCCCCATGACCACTCTAGAGTTGGTGTTCGAATGCAGAAGCTTTGGCGGGTGGCTACATGTCTCCCATGTCATTTCTTGACTGGTTTGATACCCCAGCCTACTATCTTGTCATCCCGCCCCGAGAGAAAAATTAGCGAGAAACACTTGGCGATCCTGTTGGGGATCACTATTGCAACTCCGCTAGAAAACTCGCCCCACAGAAGGAAACCTCCACCACAACTAGGCCAAGAATCTTTCCTTTGGTGAAGCAGAAAAATCTCTACCGAGTAGCATTATGTACCTTAAAACTAAGGAAATCCTAGAAAAAGAAATTTTTGGTTCTGCACAAACTAATCTGGCTAGAAATAAACCCCCAAAACAAGGTCTACTATAGGAAGTCGTAACATGGAGGAAATTTTCTGGGAAAGTCTACGGAGAATCTCTCACCACACAATTCAACCAACAAAAATGGATTCAGGCATTCCTTTCGCATGATTGTGAATCTAAGAGTGGAGAAAAGTAATGCCTTCTAAGAAACCTTCTAAGAAGCTCATAGCTAGGAGTGTCCGCACCGTTCCAAAACCAGGAAGATAGTGCAAAAACTTTTACAGCACCACATGAGCAAGAGAGATTGTCAGGGTTCAAGAATAATTTGGACCAAGAAAAGGAGCGCCAAGAGCTAGAAGCTATGCACATTCCAGGTCCAGGAAGCTCATAGTTGGGAGTGTCTCGCATCGTTCCAAATCCAAGAAGATAGTGCAAAAACTTTTACAGTACCACATGAGTAAGAGAGAGTGTCAGGGTTCAAGAATAATTTGGACCAAGAAAAGGAGCGCCAAGAGCTAGAAGCTATGCAAATTCCAGGTCCAAGAAGCCCAAGAACGGTGGAAGCCTTCTAAGAAACCTTCTAAGAAGCTCATAGCTGGGAGTGTCTCGCACCGTTCCAAAACCAGGAAGATAGTGCAAAAACTTTTATAGCACCACATGAGCAAGAGAGAGTGTCATGTCAGGGTTCAAGAATAATTTGGACCAAGAAAAGGAGCGCCAAGAGCTAGAAGCTATGCACATTCCAGGTCCAGGAAGCCCAAGAAGGGTGGAGCAACAAAATCCGGAAGAAGAACCACAACGAAACCCCCGAAAAAGGTTCAAGGGAGCCATGGCATCATTAGCCAAAAATTTCCTGGTGTTCTCAGGAGAAAAAGGGGAAGATGCAGATTCACATGTAAGAAGGTTTGAGCAATACTGGAAAGTGGCCAGACCTCAAGATGTGGAAGAGCCAGAGCTAGAGTGAAATCTGTAGAGATGATTTCATGAACACCTTCAAAGAGAGAGCCACGGAGTGGGTATCAAGATACCAAGACAACCATTTCTAGACTTATGAAGAGGTCAATGACTGCTTTTTTGGGGAGATTCTGCAAAATAAAGTCTGCAACTCAAATTTGTGATCAAATGAGGGAACTCCGACAAGACGACATGGATGTAGAAGCCTATGCAGCAAAATGACTAAGCTTGATGCGGAGAGTTGTGGAACAAACCCGATCCTCAATGCAAATAGTTACGGATTGGTTTGTTCAAGGGCTTAAGCCAGACATCCACACAGTGGTCAGCACAAAGCAAGCCGAAACTGAAGAGGAGTTTGAGGAACTAGTCGACCTTTGGCAGAAAAAAGAAGCCAAGAAAGAAGACAAAAGAGGAAACCCAGGAAAAGTGTCACAGTTGGGGAGGATGATTTAAGTGACACCTCACAAGACACGCTAGTGGTGAAGAAAAGGAAGGACAAAAAAAGGAAAATTGCGAAGGTAAAAATGAGCCCTAAAGAACTTGTGATGTAGGTGAAGCAGATGATACAAGAGATGAAAAAGAGAAAAAGCTTAGAATTCCGCAAAAATGTGTTCTGCTCTTAATGCAAACAGGAAGGCCACCTCAAGGAGGAATGCCCAGTGCCACCAACGTGTACCATTTGTAACATGTATAATCATAATACATCTGCAGGTACAACATGAAAAATAGAGTTCCCATGATGAGGAGTGGAAAGAAGACCCCCAGGAATGGGAAGGTATAGGAGCAAAGGCCGTGGAAATCCGAAAGACAAAGCCAAGGACATGCCGATGGATCTACCAACTTCACATGCTACTATTGCCAATAACCTGGGCACACCAAGGCAAAATGTGCCATGAAGAAAAATCATTGAGATGAAGAAAGACAAGCGGAATTGATGCAACTCAAAGAAAATCCACCAAGTGCCAACCATGATGCAACCGGATGACATACAGATGGAGGTTTAAGACATCTTGGCAGTCACAAGTGCTAAAGCTAATGAATTTGGCGTAGTAATAACTCTGGCAGATAATTTGGACTCACCAAAAGCTCACAAAAAGGCAGTTGTGGACTGGGATCAACAAGAGAAGGTGACAATTCAAGCCACAAAGGAAATAGAAAGAATGTAAGGTAAGCAGAAGGAGGATAGCTCATGTGAAGTCATTGCAGATCTCCTGAAAGCCAGCAAAAATCTGCACAAGATGCACGCAAAGCTCAACAATGAAAGATGCTTGGAACAAAGCAAGAAGGATGCTAATTGGTTGCAAACTAATGTAGTATCAATGCTGATGGTGGACAGAGACAGATCCTATATTGAGACAAGTGCTGGATTTATGCCCAAGATTCAAGGCTAAAATCTTGATGGCAGGCATTGAAGGACTGAGCAAAGAATTGAAACACTCCGAAGAAGAAGAAACTCCGGAATGCAGTAGAATGCAAGCTGAGGAACCCCCAGCTTCCAAAGATGATGAAGTGGCCAAAGTCCCTATCCAACTCAACAATGTGCTCATCAATGATGCAATATTGGATGGTGGATCCGGAGTAAGCATCATAATGGAGGAAACTACAGTAGGTTTGGGTCTCAAATGGGAACCCATTTCATTCAACATAAGAATGGTAGATAATAGAATGGTGGTCCCCAAGGGAATTGTCAAAAACGTCCAAATGAAAATCAAACAAGTAGACTTCAAGGTCAACCTAGTGGTAACCACTGAAAATCACACCGGGTCTTACCAAGTGTTATTAGGAAAGCCCTGGTTGATACACGACAAAGTGAAGTAGGACTAGGGCGGCAGAAACAGAATCTCAAGCAGAAAGGGGAAGAAGAGAGTCCTTGTTGACCTTTTCAATATAAGGGGATCAATAAAACCTGCTTAAAGGCCAGTTCATGTGGAAGCATTCAATATGTCATAAGGCTTTGATGATGATAAAGAGGACAGAATACTCCGCGAACATCCCGACTTGGTGCCCTTGTATATCTTGCTTGTAGATGAAGTGATGGGGCATTATGCAAAAGCAAAAGATGAAGTGATGGGGCATTATGTAAAAGCAAAAGATGAAAAAGTAGAAGAAGCAGCCAAAGAAATGAAGAAAAAAGAATCAAATTCCGCTAAACCAAAGGGCTCAAGGAGAGCAAAACCATGCAGGAGAAAGCCTCGGAAGAGGTTGAGGATAGAGAGACTAAGATACGGAGGATACAGAGAGTAAAAAAAGAGAAGGATAGAGACAGTGAGTGGGGGAGAATGGAGAGACTTAGCAAGGAAGGATAGAGAGAATAAAGAGACTTAGCAAAGAGAGAGAAGGATAAAGAGAGAGAGGGGGGGGAGAAGAATGGGCCTAGAATATAGAGCAAGAGGAAATGCAAGAAACCCATGATTGATTTTAGAAGCAAAAAGAGAACCAAAAGGGAAATGCTGCAAAAGTAAGCCCGGACAAACTACAAGAAGTGAATCTGGGAAATGAAAAAGAAGAAAGCCAAGAAGATTAGTCTAGAACTAGAAGAAGAATTCAAGCAAGAGTTAGTGTCCTTACTGAAAGAATTCAAGCAAGAATTCAAGCAAGAGTTAGTGTCCTTACTGAAAGAATACCAAGATGATTTTGCTTGCTTGTATGAGAACATGGAGGGAATTGACCCTAAATTCTTCCAGCACAACGGCAATTTGAGAGAAGGAGCCATACCAGTCAAACAATAGAGGTACTTAGAATGAACCCTAACTATGCCAAACAAGTCAAAGAAGAAATTAACATACTGCTAAGAGCGGGTTTCATTGTGCCAAGAGAAAACTGCTTGGATATCCCCAATTGTGGTCGTCCCCAAGAAGAACATGAAGATCAGAATTTGTATGGACTACCGCAAGCTGAATGCCATAACTACTTCTCGGATCCCTTTCCACTTCCGTTCATGGACTCCTTGCTAGATGAGGTGGCAGGGAAAGAAATGTACTCATTTTTGGATGGATTCAATGGGTAGAACCAGGTAAAAATGGCGCTAGAAGATAGGGAGAAAACAACAACCTTCATCACTGAATGAGGTGTCTTCGTGTGGCGACTATCATGATGTTCGGCGCCTGAAGAATGCACCGGCTACTTTTCAAAGAATGGCGCAAGAGATTTTCTATGATTACCTAACAGACTTCATGAAAGCCTTTGTGGATGATTTTAGTGTATTTGGGGATAAGGCAAAGCACATCTATCATTTGAGGCTGTGTCTACAGAGATGTAGAGATACAAGGCTCAAGCTAGATCCAACCAAGTGTGCATTTGTAGTAAAATCAAGAACTATGTTAGGACACGTATGTCAGCCCAAGGATTGGCCATAGATCCTGCTAAAGCAGAGGCCATATCTAGAATGTCGGCTCCAGAGAACATCAAGCAACTTGAGAGGTTCCTTTTGGTAAGGAGTGGCATGCTAGATTCTTAAAATATTTAGCACATTTGGCCAACCCATTATATGCACTCACCAAATACAAAGAATGAATGGAATCTGAAGTGTCAAAAAGCACTCCAATGGCTAAAGAGAATGGTGTCAGCTGCATCACTGATGACCACCCCAAATTGGAATGAGATACTCCATGTATATGTAGATGCTTCAGACAAAGTAGTGGGCAGTGCACTAATGCAGGAGAACCAAGAGGGGTACATGCAACCTATTCACTATGCAAGCAAAGCCCTCACAAGGGCATAAATGAACTACAGCACAACAGGCCAAAAAACTCTGTTAATGATATATGCTGTGAACAAGTTCCGACACTATCTCTTGGGAAACAAATTTGTTTTACATGTGGACCATCAAGCCCCGATTTATCTGGTGAACAAATCTTTTCTGGTGGGGAAGATGGCCAGGTGGATGCTCCTACTTCAAGAATTTGAATTCACCATCCAGCATATGCCCGGAAAAGGAAATCTAGTGGCAGACTTTCTATCTAGAATGGATTCCGAAGAACCAACTCCTATAGATGGAGTAGATGACCAACTCCCAGATATACCAACCTATTCATAGTGAAGTGGGAGAGAATTGGTATTATGATATGATGTAGTTTCTATAGAATGGAACATTCTCAGAAGGTTACACTAATGAAAGAAAGAAAAGGATTGCCTTGAGGAGCAGAAACTTCACAATGATTGCCAAGAAGCTCTACAAAAGAGGCATAGACTAGATTCTACAAAGGTGTGTCCCCCGAAAAACAAGTAATATTGAGGGAAGCACACTTTGGCATACCAGAGGACACATGGGCGGAGAAATCACAGCCCAAAAAATTTTGCACAAGCAGGCCTCTGGTGGCCAACGGTCATGAAGGATGCCAACAATGAAGCAAAGCAATGTGATGTCTGTCAGTTGGTGGGTCAACCTGGTGATTCTGGTAGATTGCCCATCTCGCCCATACTGCCATTGTTTCCATTCATGAAGTGGGGATTGGATTTTGTTGGACCAATCAAGCCACCCACAAAAGGCAACATGTGTGAATACATCATTATGATAACCGACCATTTCACAAAATGGCCAGAAGCTAAAGCTATGAAAAGCAACTTCACAGAAGAGGTAGTGAAGTTCCTCTTCAAGGATATTATTGCTAGGCGTGGATTTCTGGTGGAAATAATTAGTGTGACTAGGGCACACATTTCATAAACAAGGTAATGAAAGGGTTGATAGAAAGGTACCTCGTCATCACAAGAAGTCCTTAACCTATTACCCACAGTGCAATGGCCAGGCGGAATCTACCATCAAGGTTCTAACTAAAATTTTAAAAAAGATCATAAATGCCAACAAAAATGATTGGGACCAGAAGCTAGATGCTACCCGATGGGTATTCCGCAAATCTTACAAAGTCTCAATGGGGAAAACGCCATTCAAACTAGTTTACAGACTGGAGGCAGTAATGCCCATGGAATTTGTGGTGCCCAGTCTGAGAGTGGACATCCAAGAAAAACTACCAATGAAGGAATCCCGGGAGCGCACAATACAGGAGCTCCTAGCTTTAGAGGAAGAAAGACAACACAGTTTTCTACAGGATGAGATAGTGCAGCGAAGAAGGAAAGCCTGGATTGACACGCATCTCAAGCACAAAATTTTCACACAAGGGGACCTGGTATTGGTCTACAAATCCAAGTTGGGATAGCACCCCGAAAAATTCAAGATCTAGTGGATAGAGCCATTCATGCTGAAAAACTCGATCAGTCAAAATGCCTTTAAATTAGAAACCTTGGATGGTACACCCTTTCCCAAAATAGTGAACGACTTCAAGATGAGAAAGTACATGGGCCAACCGGTGGTAGTCACACAAGAAGAAGAAGAAGAAGAAGCAAAAGATAAGGAGCTAGTCTGGAGCGTTTGCTGTGGCATGATCTTACCAGCGAAAATTGATGCAAAATAACCAGAAAGCAACAAAGCTGTAGAGGAAGTCCGCAAAGGTGGCCAGTCCGCGCAAAAGATCACAATTTCGCAACCAAAAAAGGCCAGGTCAACAAAGAAGTGAGCAACCAAGTGTATGCAGCCAGATCCACGTTAGCAATGCAAATGTCCACGATGTCGGCATAAGTGATTGCATGGAGGACAGTTGTCACACTATCATTAAAACTCCACATGCAGTGGTAAGGAGGGGAGGCGGCGAACAAAGTTTAACGCCTTTAAGCCAAGATGGCGGGAATGATACGAATCAAGGGTCAAGTCACATCAAAAAGCGGGAAGCCGAAAATGGCAACGCTCCAAGAAAGGAAGCAAAGAGGAAAAGCATCGTAAAAAAGAGCACAAGGAGCTAAAATGCGCACATTCTTAACCTGCTTTCTTGCTCACAGCTTTCTCACCAGTTCACAACACTCTCTCAGAAGACAGAGCCATGCCAAAAGTCAGCAAGACTCTAAGGCTAGACACAAGGCCAGAGAAAAGCCTCTGTATGCCGATGATGGTCCCTGACATGAGAAAGAAGGAACACTAGGAGTGGGCGAGGAAGTGCGGCTTTGAAAAGCTGTTGAATCACCAATGGGAGGACCAGTAAGACCCTGAGGATGGGGGCAAGATGATCAATCAGTTTCTTGAGAAAAACATTGTGCACATGGAGGGGAAGGAGCCCATAAAAATCTTAGAGCTTGCAATACATCATGCACTAGGGTTGTCGATGGATGGTGTGCTATGGATGGTGTGCTATACACTAACATGAAGCTAGGGCGGAGGAAGAGATCCTGAAGACAGGCAACATGCACCAGCAGGTGAAGGGTGTGGCAGATGAGACCCAGAGAGAACAATTCATCTTCTTCTTTACAGAATGTGATGTTCATGGGAAAGCCAAAGGACACGTTGAACAAAAACTATAGGCTGCATAGAGCAGCAGAAGCAGGAGAGAAGATAAACTTGGCTGCCATCTACAAGGAAAATTTGGCAAAACGAGTAGCCACATGAACTAAAGAAAAATAGCCGACGGTCGTGCATGCACACTTAAGGGTAATCACACATGTTGTAAGGTCTATGAGAATCCAATGCGGAACGCTCACACCACGAAGTCGGGGGATCCTCGAAGTCCACCAAAGTGACTTTCAGCTCGTTCAAAGATGATGTGGATGATGAAGAAGAATGACAGAAAATAGCCCAGAAGCCCAGCAAAAAGAGAGAGTACAAAGTGGATGAAGACTTGTTGCTAGACCCGGAAGTAAAGAAACAGAAAGCGGAGGAAGAAAGGAAAAGGAAACTAGAGGATAGACAGAAGCAAGAAGCTACTGCAGAAGCAGAAAAGAAAAGGAAGCTAGAAGAGGAGAAAGGGAAAAAGGAGGAAGAAGAAAAGAGAAGAAAAGAGGAGGAAGAGAAAAAGCAAAGACAAGTAGAACAATAGAAAAAGAGAGAAGAGAAAGCACATCAGAGCAAGATGTCTGTAGGGGCAGAACTTTCAGTACCACCAGAACTTCGGCCTTGGGTGGCAACTCTGGCACAAAAAATGCAGGAAGGTCCGAGCCTTAGCCCAAAGCTACCTAGAGAAATGGAGGTGTACCTCCCCACTCAGCACAGCGGAGCATGAACAAAGGGCTGATGATCATGGCCCAAAACATTCTTTCTTAGGCCATCACTGCAGTGGAGGAATATGAATCAAAGGCCTGGAACACTATTCACCAGATGTGTGCCCTGAATCATTTACAACACGGGATACTCACAAAAGCTACAACCAAAGCTAGGGATTTGGAGAACAAAGCACAAATCATGGCTCAACATAATGTGGAGATGCAGAACAAGCTTGCTATGGCAGAAAAGGCCTTGGTCCAACGAAAAGAATTGAGTGAAGGGAAGATCAGAACCCTCACCAGTGAGAAAAACATGGTCTAGGCTCAATGTGGAGATGCAGAACAAGCTTGCTATGGCAGAAAAGGCCTTGGTCCAACGAAAAGAATTGAGTGAAGGGAAGATCATCACCAGTGAGAAAAATATGGTCTAGGCTCAAGTGGAAAGAATCAGGGCGGAATTAGCAGAAGCCCAAAAGCCAGCCAAAGTCTAGGGTGACACCACCCAAGGGCTGAAAGAATAAGTGTTGGAAAGAACTGCAGCATTGGCAGTCACCCAGACGGAGGTCCAAGCCTTGAAGAACCAGGAGAAGAACTAGGAGAAAGAAGAGATATTGTGCCTTCCACTCGATGCTAAAACAACAATTATAAAAATAGCAAAGGCCAGACTAAGCAAGGTATGGGACCAAGCCCTGGAAGCACTGATTAAAATATAGAATCAAATGGCTTGTAAAGCTCAAGAGGTCCTTCATGACCTAGATGGAGATGATGATGTAGACAAAGGGCAGCATAGCAACAGCAACAGCAACAGCAACAACAGAAGCAGCAACCTACAAGCCAAGGGTTCCCCAAGCCAAGCACTTCCAGAAAGGAGAAACAAATAGAAAGTGAGGAGCGTAGCTTAGTGTAAGCCCTGAAGGCCATAGCTTGGAAAGCAACTCACTGGGAGAAGGAGGCTAAGAAACTAGTAGAGAGAAATAAGGAATCACAACAGGAACTACAAGATGCCACACCCTCCTAGAATATGCAAAAATTCTGAGAGAAGCCTATGAAGTAAGAGACAGCAAAAACATAGGTAGAAGAATACAAGGAAAAGTTAGATAAAAGCACAAAATTTGAAATGGACATAATCAGTGAGGTAAATGCCCTTGAATTGGAAATGTAACACTGTCTTGAAAACGAAGACCAACTCAGAAGAGAAAGGCCCAGAGACTGAGAAGAATACAAAATAGCCCTCTAGAGGCAAATAGAAGAGGCACAACCAATGGTGGAAAAAGTATAGCAGACCCAAAAAACGAGATTGCAGTGGAAATTGGAGCTGCAAGAAGTGAAAGAAGTCACCAGGCTCCATGCAAAAATCACCAAGGTGAAGGTCGATGCGGAACTAGCCGCAGAAAGCACAAAGATGCTGCTTGTTGCCGGTGTGCCAAGAAAAGAGCGTGGAGAGCTACTGGTTGAGGTCAGGAAGTTGCAAGACACCAACCAAGCCCTCAATAAAGAAATTGAGCATCTTAAAGACAGATTAGTCCACAGCTCAACTACTCTATGGGCCAGCACGGATAACCCATTTTTTGAAGCCTCTCATGTGATGTTCTCAGAGCTACTGGAAGAACAACAAGAAGCTACCACAATACTTTAAAAATGCAGACATAATAAAATCCATATTTATTAGGAAACCCCTCCCTTCAAAACATCCATGCTCTTATTTCTTATTCTCTCAAACTTTGGAGGGGAGGAAATTGCTCCCACCAAGGATGCAATCACCAAGCAACACCGCTATCTAGAAGTGGGACACCGGAGATCCAAATGTGGAAAAAACACATAGCCCACTTCCAGAACATCCAAAAGAGTACAAAGAAGCTGTACAGGTTGAGTGGAAGCCAATACGAATGGAAGAAAAGAAGATCCTAGGGAAAACCCCACGCCGACCTAGTGGTGAGAGTGTTCAGCCCTATAGACTCTACAAACCGCCGACCACAGGGGTCTTGGGTGTTCATGAAGAGAGTAGGTGACAAAACTAAAGAAGATGCAAAAGCACACAACTTACTCTAACAATGTGTAGGTTCCAAACTACACTCCTCTAGAGATGTTTATGAAATTCAAAGAAAAATTTGCCAAGGAACGGGTTCCGGAGCAGAAGCTCCAGCACCGGACGTGCCAGGTGTTTCGCCCAACAGCTCAATGGGACAGAGCGCTCACTCTGACCACCTTCCATGTCATGAGCACCACCTCGACATGTGAAGATGGTGGGTGGTAGCCACCAGGGTCGCTGTTGCCAAGATCAAGAAGACCAAGCTTAAAAGGATGGTGTAAGGCAAGTAGCGGGAGAGTTAGCTGAAGGTTGCAGAAGTGCATGTTGCTGATAGTCACAACTAGTGTGAACAACCAGCGATGTGAACTATGCTATGGTTATTGATTTTAGGAGGAGAAGTTGCTCTGTAGTGAACTTGTACTGATGAATTTGTACCGATTCTGGAAGTAATACATTTATCAAAGAGAAATGTTGCAATCCACTTTATCTCTATGTACTCTCCGCAATGTGTTGACTAGAAATGATGTGTCTCTGTTTTAAGAAACATGCTGTGTGCCAGTGAGAGAGAGAGAGAGAGTGACTTAGCAGAGTGAGAGAAGAGTGTGAGTGTGAGAAGTTCCAAAGCTGAGTTAAGTTATGACTACAAGATGTCTCTGTTTGTAAACCCAAAATCTATAATCGGCTATGGTCCATGCTTGTTGCCACTCTCTTCACGTGTAAGATCCTCTGATGTAAGGATAGGCTCCTTTGATGTAAGGACACACTCCTTTGATGTAAGGACACGCTTCTCATGTGAAGCAGCAATGTTGTCACCACCATCCCCTGAGATGTCACCTGGGGACTAGCACCACCCACATACTTGTGTGCAATGAGCCTGCTCTCTTAATGGACTCTTTTGCTGGTAGGCATCAAAATTGTGTGCACTCCACTCAATCTCCAAAGACACCTCAGGCTCCTATACTTCGTCCTCTCGCGATAGCATCAACTCCTAAGTCATTGGCTAAGGTAAAATACATAGGCTTGCTAGTCCTATTATCAACACGAGCGAAGCCTGGGTGGAGGTGATCAATTCCGAGAACTTTGTATATCGCCAAGTTGACTTGGCAAGAGGGACATGCCAATAAACGTAGTAGCTCTTGAGTGATGTTGAATAAATGGAAAAAATGTCCACATTCGAGAGCACATATGCCAGTTACATCCATATTCTCAAGGCACAGGGCACATCGAGCTGCGTGGTGGAGATGCATCTTAAGAGATAGGTCGTCAAAAAACCTTTGTTAATAGGTCAGGGATATAAAGGTAGGTAAGGCACTATCATATTGGAGGACCTAAGGAACTCTTAAACAAGCAAGATCAGCTGCTCCACCTTATGTTGGGTAATCCTCTCCATAATCATGTGTTGCTTTGCCACAAATCTAACACTCTGCCTCTTCTTGGCATATTGAAGCTATGTCTCCATCTCATGAACTACCTATTAAAATAAAGCACATAATAATTTGATTATTGAGAGGAAAAAACCCATGTTAGTCAAATAATTATTACCAAATGTAAACTAATGTAAAGAGTAACAAAATAGCAAGAGCTTCAATAAAATTTGATAATAGACCTACTCGCGACATCACTAGATCTCACCTCCTCCTCTACACTGTTGAGCTATAAGGCATCCATGACTCCTTTGAGCTGCTATAGCTCTGCTCTCAAGTTCTTGATCTCTGTAGAAGATGACTTTGCTCTGTAGTGTTGTAGGATGCTGGGCCAATGCTTTGAGCTCCTCTGCGAGTTGCTCCATCTCTCGTGGTGGTATCCTGCTCTATGATGCTGTAGGACGTTGGACCTATACCTGGAGCTCCTCTGTGATGTGCACTCCCTCTCTTGGCATCTTGATCCTCATCCTTGAGCACCCTTTCTACTAGAGGCATCTCTGTCCTAGATGTGCTAGCCTCCAGAGTAGTCAAACGTCTATTCTCAAATGGGGAGTGTGCTTGTGCAAAAAGACAAAACAATTAAACATTGGCAAAAAAAACACATTATGAAGTGATGTAGAAAGATCCACCTAAAGAGGAACAAAATGTGAAACTTGCCGAACCACATGTTGAATCATCTCTGTAGTAGTAGAACTCCACTAGTGTATCGATATCTCTAAGACCCTCTCTTTGATGGAAGTTTTGATGGATGGCCACCTCCGGATATGATAACTGTTGTGAGATTCCTTAGTACGTTGTCTCTTTAGCCAATCATCCACATCTTGTACACTGGCGTGGTTGCTTGTGGTGGCGGGTGGTAGAGGGATGTAAGTATGACCTCCAAATTAGAAATCCAAATCAAAAACCAAGTAGAGTTTCATGTGGGAGTCTCTCCCACTCCTCCTAATACTCCCTCTCTCTACTGATTCAAATATAGCCTATATGTGCTATCTCGTGGGGGAACCACTAGCATCTTGTGGATCTCCATTAGGTTTGCACGATCCATGACAAAGTATGTGCATGTAATAGAGTAGTGCTAGACAAGTAAAAGTAAGTGATTCAATTAATACACTAAAGTATATGTACAATAATCAAAATGACTTTTTTAAAAACTTTAACCTAATAGGCGAGCATTGCAATTGTTAACATTATTAGAGAAGTGACCAAGATGAGGGTTGCAAGTGTTAACATTATTAGAGTAGTAGGGGAAGGAGGGAAGTAAGTCCAAAAAGAAATGACAAATCCAAAGGGGGGAATTAGTAGGAAGTAGGGACTCTGGAGAGTAGTGTATGGGCCCTTACTAAGGGGGCAAGAAACATTAGTCATATCCTAAGGTTCTAAACTTCTAAGGTCCTCAGGTCTTGGAAAATACTCTATAAATTGTAAATGGTGATATCCTAAGGTTTGATTTTTTCACTCTACTAAATTGAAAAATGTTTATAATAAGGTTAGTTAATGGTGGCATCCTAAGGTTTGAACTATTAATTGAAAAAATGCTTATACTAAGTTCTCGTTTACCTAAATTATTAATATTTTCAAATTTATATTATTGAACTTAAAATTTTATAAGTATTAAATTAAAGAATGAATTGTAATTAATAAAAATATTAGGGATTAAGATAATTACCTCCTTTAACTCAAGTCGGGAGTGTTCTTGTTGTTGATAAGATAGTGAAAATGAGAGAGTTAGCCCATATACACATCATCAGACTCTAGAGAAATGGTGCTCGTTCCCTAGAGTCAACCAGCCCACATACACATCAAAGAAAAGTGGATGTGAATGTTACTTGCATGTAGATCATTGTGCAACAAGTCATGCATATATTTGATTATCTCCATCAATCCTTTGATGAGGATGACAAATATATATCATTTGCAATATCCTAGAAGTCTCTAGGTGTTGAGGTTTTTCCATGCATCAAATATGTCCACTTGTTAAGATGACCTCCATTCTAATACTTGTAGATAATGATAGGCTCCTTCTCATACTTGACCAACTAAAGTTGACTTATGATACCACAATGAAAAATGTGCAATTAGGTTGCCTGCTCACTGCATGCATCTCTTGTTAAAAATCCATTGCTATGGATAATGCACTTGGCAATATAGCAATCATCCTTGAAAGCCTTTTTTTTCTCTTAAATTTGTATACTTTTGTGAAAAACCACCTTCACCAAGCCTAGCATACTGGGAAAGAGAGGTTACTTTATTTCAGCAACTTTAATGTTGCAGTCAAGGTGGTCCATGAAGCAGCATGATCTTCTTGCATGGAGAATGCATAGATGGGGAGACGTGGAGCTTGGGGGGAAAATTCTATGATGTACACTTCTTTTCTTTAACCTTTGATTATAAAGATTAAAGTATTTTGAACGGGATTAAAAAAAAGCCTTGAGGAGTTTTTTGGGCATGGTCGTCAAGTATACCAAAATTGTTAAATGATGTTGCTAACTCTTTCTTTGGCCCTCAAGGCTGAGCTATAATCTATAAAAACATCATGACAAATAAAAATAAATACTAAAAATAATGAAAGCATTCTAAGATAAAATATTAGATTATATAACATAAAATTATGCACTTATGTGTAATATTTCTTTAAAAATCATATGTTTTCTGAGATGCATGTGTACTCGGTGAAAACCATGACAAGTGAGGGGCTTCTTTATCAAACAAAGCACTCAAGATTCTAAAAGCATGTGATGGGATAAGAGCTAGAGTGTTCACAAACTAGCCCGTATACATGACTAGAGTGCATATAACTACCTCTAGTAAAAATAAATGGGATAAGACTAGAGTGTTCACTACCCCGCACACAAGTAGTATAAATAAAAAAGAGGAGAAAGACTAAGTGTTCACAAAACCCCACATGTGTGACGAGTGCATAACTAACCAAAATAAAACAAATGAAGATAACTAGAGTGTTCACAATTGGTCCATCTATGTGACCAGTGTGCGCACAAAACTAGCTCAAATAAAACAAGTTGAACATAGCTATACTGGACACACTTGGCCCACATGTGTGATCATCATGTGCAAAACTAGCTTAAACACAAACATGAAAAAAATAGTGATTTAGTGTGTTCACAATTGTCCCATAAGGGTGCTAGAGTGTGCACAACTAGCTTAAATTTACATTAAAATTAAACATAGACTTATCAAAGATTTTAAAAAAACTTGAATTTTAAAGATAAACATATCTAGATAAAAATCTAATGTTAAAATTAAACACATATATAAATTAAAAGAGAAATGAATTAAATCCTATCTTAAATAAAAACTTATTGTTAAAATTAAAATTACTATTCACATTAACATTAAACACATGTAAAAAGTAAAAGATAAATAAAAAAAGATCTTACATTCAATGTTTTTATTCACATTACCATTGAACACATTGATGTTAACATTACACTTAAAAGTGAAATAAAGAAAGATCTTACATTTAAAGTTTTTATTCACATTACCATTGAACACATGTTAACATTATACTTAAAAGGTAAAATTAAAATAACATCACATAAAAATAGATGATTCTAAGTACACACACTTGGTTCACATAAACATGACCAAGGTGGTCACATAGGGTGAACCACAATACATATATACGCACACGGTTCCAAGGACACACACTTGGCCCACGTACATAACCAAGGTGGTCATAAATAACTAGAGGCTGGTCACAAAGAACCACACACACACACACACACCCACCTGACCCACATACATGACCAGTGTGGTCACAAAGAACTTGGTCCACATACATGACTAGAGTGTTCATAAAGCACCACAACACACACACACACACAAACACATAGAATAATTCGAAACAAAAGCAATTCAAAATGCCAATTATATAAGAAACACTTTGATCAAAAGCCATTCAAATGAAAGCACTTCAATCGAATTGATTTCTTTGCTTTTTTTTTTGAAATCAGTGATCACATTAAATGTTATATACAAATGCTTTCTAATGAAATTGTTTTGTTTTATTTATTTTTGGATGGCTTCAATGGATATAATAGTTCTTGATGGATCTGGAAGATCAGGAGAAGATGACCCTTAATATGAAAATGCCCACCAGTAACATTTCAGAGGATGGTGCAAGCAATATTTTATGACTACCTGATCTTATTTATGCAGAGATGATATGAGTGTCTTTAGCAAAATGGTGGAGCACCTCTTCTTCCTCCAAGTTGGTGACTTGGGCCATATTAATGCCTTCACCTCCCACTCTTCCTCTTCCAAGTTGATGACTTGGGCCATATTAATAGAGATGTGATGCTTTTGCAGCTTCTAGTGCCTTACATTGGCTAGTTCTAGTGTTTCATGATACATAAAGTCGTGGCTAGCTCCAATGTTGACTAGAGCTAACCTCTATTCAAATTGGGTTTTAGTGGTCATTACCTAGACAAATCCAAATATTGGCTGGCTTTGCCTCCCACTCTTCTTAATCCAATTCTGTGACTTGGGCCATATTAATGAATTTACCCTCCCACTTTTCCTCCTCCAAGTCAACGACTTAGAGGATATTGATGGAGGTGAAGCCATTAATATGTAGTTAGCTTTGGCTAGTCAATGACACTGAAACCCAATTTGAATATGAGTTAGCTCTAGTCAACACTGGAGCTAGCCACAACTTTATGTGTCATGAAACATGGTGCTGCCTATTTAGGATAGCCAGCACTTTCAAGCATGAATAAGAATAGATGAGAATAGAGTGAGCAACAAGATCAACACCAATAATATATTTCTAGCGAGCAATAAGCATTTATATTGATATTCTCTCTTTCCTCCTATGTTGGGCTTGTGTGCTCCATAGTGTGCCTTAGATGACTCTCATTAGTGTGGATGATGAATACAAGACCCTCGGGTTCTATTTATAGGGTAGTTCCAAGCTGAGCCAATGTACATATAAGACCAAACCTCACCTAGTCAAGTATAAAATGACCATGAACAATCTGTAAATTGTCTCCCAAGGGAGCTCACAACATGAAGATGTCTGTCACATCGAGCACACTAAATCTAACACCCCCTCTCATTTTCATGGTTGTGGAATCAATATCAGTATGTGGATGCTGAGGCTCCTCCAGTAATTAGAGAAAGCTCACATCCATATAATCCAAACCTCTAAATGAGTAAAACTCCATATCCTCCTTTAGTACGATCTTTCAGTACCTCAATAAACACTTGCTCTTAGTGGTCATTGGAACTCTTGATCAAATATACCTTGGAACTTATAGAAGAAGGGGAAAAACCATGTGAGCAATAAAATTCTCCAGAAGTGTCACACATCATCTGCTAACTTTAACTTCAAGCTATTTGAACCTAAGCAATCGAATCTGGGCAACTACATAGGTTGTGACGGGCAACTCGTCCTTTGAATACCATTACTGCACATGGAATTCCACTGAGGACAAACTCGTTTTGATTAGTCTAGGAAGCCACATGCACAATTGCATAGCAACATGAGGTCATCCCTCTCTAGTTGCTCCAAAGATCACCTCCCATGCCATGGGCATGCCTTCCCACCTTGCGAGTGAAAAAAATATATATCAAGAAGGGGGTTTTGTTCTATAGGATATAATTGGTTCATTCTTCACCTTCCTACTTTTTCATAAAAAAACTCATGCATAATTAATCTAAAGCTTAATAGCTATCAAATCTGTCTAGATCTATACTAAAGACATCCCCCCTCTCAATCTCAACACTTACAGTTGACAATGTCCAACTGTCTTGGACCACCATGACATGCCAACCTTGGGAGACACTTCCCCCTCTATTCGAGCAAAACACTTCCCCCTTTATTTGAGCAAAACATGAGCAACCTAGATCCATGCACATGAAACTTGTACGCTTCCACATTATGAATTTTGTACCATGTTCCTCTGCCGCCATGATCCCTAAAGCTCAACGATCCCACTAAAAATTATCTACACACTTGATACCACTACATCATCAAGCCAAAACTTTGGCTTCGGCATGTCTCAATCCATCTCGCCGCTTACCACGTGTCATCACCAAACAATGAGTTATTTACCTAGCTAGTTTCTCAGCACCATCCAATGAGGACCAAAGAGCCACCCAAATGCAACATCCACTTCCCCAATGATCTTCCACATGAATCACCTCTAAGCATAATGTGTGCTTTCCTACCATGGACTCTTAGCCAACTTCCTACATTGTCAAGAAGCATCCACACCTTGCACATCATTGATGTAACAACTATCCCTAAGGCCCGACAATACGTGGGACCTTAGTGACTGTCCTCCCAATGTGAAGAGGCCTTCCTTGTGTGTATCCAAAGCCTTAATCTTCTAAGCACACTTTGTAGCAGCCTGAAGATCAACACCAAGACAAGCCTCTAGCAGAGCCTGTCACATTGTCAAACGTGTCACCTCTCCAATGCATGTGATGCCACACCAGCATACCTAGTTTGTTAACTTCATCACCACATTAAAGAACTTGCTGAATCTTACCTTAGAAGGGGTAATAGTCTCCTTTAAGAAAGATGAAAGGAAGTGGGAAGGCCTGGAACCATAGAAAGAATGCAGAGAATAACCTAATGTCTAAGGGATTTTCCCAACCACACTACTTGGGAACATAAATAGCTCAACCGAGAAACCAGTTTATCGTGGCCTAGTACACAAATGCACAGTCGAGGTATGCCACTCACCTAGTGAAAGATGGTTGCCTAGTATTCTCGTAGGAGATGATGTTGCCATGCATCTGCACCCAAAAGCTCCACCACTCTGCCACCACCACCACCTTCGCACTCCAATGGAAGCTCAACCCTTCTCACCACTCTATCTTACACACTCACTCTCTCACACACATGCAAGAAAGTACACATAAGAGCTCAAACAAGAACAAGGAAGGCAAGTAATAGTATAGGAGAGTATAGAAGAAGAGAACTCTATTAGCTTATGCATAAAAGAATGAATGGTGAGAGTTACATTTTGCCTCTTATATGAGTGGTTGTTAGGGTATACACTCTTGGGCAGCCAAAGTTAAAAATTAGGTCCTAAGGCTCATTCGGCCACTCTAGCTTGTGTAAAAACCTAATCCACAGATAATATTCTCTACCTAAGATCTCGTGGTGTGTCTTTAAAAGACAAGCAGAGCGAGCACACAAGTAAAATATATAATACATAGCTTTCAAGTGAATTTCAACCATTCTAGTGCCTATGGGGCCCAAAGGTAGTGAAAATGATATGGTGGTTCGGCATTGATGCCATAGAGATCTCCGGTAAGGGTTAACATACCTCCCTACCTGATGTAAATTCCGTCCTCAAAATATGTCAATGAAGATGCATTGAGGTTGTATGCTGGATGCATGTTGCCATTGGAAATGTTGGAGGGCTTGTAAGGTCTGTTGGCCGTCGACGTCTAGCAAAGCATAGGGCTATGATGGCAACTACAGTCCCGAAAAGGAGAAAAATGCCCAGCCTCACAAATGAAACTGCTATTATAAGCTTTCACCTTCTTATTGTTTATTTTTATTATTTTTTTTAATAAAACTTATATTTTAATTCTAAGATAAAAATGTAAGAGTAGGACACCACACTTTTTAGAGACCTAAGCAATGGCTCAAAGACCTTATACAAGAGTATCTAAGAAACCACTAAGTACCTTTACATCAATGGTTTTTTTTAAAGACCTTCATTGGGAGGCTTTTAGTCACAAGGTCCCATCCGATAAAGATCAAGGCTACGGTCCCGAGGCTCCATCACTAAGAGCCAAAAGGCCTACCTAGATCGCACATGGCGATGGTTATCTTCTTGGGCCTCTATTTTGCTTTTTTTTTTAAAAATTTGGTTTGTTTTTTGTTTCACAATTTGCATAGAAGACTCTAATCTAACTAAAGAGGGCACACTAAGGAAGATAGAGTACCTGGCATACTGCTTTGGCATATAATAAGGTCGATCTAAGTAAAGATTGAGCTAGGACCAAATCCTTAATGGTTATCCAAGTAATAACTAGAAGAAAGAGACACCAGTCACTCAAAGAAGGATACACACAAGCACTCAAACAAACATTAAATGGAAAATTTATAAAAAAGATTGAAATAAAAACATTAGCAATATTTGAGGATGGGTTTAGAATAAACTTGGTTAGTTGTATGGTTGGGCAGATGGTCTTATCGAATTTTTACTTGCAATGTTGAGAACTTCCCTTGTGCTTCCTATAAACCTTAAAAAATGTTGAGAACTTCCCTTGTGCTTCCTATAAACCTTAAAAAATGTTCAAAAATCAGTGTAACAGGTCCTCATCATATAGCCATAACTCATACGCTAGGGAAGACTCATTGTCACTAAGCTCATCATCCTCATGGTTTGATTCTTATATATATGCCTCCTCTGGTGTATGAAGCAACAAGCTGAGTGTATCTTCAGTGTATCTTCACTATGATATGACATGGGTACTACAGACAAGTGAGCTAAGTAGCTACCGCTAGTAGCCAAGCTATCAAAGGAAATGACCCACCATGCTCTAGAAGGGAGAAGGAGTTGGTAACATTATTTCATAGAATGATGGTGTAAGTGTGTAAGCTCTTTCCCTCCTCCCCTACTCCATAAGCTCTTCTTGTGCATTCTTTACTTGATAGGGTCCTCCCACATTGGGTAAAGTACACTAACACATCATGTCGTCGTGGGGTCTCTCCTACCATGGATTGCAAGTCTTCTCCCATGGTGCCTAAAATAAGTTCTACAATGCCAGCATAAGTAGGAAGCTGCAAACAACATGCGATGCTCACAGCTAAGACATGGTGTAAAGAGATGAAACTGTAGGTAGAACAAGTCCACAAAGGTGTCTCCACAACTTCTCTCCCTTAATGGTGCATAAAAAATGTTGTGAATAGTTTTGGAAAGGAGGAATATTTAGCTGCCCTTGAAGAGACAATCAGGGTCCATGATAGGGTCACTTGTATCAGTCCACAAAAAGTCCATACTCAAGGCTTGTAGTAACAACAACAGAGTCGTACTTTCATTCTCTTATTTTGGTATGTGCTCTTTCTTATCATCTTTTTAAATTTTTATTGTTAGTTGGATTTCTAGTATGTGTACAGGTGCTATATTGTTGTACATATTGGTGCAAGCTATATTGTCATGGGTTAGACTTTTCCAACATGCTCCCTCTTATTATGGATATGAAATTTGTCGGGGAGCGAAACGTGGAGGTAAAAGTGATGATATTAGCATGTCTCCCCTTCTTGCTTCCCATCATACCTTGACTTTGTGGAAGGTATTGTAGGTTTTTTGTAACCATCACTTCCAACTTTACTCCACTATCAGTTCTTGTTGGCTAGGAGCGCCCTTTGTTACTTGTTACGGCATATCAATCTCTAGCTTTAAGGGCAGTAAGGGGCTTTCATAAGACCGGATGGAGCTTATGGGTTCTCCCTCATGGATGAATAATGGAGTTCACACTCGTTGCAAGGCAATTTGTACTTGCGTAGTGGGTCACTCTAGGGAAACCAATGGGGCCAACAATGTTTTGTAACATTTTGTGATGTAGAAGCTCCCCCATCAATCACCTTGCCTTTTGTGTGAGTGACAGGGTTTCTCTTTGGGATCTAGACTTGTTTAGGTGTTGGTAGTGAAGGTTCACTTATAATAGTCTTCCCTTTGTTTGAATTTGAGATGTTGAAGCTTTTTTTCATCACTGTGAGGAGACTAGGGGATTTGTAAGTGGCAACAGTGAGGCTAGTGGTATATGTTTATGTTTTGGTATCCAAATACAATGGTTACCCTTGTAGTAGCCTTGCGCTTTCAATAAGCATTTAGGTATTCATTTTGGGGTAACCTATAATTTAGACTTCTTGCACCGATTTATTATGTTGAGGCCTTCTTGGCTTTGTTGGTTGAGGTGGTACAGATAAAGAGATCTTGGGAACCCATTTCAAGGTAGATTGGGGTTGCCACTTTTTAGCTCATCGTATCTTTTTGTCCTTCTTACATGGAGGTGTTTGCCGTGAATCGAGAGCTCCTTGAATAGTGGGATGATGAAGTGGAGGTGGTTTCCTTAGCTTTGGTTGATGTTGAAGCTTCCTTCTCATTGTGATTCTTGACAAGCGTGAGAGGTGGTAGGGGTTTATGAGTAGATTGTTTAGCCGTGGCTTCACCCATAGAGACATGCCTCGTTGACCAATTAATCATACATCCAGTAGTCTTCATCTATATGCAACCAAGTATTATCGGTTTAAGTAATATTCTTGCAGAAGCAGGCATAACCAAGAAGTGTCCCACCAGGTTCTTGTTGTTATCACAATATGTTTCTATTTGTAGTACCCCAAGAACCTTGGTATTCCTACCATGGATACTTTTTACCCTTAAAGAGGTATCTACGAGATGAGGTTTTCCCAACTAGTTCTATGCATTGAAGGAAATTAAATTGTGAATAGCCTCCGTATCAAGCAATGCATTGTAGAGCACTTTATCATAAGGGCTAGGCAATTGAATGGATTTTCGTAGAGGTGCTTTGTGCTCCTCTGTGTCTTCTTCAACTTCTCCCACAAAAAGGCTTGTGCAAATCCAAGGATAGCTTCTCATCGTTTGCTACTGTCAGATTTGCCTTTCTTTAGCTTCTTGTTGCTGAGCTTGAGCTTTCTTTAATTTCGCTTTTTCCTTGGCTGCCTTTTTATCATGTGCAACCCTACAAGACTTCCTCAATAAGAGGACCATAATACTTTTTGAATTTACTACCATTAAGGAAGCCTATGGTTTCAACCCTATCAAGGGTTTCAATATGCATGGTACCTTGAGGTGTTATTTTGCAGACTCAAAATGGTCCTTCTCTGGCATGTGAAATAATAGACTCTCTTCTATGCAAATATTCATAAGGTTCATAAGATGACTTACCATGAATAGCTTGTGTAGACAGCTTGTTCATAAGATAACAAAAAGTCTTGACTACTTTGTCCAATATGGATGTAACTACTTCTCATTTAGTGTACATCTTGCCTTTTCTACCAATGGCATGTTTCTTCTTTCCACCACTCCATTTTGCTGAGGGGTGTGTGGGTATGTGACTTGCTTTTGAATTGCATGCTTCTTGCAAAACTCATTAAATGCATTTGAGATGTACTTGTCTTTTTTATCAGTCCTTGACATCTTTATGCATCCCTTCTCAACCATGGATTTTAAACTGTTCAAATACATGAAAAGCATCTAACATTCAAGAAAGAAATAATCCAAGTATACTTGATGTAATCATCCACAAAGGTGATAAAATATCTACCACTACCTATGGATGGGGCTTGGGATGACTGAATGAATGAGATCTAATGAACATCTGAACATCTTGATGTAGATTCACTATGGCTGAATCTAGATCTTGCTTGTTTATCCATGCAGTACACTTCACATACTTTACATGTGACACACCTCTACTACCACGTGGATAGCGACCATTGGCTAATGGTAGTGCACATGTATAGTAAGTGGTGGGTAGTTGAGCAACATTATGGGCAACCGACACGGGGGTCGGTGGGCAAGGCTCTTAAATATAAATACCATAATTATGTAGTAGACAAGGGTTCATGGATGGCAGACATTGCATGAACTCTTGGCTGCCTAAAAAACCTTACTTTACGTTACTTTACACCTTTTGCAATCACTTAGTTATTCTTAGCTTTGTCTTGAATTAAACATTCATTTCCATAAAAAATAGTTATCTAACTCTTCTCGATCATGGCTTCAACAGGATTAAATTCTTTTTTTAAGTTAGAAACTTATATAACATCATGGGCAAAACCTTTCTTGCCTATATAAATCAGCATGAAAATTTAATCTTTACCTTGGATTGGATTTGGTGTGTTGTCTACATCGTATGTGAGAGCTCTAGGACCTTATCATGTCAGAGGAGGCTCCACCATATATCCACTATAGTCATTTGGAGGATTGTTGGCATGGCATGCATTCATTGGCTGATTTACTTGCATCAAATGTTGAAGTTAATGTGACCTTGAGATTAAATCTAGGCAAGAGAGAGTTAATGCTAATATTATGTTTAGCAAATAGAGATAAGATAAGAGATGTAACACTAAGCTACTGCATATTCCAAAACATGAATATGTATGATGGCTCTTAGATCTAAACTTAGATCCGGTTCATATATGCTAAACCTATTGTGCAATGCATACATAAGATCTTATTGATTCCATAGCTTGGTCATGCTCTCCAGATGCTTGCATTTGTTCCTAGGGCTGCCTCTATGCGAGGGTTCTTTCCAATACCTGAGATATATGCCTAAGAGACATGCCTAAGAGATCTGTGGGATATCTATCTTATGATCTTTGACCTCCTTTATAGGGATAGGATGGCAAGCGGTTTTTAGGCCATCAATCCATTTTCAAGTCCAAGTATATCATCAAAATAACCATAAATAGGTTCATATTGTGCCCAACTTGTGTCCCAACCATTGGATCATGTCCTTGGCACACCTATTGGGCTATCCAAATCGGACCATATTCTTCTTCTCATCTGGCCTAAGAGGCACTACAAGTAAAATCCATGTCCTTGTGGCACTCACATATGTGATGCATGGCATCTCCTCCCGCTAAACAAGTTTAGCATTGGGGTACTCCATACACCTTTTCGCCTCCAATTCCATGTTGGTCCACCAACCGTAGGCTTTGCTCCATATCCACCGACTCGATCCCAAGCTCTCTGACTTGGTCTTCTTGTTCTTTGTGGCTTGATCTCTCGATCTTCTACATCACATGTAGCCTCCTCCTTGTTGTGGCTCGGTCTCTCGATCTTCTACATCACATGTAGTCACTTCTCCTCATTGGATTCAGAGAGACTCTTCTGAAGCTCCTCTAAAACTGTCAGGATGATCTCATCCTCCAAATGGGGATTTGGGAGATCCACACTCTCAGACTGATCTCAACCTCCTCCAAATGGGTTTCGGAGAGATCCACCTACTCTCTCTATTGTTTCGGTTTGGGTTCAAGTTCTAGTTCTCGTTTTGGCATTTGCATCTTGGGAAATACTGATGAAATCTCTAGCGTCATCCAAGAGCTCCTCTTATCTTGGAAGCTCTCCCTCACGTGGACCTACACTCTTACAACGTTAGGTAATTCCATCCTGGCCTTTGTTGACGTTGTCCACTCACTTTGAACCTTTTCACATACACGACTCTTTGATAACCTTGAATCGTTAAACCATGCTCCATCCTCCGTAGCTAAATGCATCCACTCCAAGTGTTCATAGGCTGCCTTTATCAAGGGTACCAAATCGGGGTCTGGGCTTCCAAAGAACAATTGTTAAGGCTTGGGGTAAGTGTCTATCTAGGCTTGACCTAACTCGATGTAAACTAATGCTACATGAAAGAATGCAAGTTTACATAGTAAAACTAGGGTTGAGAACACTAACATGTAAAATAAACAAGGAAACCCTAACTTTGGATGCAAACCCTAACTTTAGACACCCTAATTTCAATGTGCACAATTCTAGCTAAGGATTGCCTTGAGCAACCTATACTCTCATAACACTGTTACATGGGTTGTGAGTTGATCTTGATTAACACTAAGCAAGAGAGATTAACATAATCTTATATTTAGCAAACATACATAAGATAAAAGATGTAACCTTGATCTATTGTATATTCCAATACATGAATATGCACAATGGTTCTTGGATCCAAACTTAGATCCAGTCCATGCATGCTGAATCTCTTGTGCATTCAAAAGATCCGGCTAAATCCAGAGGTTGGTCAAGCTCTCCAAATGCTTGCATTCATGCCTTGAGCTACCTCTATGTGAGGGTCCTTGCTAACACTTGAGAGATGCCTAAGAGATCTATGAAATATTTGGCTGACAATGACCTTTGACCTCCTTTATATAGTGATAGGATCGCAAGTCATATTCAAGTCAACCATTCATTTTCCTTTGACCTCCTTTATATAGTGATAGGATCGCAAGTCATATTCAAGTCAACCATTCACTTTCCAGTCCAAGAACATCATCACAACAAGTTAGGACCCTAACTTGTGTCCCAACAATTGGCCATGTCGTGGGCACCATTGGGAGCCGACCACAGTATCCAAATTGGAGGCACTCACACAAGTAATGCACATGACATTTGTTGCCCTACTCTCATATCGCTTTGCTTCTATCTACAATCTTTGATCATGTGTCTAACTTTGCCACAATAATGGCATGTAATATTCCCGCTCACCACCTCTATATCGTTGCCACCTTTTTTTCTTTGTTGAGGGGTCTTGACCATTGCTTGAAGCTTTGACCTAGAGTATACTAGTTGTTTTGAAATCTGCTTTTGCCTCTTCCTTTTTTTCTGCCTTGAGATGAAGTCATAGCTTACTCATTGTGTTATCCCTTTCTTGCTTGGATAGCTTGCTTTATATGCTTACTCATTGTGCTATCCCTTTCTCGCTTGGATAGCTTGCTTTCTATGCTCATCCGACTCTTAACATAGTGTGCAATCCCACAGAGCATGGCGGATCCCATGAAGAGAAATAGATTGGACCATGTTGCTAACATCTCCTCCAACCATTCCACACAATTTGGACCAAGAAGTCACCATTCTTCATTGCATCACCAATAGCTAAAAGTTGATTACTCAAGTCCTTGATTCTAAGAGCATATGCATGAAGAGCCTTTGCTGGTAGCAAATTAATTTCTAAGCTTTTGCACTCCTTACATAAATGTTATTAAGATTATCCAATGCTCTTTTAGGATTAGTATTAAATTGAATGTGATTTGCTTGCATATGGAGATGTTTCTTTCATGATTTTGTGACATGCTCAAGAAAACAAATACATGCACATCTTGGCACACATATGTAATTACCTAATGACATTCTAACTTATGATTGCCAAAATTCCCAAGGACATAGGCCCTCACAACACAAACAACATTCTATGTAAATCACATCCCAACAAAGGCTACATAGACACATACAAAGGAGGGGGGTGTAATTTCAAAAAGAAAATGTGCCGATAACAAGAAAAAATATGAGCCACATTCTATGAATACCCTCATCAACATGGCACTACATTCACAATCGTTTAACAAGCTAGAAACGAAGTTTTTTTGGTTTCTCTGGTTAGTAAACATACTTATCAAGTTATCCATAACCACCTCTCAAGAAAGGTATTCGTCTTACAAACGAAGAGTTGATCATATCCACTGAAGTGATATTGAACAAGTTCACAACTGCAAGAGCGTAAGAGAAAAAACATCCTGGACTCCGACAAAAGCTCCTCTCTACAAGAGCACAAGAGAAGAAACATTGTAAGCTCCTCTTAGCTCAGGCAAAAGCTTGAGGTTATCTTTGTCACTCAAGTAGAGGGTGGTCACTCAAAATGTCCAACGGAATGGAAACAACCACCCCAAAGCGTTTTTGAAAACAAAAAAGAAATGGAAACTTATCAGATCTCAATGCCATGTTATAGGATTAGTTGTATTTCATAGATCGACTTACATGCACACGCAAGATAATGTACAATGTTACATGTGGAAAAAGTTAGTTGAAGATGCACCACAATGACAATAACACAAATGCACTTACTACATTGCTCGCATCCTTTTCATTGATAACTAGGTAGAATATTGCCTTATGAGTGCTAGTTGCGGAAGACATAAAACGCATGACTAATGCTAAACAAACTAGTTTAACACTAATCAAAAGACCTAGCAGACACAGGAGAAGGAGAGACGAGATGTAGACCTCATCTATTGTGTGTTACAAAAGATGATCATACAATGATTCTCGGATATGAACTTAGATCTTACTCATGCTTGCCTATCTACTAATGCATACCAAAAGGTTCACGGCCATATAAAAGATTCTTGGCATCATCCACTTGTGCATGTTTCTTACTCGTTCATAGCCTCTTTTTCTAATCTACATGCCTTGACTGCCTGCCCTTGGCCTTCTCTCAATGCCCAAGAATGACCCTTAACCTCCCATTATGTAGGGATCTGATGGCAAGTCATTTTCATGTCTGCTATCCATTTTCAGATCATAAAACATCATCAAAAAGGCCATGAACCATATTCATATTGTGCCCAATAAATGTCCCAACCATTGGTACATGCTCTCGCACCTCTGCACGGCTATAGGGCTGTCAAAACTGCCCCAATCCATCCATACTTTTCTTCAAATCTTGCCCTTGAGGCTGCTACAAATAGGAAGCATGTCCAAGTGGCACTCACATGGATGATGCGTGCGATACATGGGATCATAAATACAGCAAAAACACCTGTTTGATCCAACATAAACACCCATGACCAACACGACCACACATGTCTCATGAGAAAGGCTCTCAAGGGAATAATTGCTCACACTTTGGTCTGTAAGCAAAAACCATCTAGTGGTGCTTGATAACCCAATTGAAATGTATTATTGCAGAAATCCTTTTGATGTCTTTGCAACTCAGCTAACACACTCATTTGTGAACGATCTTTCGCCCAATATGGGTTGCATCAGAGGTGCAATAGTAGGTGTGTTTTTCGGCGGCAAGTGTGGCAACAGACAAGAGCGACATTCAGCATGCACCCTCATCAACATGGCCAAATCTCAAAAAATGCATGAAAACGAAGGCCAGATCCTTGCACAGCAAATAGGCTTACCGGACACCAAGTCATCCACAGCCGGCTCTCAAGGAATTGATATCATAAAGATAAAGGTTAATGCCATCCACTCTGGTTGTGCTGGATGGCTGGACACCTGCAACAGCCCAACAGAAAGAAACGACGCGGGCACCAGGAGGAAGCTCCTTTCTCATCTTGGGCAAAAGCTTTAGGTTACCTTTCTCACTCAGGTAGAGTGTGAGCACAGTGGCTGGAGTTAGGTCCACCTCAAAAGCGTCTTTCTTCTCCAGAGAGATCAAATGGCCCAAATGCTCCCTTCTCACTGCTTCCTTTGCTTCTGCGAAGAGCTCCGAATCCAGCTCAACACCATGCCCTTTGGCACCATAAAGCTTTGCCGCTACAGTCAAAGATGAAATCACATTAGGACTTCTGTCAAGGTTAGGGTTAGGGTACCATTTACGGGTAGGGCTTATTATGAAACCCTAATTTGAGATGCATTTCTGAACGACGGGGTTACCTGCAATGAGGAGGCGGGCGTCGCCGCAGCCGAGGTCATAGACGAGGTCGGAGGGCTGGACGCGGGCGAGCTGGAGCATGCGGCGGGCTATGTGGGGAGGAGTCGGAACGAAGGGCGCCAGTCGGAAACCGGCCAAGTAGCGCAGCCACAGCCCAAGCCTCAGGGCCATTCCATGCGCGCTGCTCTACAGCAAGTCCCGTGAAGCAAATGCTTGTTCAAGAAGAACCCTTGAACAACCTTGAATTCAAATAGTTCAAACTACTAGAGGACACATCTCTAAAGGAATACCACCATCACGCACTCGGCACTGAGGGAGGACAACAATGATCTCTGAGGGAGGACAACAATGATATCACCAAAGGACAAATGAGATAGCAAAAGGCAACTACAAATCTTATTCCTTTTGTGACTCACTTGATTTGATGATGCCAATAGTACCCACATTGGCAAAGAAAAGGAAGAAGTTCGTCAAACATGATTAATTGACATGATCAATTGGAGGCTCTCAACTCAAAACAATCTTACAAGATAAGGAAAGGGTTGGAGGACACCAACCTGGCGTGTTTGATGTGATGTCCTTGCATGATGTCCAGGTCGATGGTAGAAGTCACAAGGTCATTTTTATAAGGACGTCTTTTGTCCTTGGGGGCGTGGGGGGGGGGCTGGGTGGTTGGAGAGTGCAATGACGATATACAATTGGAGCAATGCCCATGATGATGCAATTACGCCACATTAGATTGTGCACATGTTAACAACATTTTAGTGATACAATGGAAGTGGATATGTGGATATAAAAAGAAATCAACAATAAGCACCTCTACCTTCATGCACGCATGATTGACAAAGTTATGCATAGAAAAGTTGAATGTTACATGCTCGATAGTCTAAATTTAAAAGAGAAGTTGTACAATTCGTGGAAGGAAACCACGGTCTTAGACTTAACTAGGGTAAGTGGAGTGGCAAATGAAAGAACTTTTCTTTATATTAGGGAAAGCCACAAGAGGAGGCACATAAGACTAAGGTAGAATTATCACGGTAGTGGTGGAGAGGGATTGGAGATCTAAAAGCAAAAGGATCACACCCATGCCTTAAGCCCAAAAAGCTAAAGATATATTTTCAATGATTGAGGAAGGAGCCCATGCGATGAGAGATCCTAAGGCCATCAAGAAAACCTTCATCAGCTTTTTTTACCAGGGGCTCTTCCAAACCACTATTGATAAAGAAGTTAAATACAAGGTTTAGGTATGTTATAACAAGGCCACCCTAGCTTCAACCACTATTAACAAGTATATTAATGTGGACAAGACCACTATCAACAATTATATCAATGCACACAAGACTACAAAAGTCAAACCAATTATACAATTATATTAGCATCGCGCACAAGACCACATATAGTTGACACTTAAATATTGAGCATCCCTTTCTCTAATCATGTTGATTGCCTATGCTTGATTGGCGATTGTTGACATGAGGTGTATTGAAGCCTCTTCTCTCCTCATACTTTTACCTTCGAATCGTGTTGATTGCATATGCTTGATTTTAGTGATTGGCATGAGATGTATTGAAGCCTCTTCTCTCCTCATGTCACATCCTTGTTACATCCCTATAAACTTATGTCTAATTTTCACATGATTGTGGGCTCACTCCCCCAACCTAAGAGGTGTTTTAGCCTAGATTTTTTGTTTTTTTCAATATTTCTGGGACTTGTATGGCATGTTTAAGGTTCCTAATGTTAATTATGTTCATGATAAGTTTTTTTATTTTTGTAGTCATGTGTTTCCGAGTGGTGGCAATGGTTATTATTATTTCCACCTTGCTTACATTGAGGATCTCCACCAATGCTTCCCTCTGTTGATGCTCCTTTTGCTTCCAGTGTCCACCAATGCTTCCCTCTGCTGATGCTCCACCAATGCTTCCCTCTGCTGATGCTCCTTTTGCTTCCAGTGTCCACTAGTGCTTCCCTATTAATCCTGTATTTGCTTCCATTTCTATTTTTTAGAACCAGGAAACTAAGGTTTAGTTCTAAAAGCGTTGATTTTGATAAATTTTACCAGCTCTTCTCTGAAGTCAGAGGAGAATTCTTCTTCTATTGACGGTGGAAGACTTGGTTCTTCTCCTTACTTTGCGAATTCCATAAGGATATCCGTGGAGATATCTCCAATGAGTTATGAGTCTGTCTAGACTAATTCATATTCTGCATTTTCTACAAGAAGAACTTTTACCTTCTTTTTACTTGCCTTAAGGCAATCTCTGTCTTTTTCCCAATAGAGAAAGCATGCATCCGATGTCTTGACTACTTTCTTTCTGAAGACTCTTCTGAATGGTTTTCTTTTAAAAAACCTTTTGTGTCCTCTCGAGGTTTTATGTTTTGCCTTTTCTGTCTTCTTGCATGAGCAACTTTCTTTTCCAAATTTGCATTCTCATTATATAGATACAAGCTCGGCAAATCAAGTATTCAGGTCTTAACTAGATTCCAAGGACTAAATTTACATCCACGCAGGGGAGAATGTTAACCCCATTTTGGGTTAACTATAGACCCTCTCTGCCAAATATGAGAGTGAAGAATAAGTGTTATGAAAAGGGACTATAAAAGTTGTAACATTTATGAGAAATATAGCTACACTTTAACTCATTTAATTAAGTTAAGAGTTTCAGGCACCCAAGTGTGAATAAGGGTAAGTTGTATATATGCATTATCTCATAATGAATGGACACAATCCCCCTCTGTGCCAAACATCTCTAGTTTTATACTGGCTCTTACTTCTTGCTATGTGTGTGAGCGAGAGAGAGAGAGCTGAGAGTATAGAATATTGCTTAGCACGTATTCTTTCTGTGTAAGAGAGTAGATAGTGAGAGGTTTGTAAGGTCATTTAGCAAGGTGGAGCTTTGTGTGATAGAGAGGAAGAGAGGGCTTGAAGGAGAGAATCTGCCACAACAAACTTTTAGGTTTGGGAGACACCAGTTTGGAAGTAAGGTAAGCCCTAGCATTGTCGTTGCATGTTTGTGCATTTCTTTGTAAATGGTTAAGTTTTGGAGAGGAAAAAAACACGCCATAACATTTTTGGCACTGCTGTAGGGATGCATTCTTGCTTCCTTCCCTGTTTTTAGAGCCTCCACTCCCTTATGCAAGTATATTTTCCCATTGTCACCATTTTTTAGTAGTGTTGTGTTGGTTGAGAAGAGGATAAGATTTTGATTTTTGTGAGAACTTAGGAAACATGGAGGAAAGGAAACCAAACATTTATGTAAATTTTTACTTATAAAACCTACAAGTGTAGGTTTTATGGTTTTTTATGTCTTTTTCCAAAAAATTGCTTAAGCAGAAGCTTCTCAAGAGAGGCTATCCCTTTGCCCATCTCTATGGTCTGAGTTTCTACAGGAAGTCTGTACCACCATGTTCTTAGATTTCCTTCAAAGAAGGTGAGTAGGGTGAGCATTACCTGGTTGGGATCTTTCTGATCAGTGGAAGTTTTTTTGAAGAAATATATAGTCATTCTATCAAGGACTACTCTGGCTTATTGCTTTGTAAGGCCATCTAGGTTGATCGATTGTAGTTCTCCTTTGTTTAGTAACTTTGCTGTTGGTGGATCTGCTTTCTTAAAAGGGACTACTTCCATGTTAACCTTTCCATTGTTGCTTCTGATGAGTTTGGCTTTTGTAAGCTGTCTATTATAGTCAAAGACTATTTCAGGGTTGTAGACTTTCTCTTCCTAACTGAATGTGAAGGATTTTCCTTCTTCCATATCTTCATCTTCTATTACCCATGCAACTGGGAAATCAGGTTGGTCATGCAACTGGGAAATTAGGTTGGTCATGCAACTAGGAAATTAGGTTGGTTAGCCGGGATGTAGGGAGCTCTTCTTGTGATATTATTTATATCTTCTTTAGGAAACTTTCTACCATTTGTGCCTTCATGAGAGATGCATTCTCTCCATCCAATATCAGCTTCTGAGAAATTTATGGCAGAAGGGGCTTCTTGCAACTTGAATGTTGCGGATTTTGTGTCTGCTTCTACACTTTTTGGGGCTTCTTTGTCCTCAGAATTTGCAAACAATTCTTTGACTATTTCAAAATTAGGCCTTGGATTTAAACCTGATATTATGGTCTTTTTGGCAAGCTTCATCTTTCGAAACATTTCCATAACATCCTCCCATTTTCTTCTACAACTTTGATGCTAGCCTTTTGTTGCTGAATGTCATCTTCCTTGTAAGGTTGTATTTCCACCACTATTTCTACAGTAAGAGAGGGTTTGTGGGTTGGTGAAATTGACTCGTATGTTTGCTAAGGATATTTTTCTTTAAGAATCTTGTTTATCCTTACCAAGTTTTTTGTAAGAGAATTCTTCACTTCAATGTGATTAAAAAGCATCCTTGACTCGATTTGGCTGAGTCTGTCATTTGTTTGCATGATAGCCTGCCTATTATGTATTGCTCTTTAATTAATTGTAGAAAGATCCTCGAGGGCCAATTTGAAATAGAGAGACCAATATTTACTGGTTGGTTGGTTGGTTGGTCTCCATATGGTGCATATAACTAGAGTTGTCGTTGCTTTATGCCTTCTTGGTCGGTGACTATGGTGACATCTGGGTTAGGGAATAGATTTTTGGTGTCACCTTGCGGCCTGCCACACGAGAGCAGGTGTACCCATTATTGATACTCTGCTTTTTGCTCTAGCCACACCACACATCCACAAGCTGTACAAAGATCTGTATCTCCATTAGTGCGGTTTGGGAGTGATCACAAAGATCAAGCCTCATTGTCCCCAATTTTTGGGATAGATCTTCAAGCTGCCTTAGCTTATCTTTTTTGACCTTGGTCTGACTAAGTACACAAAGAGACTTGCTAGTTGAAGCTTCAAGGGCTTCTTCTCTGATCTACAACTTCACTGGAGAGAAGGGAGTTATTTGGGTAGCTGCTCTGTGTCAAAGGTCCATTCTTTTGGAATCTTTAGATCTGACCACCTTGCGAGCATGGGCATAATGCTGCTAGATTTTTTGTCTAGCTTCATGAACACTGTCATACTTTGATCTGCATCTTAACGAGTGTTCATGTATCTAATCTTCTTCTTCTCTTTCTCTGCTATATGCTTTAGCAGAGGCATATCGGTATTTACATACCTATTACACATTGCATAGACATAGTTTCCATGAAATTCATGAAGTCTTCTATGTCAAGGATTACCATAATTACAAGGGCTTTAAGATAGTAAGGATCTCTTAGAGATAGAAGACAATCTAGATAAATTGTAGAAAATGAGGGTCCTTCATAGAGGGTAGTGTCCCAAGCAACAATTATAGACTTTTGCATGTCTTTGACTCTTGTGTCCGTAAGTGAAACCAGAAGTCTAACAGGCATACCCTTTCTATATAGTGGAATGGTACCTATACAGATGATGCCTAGATGCACATAGTTGTATACTAGTTCTAGGGAATTCTTGAGACCATCTTCTCTATCTAATGGGTAGAAGTAATGATTTTTGTTAGAACCAAACCCTATGTCAACAGCTGACTCAGAAACAGAGAATTCAATAGAAGACTTGAGTTTTAATTTTCTATCTAGATCATACAAGGCTTCTGGGCAAATCTCGAGAATGCTCCACTTAGGATGTGTAGAATTATCTAAGACAGAAAGTGAAGAAGAGGTCACCATGTTACTTGACTGGATTCTAAACCTCTTAGAGAAATACTTGCTGAGAGATAACATTGCCATTGATCAAGGTAAGAGAGGAGTTTGCTATGCTTGATCGTTGCGTGTGTGAATTGCTTGCAGTACCTCAAAGTTTGAATGTCTTAATGTCTCCTGACGCGGTGCCCCCCTATCTGTGCTTAGTGACTTAATGGAAATGGAACAGGCTTCAAGCAAAGTAGCACCTTAGACTGCGAGAGATAGATACTCTAGTACTCTAATACAAATGGGTGAATGATGATCAAAACCAGAGACTATATTAAGAATGTTTAAGGAGACTTTAACAAGCTCTGATGATTAAGGAAAACAATAAGTATTGAAGACAAAAGGATCGAAGGCTAAATCTTTGATACCAGAAAGCTATTTTTCGAAAAAGAAAGATTGACTTGGGCTTACACAAAGTGCTAATCTTAACAGGTGTATTAAACAGAGGCCGTAAAAGAAAAGCTAGTTAAGAGTATGGCGAGAGAAATAAACATGTTGAGAGTGGAAAAAACCCTAGACTGAGTGTGAAAAACCCTGTGACTCAAGATATAAGAGTGTGAAGAGGGTTGATGGCTAAGGAAGGCTCACAAGCTAGAGAAGGCATACTAAGGCATATCTCTCCCTTTGTGAGGGCGCTTATTTATACCCAAACATGCCTTGATGCCGCCCAAGCTGGATGCCTTGACATTCAAGCTGGGTACAGGCTATAAAGGGAATCTTTACATGTGCACTACTTTCATGTGCACATGGGTGTGATCCAAAAAGTGTACCTTTCAGAGTGAAGCATATGCTACCAACATGCCCAGTAGATAACACTATTGTAGCTTGAAGCACATGCTATCAACAAGCCCAATCGATAGCATTTTTATATCTTGTGGTTGAAAAAAAGGTGCAACCACTCACCCGAGCCACATGGGCTATACACCTAAATCACATGGGTCATGCTACATCGATTTTGGCACAATGTGTGTACAATGATTCCACTAACCCTTTGCGAGTCAATATGTCACCCATACAATTATTCGTGCCTCTGGCATGTTCACATTTGAACTTCCAGCATGCAAACCATCCCGCCCACTGGAGAAGTTGACCGTTGCCAATTTTGTGCACATTTTTCAAAGAGAGAAAACCTATGAAATTATTGAGATCCATCTTTAGGGTGAATTCCCATGGGAAGGACAAACAACTAGAAATCCTTAAAATACTTTTTCTTTGTAGATGGAAGGGTAGTTTAATTCCATGCCATGAAATCTTCCTGCAACATATTTGCAAATTTCCACCTTCCCATCCTTTGATTCTGTGAGAATGCCACCCCAATATTTGTTAGAGGCGTCTGAATAGATAGTAAGATGTCCATTTATGGGAAGACGCATTTTTGGAAGAGAGGCATTTTTCTTTTATTTTCTTGATTGATTCTATTTATTTGTTGGTCCATTCAAATTTGCCACTTAAGAACTTTTGAAGAGGTTTCCGATCTTTAGAGAGGTTAAGGGGATAGATCCAAGAAACATAATTGAGACATCCAAGGAACCTTTGAGATACCTTGACATCTGGAAAGTTCGTGGGAAAACCATAGATCTTTTGTATTACATGTTCTTGAAGCATAATATGTCCCAAATAGATTGTTATCCCTTAAAAATTTATCTTTTGAAGAAACATATGTAACTTTTGAAGGAACATAATATGTCCCAAATAGATTGTTATCCCTTAAAAATTTATCTTTTGAAGGAACATATGTAACTTTGTTTCAAAAATCATAAATCCACATTTTTGAAGCTCATTAAGACTTGTTCCAAGTGCATGAGGTGCTCTTGGAGACATTTTGAGAAAACTAGAATGTCATTGATGTAAGGAGCTACAAATTTTTCTAAATTGTCTGAAGTATGAATCGATGCATCTTTGGAATTCTGAGGGTGCATTCTTGAGTTCGAACGGCATCACTTTCCATTGAAATTGTCCCTGCGGAACTACAAAGGCTATTTTATGTTTGTCCTTTTCGACAATCCTAATTTGATGAAAACCAGATTTCATGTCCAGCTGAGAGAACCATTTTGCAGTAGATATTGACTTGATCAAATCATCCTTATTGGGGATATGATACCTTTTATCTATCAGATGATGGTTCAGTTTTCTATAGTCAATCACCATTCTCTTTTTTCCTCTCTTGATCTCATTATGATTGTTGACAAAGAAGGCAAGAGAGGACCCGTCTAAATCTACTTCTTCGATCAATCCTTTGGCTAGCATTTCTTGGATAAGGTTTTTGCATTCGTCAAGGTCATTAGGATTCATACCAGGATGAGAGGCTTTAGTCGGAGTGGCTCCTTCTTTGAGTGGTAGCTCAACTTTGAATTTTGATTTTTCCCATCTGGCAAGAGGGTCTTCGGAGCAAAGCATGTTCATTCTTTTTTGTAGGATCCACAATCATTTCCTATGATAACATGCCCTCTACATTGGATTGAGTTTACCCTCGATCTAATTTTCCCTCATCCAAACCATCCTAAACCAGGACCATAGTTTCACCTTGCCTATTTCCTTAACTTGCCTTCTTCTGCCTGGTTGAGAGGCCATGATTAATAATTGAGAATCTACCTTGTCTTTGCTTAGTTGTCAAATTTGGGTACGAGTTAAAAAAATTTAATGGGGCCGCTACATGTCCAAGTTGTACACTAATCATGCGGAGAATTGTGGGAAGATCGGTAGAAGTTGATGCCTTTTGATTTGTATGAATAATTTTTAATTAGATGATCCACTCCACATTTAGAGCAAGTATAAGTTTAGAACACTTTTCATTTGCACTGGAGATTGTGGTTGAGCTGGCCTACTTGCCTTAAGCAAGCATTTTGCCACTCATTGGGTTCCTTAACAATGGAAACATTGCATTGGAAAATGTGGCAAGATTGGTAGCAGTTGACACCTCTCCACTTTATTTGTATAAACAATCTTATATTAGATGATCTACTTCACATTTGGAATAAGTATAAGCCAGAACACTCGTCATTTGCACCAGAGCTTGTGGTCGAGCTGGAGTACTTGCCTTAGGTGGGCATTCTAGGGTCCTTGACAATGGAAACTAGATCTCTAGCTCTCTTAGAGGAATCAACAAATATCCAAACACCGAAGAGAAAATTAAAAAGCTAGAAATAGCTAAATCCATAAAGTGAAATTTTAAGAGAAACTAAGGTCTAACAAGGCTTTGGATATAGTGTATCTATGCTAAAAAATCGGGAAGGGAAGAGGATTAGATGTGCCTAAGACAATCTTGAGGAAAAGGATAAAGAGCTTAGCTCTGACCACCTTGACTTAAGGAATGATTGCATGGCACATGATACCTACACCAAGTACATAGAAAGGGATGTAGTAGACGTAGGCCCTTTGACTTTAGTATTCATGCTAGGTGTCAAAACCATGGATTTTGATTCTAGTAGTGTTTTATCTAGTGAAAATAGCTCAGTGAGAATAGTAGCTCAAACAATGTGAGTAGTAGCCAAGAGGTTTGTGACTTAGAAGATTATTGAAACAAAAGCGCTATATAGCTAAGCCTAATAACACCATGTGGAGAAAATTAAGTGATGCTCAAAGGGTTGTGATACATTAAAGCCACAGAAAGTACATGACAAATTCTCCAAGAAATGGGGTTAAGAGAGCTGACTAAAGTAGTGAACAATGAATAAGAAACAAACAGTAGAAAAACCTAAGGAGATTGGTGATCCAAGATCAAGAGAAAAAGCCTTGGTTGTAGCTGAAAGGGAAGCCAAGAGAATCGTGGCTCAAAAATAGGAGGAATATGATATGAGCTAAATCTAAGGCCAGTTTTGGACTAAAGCTAAAAGGGAAGCCAAGAGGATCATGGCTCAAAAAATAGGAGGAATATGATACGAACCAAGTCTAAGGCCAGTTTTGGACTAAAGCTAAAAGGGAAGCCAAGAGGATCATGGCTCAAAAATAGGAGGAATATGATACGAACCAAGTCTAAGGCCAATTTTGGACCAGCTCAAGTTATACATGATTGATGAAAGAAAGTCTTAGAGAACAACGCTCCACATGAATGTGTATCATATGATGGGCTCCTACCTAAGTTAAAGAGATCAACAAAGTAGACTTGGTGAGGATCCCAAAACAGTGTTGATTGTTAAGGACTTTGAGAAGAGAGAATTTGTTGATCTCGTGAAAGAATTCAAGGATATTGATCAATTCATTATTGTGGAACTGGGTTTCTCTCATTGTCATTGTGCCCAATAAAAATGGGAAACTGAGGGTATGTGTAGACCTAAAGAATATCAATGTTACAAACACACAAAGACCCAATCATCATTACATTACACATAGTATCTTTTTTAGAACGAATAGCCAAAAGAAGAGACCTACAGCTTCTTGGATAGTTTATTGGGATGCAATTAAGTGTGAGACCTTCACTCTGCATTTACAACAATACTTGCAAAGGTGGTTAGAAGTATTCATAGGCAACTTGTGTGCTCACTCGAGATGGAAGGAAAATCTAGCTTGCTTAATAAATGTGTTTTTATATTGGATATTCTTGAACCCTCTGAAATGCTAATTTTGGGTAAAGCATGGGGTAATGTTGAGGCACATCATGTCCAAAAATAATATTTCAACCTGAGATCAAGGTTAAATTATTAGCCCGTCTGTGTATGTGTTAACCCATTTCTAGGGTTAACAAGAGATATCGCCATTATCTTACATCAAGGAGTCAAGGTAGACACACCAAAAGGTCATACATTAAAGATATGAAGCAACGATATCCAAAACTACAACTTGGACGGGCACCTGTAATGGTCCGACAGAATACTTATGATGCTTTTTTCTTCAAGAGCGTGTGGTAGCAAGTTAGGATGAAGTCCCAAAGCGATTTAATTCATGGATGTATTATGAGAGTAGTCATTGTAATCCTCTTATGAGCCTAAAGTGCCTGGCCGGCCATAGTTTAAGTGAGTGTGATGAACACTTATGGCCATGTATATAAGTGAAAATATCTTATAATACAAAGGACTCTCCCATTATATAATAGAGTCTTTCTCTTGCTAATCTCTCTCTCATGCATGCTAGCGAGTGTGTGTGAGTGACTGAAATGAGGTGAGACGAGGGACGAGTACATGTACTGCAATGTGGCAGTGTGACAACGCTCACAAGAGGCGCAGTGAAATTGCTTCTCAAGGAGTTGTGGAGCTTGGAGGGTTACGAGCTCGGCCATAGGAAAGATCTCCATGACAGTTGTGGTTCACTAGGTAATCTTCTTCTTGGATGTGTTTCGATGAGGGTTTGGGCGAGCCATAATATTTTTGGCACCGCCGACGAGAAGCCATTCCTTGGCTTTTTCCACTGTTTTCTCTCTAATCTATGCAAACCTATTGCCCATTGTCTTGATTAGTGGTTTCCCATGAAAAATATGTGGTTAATATGGAGATTTGTGTGTGATTTTATGAGAAATAGCTCTCTTTTTTTATCTTTTGAAAGAATGATTTTTTGCCTTAAATGTGTTGTTTTGTTAGTTTTAATCTAGTTTTTAGTGTTTGTTAAGTGTGCACATAGAGTGTGTTAGGTTCAGTATTGCATCAAACAATGTAATGGATTGTAATTTTATGATTTTTAGCTCTTTATAGAGTTAAACATAGAGCTAGAATCATTAATTTTTGCTTGATTTGTGTGTTTTTTGCTTGATTTGTATGAATTGGAGTGTTAGCAAGTATTAGGGGTAGCTTAATCATTTGAAAATTTTTACAAAAAGTTTTAAAAACTTTTGAAATTGACTAATCTTCCTTATTAATTGATTGGTTTTTGTCATGAAGGGGTGATTAATCCAGTTCAAGAGACAAAAAAACTAGAAAATATGTTTTTCGAGGTCAAGATTGATCATGTAGGGTGTCGAAATTAGTGTTTTTGGGTGTTTTGGGAGTATCTAGATGCATCAATTTCTTCACCAATTAGAGAATTTTTGCTCTCTTTGGCCTAATTTGCATAAAAAAAGAGCCAAAATTAAGAGCTTAATGAATTTTTGATTATTAGTTGATTTAAGCTTAGCAATCCAAGGATCTATCTAATGATGTGCTTAATGGTGTAGATTAATTGATGAGATTAAGAGTTAATTAGGGACTCTTTATTAGTTAAAAAAGAAAAAAATTAGTGAAAGAGTTAATCTTTGATTAATTCTTAATCATGTTTTTACACAACTTATTAGTGGCTAATGAGAATTGAATGAATAGATGTCCCTTAGTTGGTAATTGGCCACTTTTGGGAGTCATTTATGAAGGGTGTAATGGGGTGTCATAAAAGTGTTGACTTTTTTTTTCTCACTTACCTTTTTGGAAAAATGCACATATCTTCCCAATTTAAAACTAAAAAAATATTCCCCCCACACAAGAAAACTCGAATTTCTTTCTAGACTCCAAAAGAAAAAAATCCGTGGAATCCATTTCACGCATGAGATCCATTTCATGGCATGAAAAGGTCCCTACATTTTATGGTGTGAAAAGAGTCCATGGAAAAAAAATTCCGTGAAATCCATTTCATGGCGTGAAAAGGTCCCTGCATTTCACAGTGTGAAAAGGGTCCGTGGGAAAAAAAAATAGAGTATAAAAAATAGCCATGTTTAGAGGCTCGTATCTCCTAAACTGTGAGTTCGATGAATGCGTTCTAGTGCTCATTAGAAATCCTGCATCAAGCTCTTTGAAATTGATCTTGAGTGTCTGAGGGCAAAATCCATCATTTTGGCCTTTGACCAACAGCCTCAAAATTTGACTCGAAAATTGAGGCAAAAACGGGGCCTAGGCACAAAATCGCCCAAAATAGCCCGAAAAAGATCGTGTGCCATATTTGGGCTAATTTTTGAGTATCTCAACAATAAAATCACAAAAAAGTCAGAGAGACAAAGTTGTACTCCAAAAATACTGCAACTCTCCTATACAACGTTTTTCCAAATTCCTTTTGGAACACATTTAAAAACACGCTGCGAAAAAGGAAAAATCTTTTCGAAAAAAACTTCCATCTTGAGACAGTGATGGAAAATAGGTTTTGAGACCTCCTCTTATGCTACTGGCATGCACTTTTTTCAGAAAAGTTCATCCTAAGAGGGCATTCACATGTGCTTTTGAGATCTTGGCTTCCATCTGGGACACGAGTGGCATGCACTTTTTTCAGAAAAATATCTTAAAGGTGGTTTACGTGCGCTTACTACCTAAGCAAATTAAGGCAAACGAACCCTCGTTTGACCCAAAGAAAGGTGCACCAAGTCTCCTGAGGCTAACGGGCTGTAAGAAAACCTAAAAAGCAAAAAAAAACCACGTGTGCGCTTGCTCACTAAGGAGAAATTGGCATTATCAAAAGATATGGCAATGATAGAGAGAGGGATTATGTGAGCCTACACCCAAATTGAACCCAATGGCTAAAATCTTCGAGCCATTGAGATCCATGCCCCAAATGCACCTCCCAATTCCATTTGCCATGCCAACAACAAGCGTGTCATCGGGTTTTACATCCCCTGTCACATCAATCCCTCTGGGATTTGGTCCCTTGCCTACTAGCACTACCACAAGACCTAAACCTTTGGAAGTGCTAGATACCAATCCTTTGCAACCCCTAAATGCCCAAACCTTAGACATATTGACTAATCTAGGAAGGGGGGTTGCCCAAGGACTAAATGAGGTCCTGACCACAAGAGCACCCACACATGGCCTAAGTGACTCATCCAAAAACACGGCTGTACAAATTTCTAAAATTATGGGCAAGTATGATGGAACGACTGATCTTGTTGAATTCATGTAGATTTTTGAATAGAGATGTGAAGCGTTTGGAAATCCAAACTTGAAAAGATGCAGGGGAGAAGAGAGCACACACACTCACAAAACCCTAAAAGAGAACACACAAGGTGAGGTTGAAAATCTTCTTCTTCTTCACTCAACACTCAACACACCATATACAAAGATAAGAGTACACACCATATGAAAGGTACTCAACCAAATACATACTAGGGTTCTCTATAGTGTGAACCCAACTAAATGAGCTGGCGCTATAATTATGCTAGTCTCTAGAATGGCTCACACAGCCTGTCATTCCACTGGCCGGATATCACCCATGATCTCACCAACCATGCCAGTGGTGTAAGTGTGGAGCCTATCCCCCAGGCGGGTCATCAGTGTCCATCGCCTCACTAGATGAGCTCGATATCTCAACACTCCCCCTCGAGCTCAACTCCATCTCATGTACACCAAGCGAAGCCCTGAATCTGCGGAGCTTCTCTGTACCCAATGCATTGGTGAAGATGTCAACTACCTGATCTTGTGTGCTGACATAATTAAGGTCAACGTCTCCTGCCAAGACCTTCTCTCTGTCATCTTATGTGGGCATTTACTCATTTTTGGGTATTTTCTTTTATTCTTTGGATTTATCTTATCCCAACACTTGGAGTAATCTTATTGGTCCATAGGAACCTTAATCCAAAATTATCAAAAAATCTTGATTCTTAGGATAAGGTCTTCTAAATCATTTTTAATTAATTCCAATTGCACCTTGGAAAATCTATTTTGATTTTCTGTTTCAAGGAAACATTTTTTTTTATATTTGTAGAATTTATTTATCCAAAAATATCCCAATATTGATTTACCACTCTCTAGAAATTTTTATCTCACTAGGCCAAACAAGGAAAAATAATATTTTCTTGTATTCAGAAACATAGAATGAGATTACAAGGGATTGAAGTAGAGGCTTATTTGTTATTCAAGGCGCTGAGGAGGAATCTTACATGGAACATTTTGAAGTAGGGTGATGATTCTTTTGAGCACCTGGGAGGATGTGAGATGGCTTTTTTCTTGATTTAACATTCAAAATTTATCTAAAAATAACAATTTTTATATTTAGCTTGTACTTACTAAAAATAGTAATGTCCACCATCTTGCTTGAATTTTGTCTAGCCGCATGTTTTATCTTGAATTCTAATGAAGATTTGGGGTCATTTGATCCTTCTTTATTCCATGAATAGAAATAGAGATAGAGTGGATCTACCTTGTGTGGACTCCCCTGTGAGTTATCAAATTAAGTTAAGATTTGATATGCATGTAGATCTTGATGAGATTATTTCTTGTGTGAAATCTTAGCTCTAGTTGGATTGATTAGACCTTCCAAAAATCAATGTGGGAACACTGCTAGTTTCCTTGAATGACTATGCATATTGGTGTCTGTGGTGGAGAAGGATAAATATCATGTTAATGTGGGAATGTGATCCAACCTATAGTAGAGTGGATTAGGAACCCCCAAACCAAACATCCAAGAAATATGGAACTGTTTGGCCTTGTTTGTTGAGGCAACCAGGTGCGATTCTTTTGAAATCAATTTTTTAACTAAAAATAGCAGGTAATTGACTTTAATTTGTAGACGAGGCCTTGCGTACATGTGGACCTCGAAAGGGAAATTTATTGTATAAATCCATATTTAGTTTTGAGTTCATCTAATCCTTATTTTGATTAGGTAGGGAAACTTTCAGGTTTCTGAGCCAGGTGTACTAAATCAATGCGCAATGAGTGCGAGCATACCGTTGATGGTCTAAAGATTGTGCATCTTTGTCTGTTTGAAGGGGTGTTTGATATGAGGTAAGTCCACGCACTGCGAGAAGCTTTACCAAAATCTGAGCATGGGAGGGGCCCTTTTTTATAAGGCATGGAAACATGTTTGCCTATGCTATGAGAGGAAGCTATCCTTCTACAAAAACTAAGTCCCAGAAATATTTTATGACCTTGTTTGATATGTCTAATGCATTTGGGCCAAATTAGCCCTAGATTCGATACCATAGTGAATTAGATGTAGATTAACAATTGTATAAGTCCATATTTCTACCTAGGCAACTTTTTCGGACCAAACATATAAATCTGATTGGCTACTACTATGAGCCAATTATAAAACCTTGGTTTAGGGATCACTTTGAAAGCTCAAAAAATATGTTTATTTCATCTAGATTAGCCCTAAATTTGGTACCATAGTGAATTGGATGTAGATTAACAATTGTACAAGTGCATATATCCATCTAAGCAACTTTTTTAGACCAAACATAGAAATCTGATTGGCTACCTACTATGAGCCAATTACAAAACCTTTGTTTAGGGGTCACTTTGAGAGCTCCAAAAGTATATCAAATGATGCCAGATTAGGTGGAGGTTTGATGTGTTTCATGCGCACATACTTGTTAACATATGTAGGTTTGTGTTACTAGTCAACATTAGAGCATGGGAAGTATGCTTTTTCTTCAAGAGTGAAAATTGGAAGCTAGGGGTGACATTTGGTTATTGCATAAATAGATTAGGCATCCAACAACATGATCATAAACGGTTATGTTGAATGGTTCACCGGCATGGTTCAACATCTTACGACACTTATCTGCATCATCATGCCTTTTATCCTCTCGAGTATAGATTGTGTACAACCCTTTTGTACACAGCTACCCTATACTCTGTGCACATGTGAAAGAGGGACAAAAAATGGTAGCAATGCCTACAAGGAAGTGAGAAGAAAAAATGAACACATATAACCACTACACTTGGATTCATTTCCAACCCCATGCTCATGTCCAAGTGGAGGAGGACATTGTGAAACCATGAAAGCCATCTTGCCACAAGTTGAAACCATCTTCCTATTCAAGCAGAAGTTCTAATGTTGGGATACATATTCATACATCTTCTCTACATCATTCAATGTGTCCTTCAAGGTGAAAGTATGAAAGGGTGTACATACTATTTCCAAGGGCGTACTAAACTATTTCCAAGGGTGTACATATTATGTGTCCTTCAGGGTGCAAATACTATTTCCAAGGGTGTACTATACTATTTGTATAATTTTTTTAAAAAAGAGCGGGACTATTTGTATAGTTTTTTTTAAAAGACAATAGTTTTTTGGCAAGAATCATATGCGAATCTAATTTTTGAAAACTTCAAAGCTTTGTACTCATACTTCATTCATCTCTACACATGGAGTGGTACTTTAATGTGTGAGACCATCCAAGCTTTGTTTTTTGCTCCCTCCACCCAACCGTAGGTCATACATAATCTCTTGCAACATTTACAGGTTGACAGGCTCCAAGGTTCCAGGTTTGGTTCTCTCTCTCTCTCTCTCTCTATCTTTATTTTTCTCAAAGAATTGTTTCTGTCTCTGTCTCTCTCTCTCTCTCTCTCTCTCTCTCTCTCTCTCTCAGCTCTCTTTCTCACCCTCTCATATGCATACTAGTTTCAAGTAGTAGCAAAAACTAGTATGCATGATTCATTCAGCGGGTTCCATTTTTTAATTTTATACAAATACATTCTTGTATGTGTAACCGTTATGCAACCTTGTCTATAGGTCTTGTACAACTGGGGAGGCCGAGGAAGAAGTTGATAATCCTTGACTTAAATGGCGTGTTGTTGAAGCGTTGGTACAAGTTGGCACCACATTGGCATAAAGGAAAAGTGCATCAAGTAGGGCAGCCGTGTTGTGTCATTGAGACCTGACCTATATAGTTTTTGATTGCTGTGAATCGGCGCTCTGAGTTGGTGATGTGGAGCAGTGTCACCGAGAAGAACTTGTGGCATCTTATCAAGTTCGGATCAAATGGTATGGATAGGAAAACTACGTGTAGTTTTCAAATTTAACTTTTCACAATCATAGTCATGTGAAAGGGGGGAATATCACCACCCAAAGTGACCAAATGCGAGTCTATGTCTGAAGCCATATGACACACTAGCTAGGAATGGGATCGACTTCGATCCTATGTACACATTACTGATCATCGATGATACTTCTTTGACGGTGATCTTGAACTCGCCAAACACTTGTATATCTCCTTCCTCTTATTAAGGGACATAGATGACATAAAGCTGATTGATTTTTTGTTGCCATACTTGATGGCATTAGGAGAATTTAAAGGCACTGTGCCCAATTTTGTTGAGATGTTCCCCTACGGGTGGCACGTTGATTTGTTTGGTGAAACTTTTATAGATAGCCCAGAGTACCAGTATTAGGATCTACAAAATGCTTTGAATCATGTTTTTGCAGGTCCAAAGCTAACTAGCTCTGGGCAAAGGTCTTTGAAAGACTTCAGGCACTACCATCCAATATTAAGGAGAACTTCATGAAAATTAATCCTCAGGCCAAGAACTATCCGTAGTTTAATCCCTAGCGACGTAGGCCTTGAAGGATTTTGAAAATAGGTATCTCAAGTGTCCAGTATATAGTCTCTGATGAGATAATCAAACATTGTACTTGTTCCATTTGCTATGTATCTTTGTACCAACTTTCTTTATTTAAATGTTAGTTAGTCAATTAAAAGCATTTATTATTATGTTTATCTGTATCATGTTGACATGATCTTGCTCAATGGTTGTGCCATCTTGGCCATTGCTTGGTCAAGGACCACGAACCCAAATGAGAGAGAGAACTACACGTGTCCCATGCTTCATCCATGTAGAATGAACAGAAACATCACAAGCGTCTCAACAATACCTATGTAGGATCTTTCTTACTAAAACCTAAGATAGAGTGCAAGGAACATGTACCCTTAATAGTTTGGCAGTCCCAGGCCTTTGAACGGTCAACATCACCCACATTTACCTCCACAAAGTGCCTTGGATTCACTAAATCTTCCCCCATTTTCCAATTCATCCACTCTATGACATCATGAGCATTTTGTAGCTTTGCACCATTTACATCTAGTTTCTCGATAGCCAAAGCACACTTTATGACCGCGCCTGCACCATCATGTTCTCCTTTATCATGGTGGACAGAACCAAAGAAGTTCCACATCATCCGAAGGTTGGTAAGGGATTGGTACCTAGCATTGCCCAAAATTGGAGATTAACAATATTAGTATTACTAAAATATAGAATGTCACAAAAAACATGTGCATGAATGGATAAAATACAACAATTTAAATAAAAAAAAAGCCATACCTTGCAACAAAGTAAAACGAGCGTGTTATCTTGAACTAAGACGCTGCTCCATCAGAAAAAACCTAATGGTGTTTAAACTTCAGGCCTTGAGACTCCAACCACCATTGGTGGTGGAGCTATTAGCCACTCTGGTTAACATTACCTTTAGCATGGCTACACACTTTGTAATCTATCTTTTGTAACTGCGCAATGCGGGGATGATCGAGCTTACGGCTTATGTAATGCTGGTCATGAGGATTAGTTGTACATAGAGCTGGAAAGACTAGTTTTTTTTGGGCCCCCAATTGTAAATGGGTGGCCGGCTATTGTAACTATGAGCTCTTGTATATAAGTCATTTTATTGAATATGAAAAGGGACAATCCCATTAGTCTCAATTGAGCTTGCCTCCTCTCTCTCTCTCTCATTTGAGCTTGTGGGTGTATGTTAGCTTGTGTTTTTTCTTGCTTGCATGTTTGATTGCCTGGTGTGTGCATGTAGGGATGGTAATGCTCTTATCTATCTTCTCCTCTACCCTCTCTTTGCTATCTACTAAGTCCCTTTTGCATGCTTGTTGCATGAGGTGAAGGTTGAGCTCTCCATAGCTCCCTCCTTCTTGCTCTCTACCTAGCCATTGAATCTCTTCTTGGGTAACACAAGAAGAGGTGGAGTGATTCCCTAGCGGCTTCACATTGAGGACCCTCTTAGGGTTGACTAAGTGTAACTCTTCGGACTCGACCCTTGCATGTGTCTCTCTTCTCTTCTCTTTCCTTCTTATGTATAAGGTAGCATTGTTGGAATTAGGGTTGTAGGAAAGCACACAAAGCTTGGAGAAGAAGAAGCAAGAATGCACACAACACACAATGTATTAGATTGTGTCAATGTACAAAAGATTAGTTAGCCCTAGAAGGATGGGCGTATATACAAGCCGGGGGAAAAAACCTCCTAAAGAGGGAAAATGTACCCCGGCGGTCCTAAGTGTGTTCACACACATCACTGCCTATATATATATATGGCAACAAATCCCCCCTGGGAGTGATGGTGTGAACGAGAGCTGGCACTCATGTATAGGGGAGTGCCATGCCCGAAGTAGATCAATCCACAAAGGGGAGCAAGCCCAAAGCTTTGCGGAAAGCTTCGAACTTCTCACGAGAAAGCGCCTTTGTGAAAAGATCGGCGAGGTTGTCCTGTGTTGGCACATAGGCCAAGCTGATCTCTCCTGGTGAGAGTCTCTCCCTGACATAGGGATAATGCACCTCAATGTGCTTTGTGCGAGCATGAAAAATTGGGTTTCTCGCAACTGCCAATGCGCTCTGACTGTCAGTGAAGATAGAGGTGGCAGACTCCTATCCAACACCCAAGTCAGTTCCATAAGCCGTCTGAGCCACACACACTCAACCATAGCTGTGAAAGCTGCCCTGTACTCAGCTTCACAACTAGAAGTGGCCACAGTAGGTTGCTTCTTGATCAACCAAGATATGCATGAGCTACCGAGCATGAAACAAAAACCACTTGTGGACACTCTTGTGTCATAGCAACCAGCCCAATCTGAGTCCGAAAAAGCATGTAAATCTGGCGGCAGTGATCCCCCTTGGGATAAAACAACCCAAGATGTATGGTGCCACTCAAGTAACGAAAGATGCATTTAACTGCCTTCCAATGCTGAGACCCTGGGCTATGCATAAACCTGCTCACCTGTGAGACTGCAAATTGAATGTCCGGCCTTATAATGCATACATATATGAGGCAACCAACATCTGTTTTTTGATAGAGTGTGACATCAACGTGATCTCCAGCATCATGAAGACAACTTTAAACCTGACTCCATTGGAGTAGCAATAGGCTTGTAGTCTTCAAGGCCAAATCTCCGCAACAATGTCTCAATATACTTTGTCTGACACAAAGCAATACCTCCATCACACTGCTTAAATTGTATCCCCAAATAATGATGCAAATGTCCCAAATCTGACATAAGAGGCATTCAAATCAGCCTTAAAATCAGCAATATGACTCTCATTTGGTCCTGTGAGCAGCATGTCATCGACATAGAGAGCAATGATTAGATGTACACCATCCACATGTTTAACATACAAAGTGCTTTCTGTTGGACTATTCTGAAACCCATGTGCAATCAAATATGCATGTATCTTTTCATACCAAGCTCGTGGAGCTTGCTTTAAACCATATAAAGCCTTTTTCAACCTGCACACTTTGTTTTCCTGCCCTCTTTGAACAAAACCATGAGGCTGCGATACATACACCTCCTCATGCAAATCTCCATTCAAGAATGCAGTCTTTATGTCCAGCTGATGTACATTCCAACCATTATGAGCTGCCAATGCACAAATGCTACGAATGGTAGTCATACGACAAGTGGGAGCAAAGGTCTCATCAAAATCAATGCCCTTTTCTTGAGCATAACCCTTTGCAACAAGTCTAGCCTTATAGCGATCAACACTACCACATCTAGCTTTCGTTTCAACTTAAAAACCCACTTACATCCAATGGCCTTTTTACCAATAGGCAAATCACACAAAGACCATGTACCATTCTTCATTATAGCATCATATTCACTTTGCATTGCAGCCAACCAATTTTCTGATTTTTGTGCCTCATCAAATGAAAGAGGTTCTTCCTCTTCACACATACTAGACACAGCCAAAGCATAACAATCTGATGCATAAGAGGCATGCTGAAAACCTGAACGAGTACGACTAGATATAGGTGCATCAATTTTACTATCACACAAGGCACCAGCCATTTAGGCATACCTCTAGCCTGCTCATTTTCAGCCCTATCCTCAGAAATTATATCTTGTAAATCTGCATCAGAAATAGGCTGATCTATGATGTCGTTTGAAATCTGCATAGGCTGAATATTTGCCTCATTAGGACTTACATTTTAATTCCCACCTGTAAACAGAGGCAACAATGTATCAAATACATCCCGTGAGCTCACACCTGTCTCTTTGGTACATGATAACAAAGGCTGCACAGCATCTTCCACAAAAACAACATCTCGACTAATCAAGATACGCTTTGACTGCGGATGATACAATCTGTAACCCTTGCTCTCAGCACTGTAGCCAACAAAAATGCATTTCACAGCTTTATCATCTAATTTTCTGCGTTGTTGCACAGGCACTAAAGCATAGGCCAAGCAACCAAAGACACGCAAGTGACCAATAGAAGGCTTCCTGCCAGGCCAAGCTTCGTATGGAGTAATAGACTGCAAGGCCTTAGTATTGAGTACATATGCAGCACACATGGTAGCCTCAAGCCAAAACGCATGTGGCAAAGCTTGGCTCTTGACCATACATCGTGCCATCTCCATAAGTCACCTGTTTTTCCTCTCAACAACACCATTTTTCTCAGGGGTATATGGCACTGTACATTGGTGTTTTATCCCATGACTAGCGAGAAATGCATCAAACTCTTTAGACATGTACTCCCCCCTCGATCAGAATGGAGGGTGCCCACAGTACAATTGGATACATTTTCAACCATAAGAAAAAATTGTTTGAAGCACAAAAACACTTCGGACTTTGCCTTCAGTGGATATACCCATGCATGCCTTGAGTAATCATCAATGAAAGTCATGAAGTACAAGTGTTTACCAAATGACGGAGTTTGCATAGGCCCACATACATCACTATGTACAAGTTGCAATTTGCGAGTGGCCCGCACAGAACCATCCTTTGGAAACGTAGAATGCTGCATTTTGCCCAAAATACAACCTTCACAAACATGTTTCAATGGTGCCTCAAGAGGGGGCAATGAAGCAACCATATCAAATTTCTGCAAACGCAGCAAACTAGCAAAGTTCAGATGACCAAAACGAGCATGCCATAGTTTTGCATCTGAAACTGCCTTTTCATCAGAAACTGCATTTGTTGAATCTTCCACACACTTGTCATAAGAATTGAGCCTATACAGCCCACGAAACAAGGTGCCAAATGCAATAATCGTATCACCAGAAGTCAAATCATGAACAATACATCTGTCATCCACAAATTTGACTACAAGTCCAAGTCTAGCAAGCGCAGAGACAGACAATAGATTCTTCTTTATCCCTGGCACATACAAAGCATCTGAAAGTGTGAAAGCGCTACCATTTGCAGCAGTAAGCATAATTTTACCAATGCCCTTCACTGGGTAAGAAGCATTATTGGCACATGTGACAGTATTCCCATTAGAGATAGCCTCAAGACAAGTGAACATATCACGATGCGAGGTAATGTGCTTTGTAGCACCACTGTCAAAATGCCATACATTAGAGTCAATAGAAACTGCCAAACATGCATCATGTACAGATGGGTCATACTGGCAATACACGCTAAACGCCCATTCTGTATCCTGCACAACATTTGCAGAATCTGCATTTGTAGAAGCATCCGCTATTGTGGCTGCATTTGACTCTTTCTTCTTTGCCTCTTTAGCCTTTAGCTTAGGGCAATTCTTAATGACATGATCATTTGCCTTACAATAGTTGCACCTGGTCTTTTTCTTGCCTTTATCAAGAGCCTTCTCAGCCTTATTGTTGCTACCTGTGTGGTGGAAGGAGAAGAAGTTGCAGACCTACTAATAGGAGAAGAAACAGTGGAAGGGGCTGCCTTACCACTTCTTCTCTGCTGCTGCTGGCAGTAATAAATGCTTGATCAACTGTACGTTGCCTGGCCCTGTTTTGCCTGTACTGTGCTTCTTGCAAGAGCTTGTTGACTAAAGTATCATACTTGACAGCATCAGGTCCGTCCTCAGTAAGAAGTCTCCACGTGGAAGCAAAAGTCTGATATGTCTCAGGTAAAGCATCAAGAACAGTCTGCACAAGAGAATGGTCAGGAATAATCTCACCTGCAGAAATCAACTGTTCTTTGAGATCTTTAATCTCAGCAAGAAAAACATTCATGTCATCATCTTCCTGCATAATCTTCAATTCTAGCTCTTTACGCAGGTAAGAGATTTTTGCCTCGTTACAACCTGCATACAAACCACCTAGAATATTCCAAGCCTGTTTTGCTGTTTTAGCTGAACGAATATGTGGGGTGATGTTACGTTTGATAGAAAGTGCAATCAAGGCATGAGCCTGCGCATCTTTACCATCCCAAAACGAGCTTGTTCAGCAGTGGGTAAAACAGCAGCAGCAACAGTAGAGCTGCTAGAACCTGCAACATCCTCAATAGATCCTACATCCAAAGAACCTGGACGTACATCCATACCCTGCACAATGTTCCACATTCCTTTTGCAACCAAAACATGCTGCATCATGTATGCCCAAAGTGGGTAGTTGCTGTCTCCATCCATGTTTGTCTTCAGCAGACAACATGCGAAATACATCATTGTTGTTATCAGCCATGGCCACTGACTGAAACTGATGCAAAAGCTACCTGTAATGAAGCAAAGACTGAACAGAGAACAACTCGTGCTATGTAGCACGGTCCACAATAGAATACGTATGCCTGTTTTGCAGAAAACTGCACTGTCGAAATTTTTGCACAAAATGACGAAAACACCTGTGCAGAACTTGAAATGCAAAAACGGAACCCGAAACGACCTCAAATGCGATTTCTGAGAACGCACAACCCTACGGGCCTATTTGCGGAGTATAGGGACCTGCAAGCGTTCGTGAAAGCTCACCTCAATCGGAGAACGTGAGTCGGAGGGTGCTGGCGGTGTAGCCTTGGGAGCCGATGCCTGCTCTGATACCAATTGTTGGACGCATCTGAGGTCGTTTCGGGCTCCGTTTTTGCATTTCAAGTTCTGCACAGGTGTTTTCGTCATTTTCTGCAGAAATTTCGACAGTGCAGTTTTCTGCAAAACAGGCATACGTATTCTATTGTGGACCGTGCTACATAGCACGAGTTGTTTTTTGTTCAGTCTTTGCTTCATTACAGGCAGCTTTTGTATCAGTTTCAGTCAGTGGCCATGGCTGATAACAGCAATGATGTATTTCGCATGTTGTCTGTTGAAGACAAACTGGATGGAGACAGCAACTACCCACTTTGGGCATACATGATGCAGCATGTTTTGGTTGCAAAAGGAGTGTGGAACATTGTGCAGGGTACGGATGTACGTCCAGGTTCTGTGGATGTAGGATCTGTTGAGGATGTTGCAGGTTCTAGCAGCTCTACTGTTGCTGCTGTTTTACCCACTGCTGAACAAGCTCGTTGGGATGGTAAAGATGCGCAGGCTCATGCCTTGATTGCACTTTCTGTCAAACGTAACATCACCCCACATATTTGTTCAGCTAAAACAGCAAAACAGGCTTGGGATATTCTAGCTGGTTTGTATGCAGGTCGTAACGAGGTAAAAATCGCTTACCTGCGTAAAGAGCTAGAATTGAAGATTATGCAAGAAGATGATGACATGAATGTTTTTCTTGCTGAGATTAAAGATCTCAAAGAACAGTTGATTTCTGCAGGTGAGATTATTCCTGATCATTCTCTTGTGCAGACTGTTCTTGATGCTTTACCTGAGACATATCAGACTTTTGCTTCTACGTGGAGACTTCTTAATGAGGACAGACCTGATGCTGTCAAGTATGATACTTTAGTCAACAAGCTCTTGCAAGAAGCGCAGTCCAGGCAAAATAGGGCCAGGCAGCGTGCAGTTGATCAAGCATTTATTGCTGCCCAGCCAACAGAGAAGAAGTGGTAAGGCAGCCCCTTCCACTGTTTCTTCTCCTATTAGTAGGTCTGCAACTTCTTCTCCTTCCATAGGTAGCAACAATAAGTCTGAGAAGGCTCTTGATAAAGGCAAGAAAAAGACCAGGTGCAACTATTGTAAGGCAAATGATCATGTCATTAAGAATTGCCCTAAGCTAAAGGCTAAAGAGGCAAAGAAGAAAGAGTCAAATGCAGCCACAATAGCGGATGCTTCTACAAATGCAGATTCTGCAAATGTTGTGCAGGATACAGAATGGGCGTTTAGCGTGTATTGCCAGTATGACCCATCTGTACATGATGCATGTTTGGCAGTTTCTATTGACTCTCATGTTTGGTATTTTGACAGTGGTGCTACAAAGCACATTACCTCGCATCGTGATATGTTCACTTCTCTTGAGGCTGTCCCTAATGGGAATACTGTCACATGTGCCAACAATGCTTCTTACCCAGTGAAGGGCATTGGTAAAATTATGCTTACTGCTGCAAATGGCAGCGCTTTCACACTTTCAGATGCTTTGTATGTGCCAGGGATAAAGAAAAATCTATTGTCTGTCTCTGCACTTGCTAGACTTGGACTTGTAGTCAAATTTGTGGATGACAGATGTACTGTTCATGATTTGACTTCTGGTGATACGATTATTGTATCTGGCACCTTGTTTCGTGGGCTGTATAGGCTCAATTCTTATGACAAGTGTGTGGAAGATTCAGCAAATGCAGTTTCTGATGAAAAGGCAGTTTCAGATGCAAAACTATGGCATGCTCGTTTTGGTCATCTGAACTTTGCTAGTTTGCTGCGTTTGCAGAAATTTGATATGGTTGCTTCATTTCCCCCTCTTGAGGCACCATTGAAACATGTTTGTGAAGGCTGTATTTTGGGCAAAATGCAGCGTTCTGCGTTTCCAAAGGATGGTTCTGTGCGGGCCACTCGCAAATTGCAGCTTGTACATAGTGATGTATGTGGGCCTATGCAAACTCCGTCATTTGGTAAACACTTGTACTTCGTGACTTTCATTGATGATTACTCAAGGCATGCATGGGTATATCCACTGAAGGCAAAGTCCGAAGTGTTTTTGTGCTTCAAACAGTTTTTTCTTATGGCTGAAAATGTATCCAATTGTACTGTGGGCACCCTCCGTACTGATCGAGGGGGGGAGTACATGTCTAAAGAGTTTGATGCATTTCTGGCTAGTCGTGGGATAAAACACCAATGTACAGTGCCGTATACCCCTCAGCAAAATGGTGTTGCTGAGAGGAAGAACAGGTCACTTATGGAGATGGCACGATGTATGGTCAAGAGCCGAGCTTTGCCACATGCGTTTTGGCTTGAGGCTATCATGTGTGCTGCATATGTACTCAACAGGTGTCCCACTAAGGCCTTGCAGTCTATTACTCCATACGAAGCTTGGCATGGCAGGAAGCCTTCTATTGGTCACTTGCGTGTCTTTGGTTGCTTGGCGTATGCTTTAGTGCCTGTGCAACAACGCAGAAAATTGGATGATAAGGCTGTCAAATGCATTTTTGTTGGTTATAGTGCTGAGAGCAAGGGTTACAGATTGTATCATCCGCAGTCAAAGCGTATCTTGATTAGTCGAGATGTTGTTTTTGTGGAAGATGCTGTGCAGCCCTTGTTATCATGTACCAAAGAGACAGGTGTAAGCTCACGGGATGTATTTGATACGTTGTTGCCTCTCTTTACAGGTGGGAATTCAAATGTAAGTCCTAATGAGGCAAATATTCAGCCTATGCAGATTTCAAACGACATCATAGATCAGCCTATTTCTGATGCAGATTTACAGGATGTAATTCATGAGGATAGGGCTGAAAATGAGCAGGCTAGAGGTATGCCTAAATGGCTGGTGCAAACCTTGCGTGATAGTAAGATTGATGCACCTATGACTAGTCGTACTCGTTCAGGTTTTCAGCATGCCTCTTATGCATCAGATTGTTATGCTTTGGCTGTGTCTAGTATGTGTGAAGAGGAAGAACCTCTTTCATTTGATGAGGCACAAAATTCAGAAAATTGGTTGGCTGCAATGCAAAGTGAATATGATGCTATAATGAAGAATGGTACATGGTCTTTGTGTGATTTGCCTATTGGTAAAAAGGCCATTGGATGTAAGTGGGTTTTTAAATTGAAACGAAAGCCAGATGGTAGTGTTGATCGCTATAAGGCTAGACTTGTTGCAAAGGGTTATGCTCAAGAAAAGGGCATTGATTTTGATGAGACCTTTGCTCCCACTTGTCGTATGACTACCATTCGTAGCATTTGTGCATTGGCAGCTCATAATGGTTGGAATGTACATCAGTTGGACATAAAGACTGCGTTCTTGAATGGAGATTTGCATGAGGAGGTGTATGTATCGCAGCCTCATGGTTTTGTTCAAAGAGGGCAGGAAAACAAAGTGTGCAGGTTGAAAAAGGCTTTATATGGTTTAAAGCAAGCTCCACGAGCTTGGTATGAAAAGATACATGCATATTTGACTGCACATGGGTTTCAGAATAGTCCAACAGAAAGCACTTTGTATGTTAAACGTGTGGATGGTGTACATCTAATCATTGCTCTCTATGTCGATGACATGCTGCTCACAGGACCAAATGAGAGTCATATTGCTGATTTTAAGGCTGATTTGAATGCCTCTTTTGAAATGTCAGATTTGGGGCATTTGCATCATTATTTGGGGATACAATTTAAGCAGTGTGATGGAGGTATTGCTTTGTGTCAGACAAAGTATATTGAGACATTGTTGCGGAGATTTGGCCTTGAAGACTGCAAGCCTATTGCTACTCCAATGGAGACAGGTTTGAAGTTGAGTCTTCATGATGCTGGAGATCACTTTGATGTCACACTCTATCAGACAGCTGTTGGTTGCCTCATTTATGTATGCATTACGAGGCCGGACATTCAGTTTGCAGTCTCACAGGTGAGTAGGTTTATGCATAGCCCAAGGTCTCAGCATTGGAAGGCAGTTAAACGCATCTTTCGCTACTTGAGTGGCACCATACATCTTGGGTTGTTTTATCCCAAGGGGGGATCATTGCCGCCAGATTTACATGCTTTTTCGGACTCAGATTGGGCTGGTTGCTATGACACAAGAGTGTCCACAAGTGGTTTTTGTTTCATGCTCGGTAGCTCATGCATATCTTGGTTGAGCAAGAAGCAACCTACTGTGGCCACTTCTAGTTGTGAAGCTGAGTACAGGGCAGCTTTCACAGCTACGGTTGAGTGTGTGTGGCTCAGACGGCTTATAGCTGACTTGGGTGTTGGACAGGAGTCTGCCACCTCTATCTTCACTGACAGTCAGAGCGCATTGGCAGTTGCGAAAAACCCAGTTTTTCATGCTCGCACAAAGCACATTGAGGTGCATTATCACTATGTCAGGGAGAGACTCTCAGCAGGAGAGATCAGCTTGGCCTATGTGCCAACACAGGACAACCTCACCGATCTTTTCACAAAGGCGCTTCCTCGTGAGAAGTTCGAAGCTTTCCGCAAAGCTTTGGGCTTGCTCCCCTTTGTGGATTGATCTACTTCGGGCATGGCACTCCCCTATACATGAGTGCCAACTCTCGTTCACACCATCACTCCCAGGGGGGATTTGTTGCCATATATATAGGCAGTGATGTGTGTGAACACACTTAGGACCGTCGGGGCACTTTTTCCCTCTTTAGGAGGTTTTTTTCCCCCGGCTTGTATATACGCCCATCCTTCTAGGGCTAACTTATCTTTGTGCATTGACACAATCTAATACACTTAGTGTTGTGTGCATTCTTGCTTCTTCTTCTCCAAGCTTTGTGTGCTTTCCTGCAACCCTAATTCCAACAGCACACAACACACAATGTATTAGATTGTGTCAATGTACAAAAGATTAGTTAGCCCTAGAAGGATGGGCGTATATACAAGCCGGGGGAAAAAACCTCCTAAAGAGGGAAAAAGTGCCCCGGCGGTCCTAAGTGTGTTCACACACATCACTGCCTATATATATATATATGGCAACAAGCATGTTATCATTAACATCTTTGGCGCTGCTATCGGGGAATGCATTTAGCTTAGGGTCCTCCACTCTTTTAATTTGCCAGTGTCTTTGTTTAGCCCGGTTGGAGAGCAAATCCACTAGTTGGATGCTTGATTTTGTGTTTGTTTTTGTTTTTGGATGATGATTACATGGAGCATTAAATATCAATCGATGATTACATGGAGCATTAGATGATGATTACATGGAGCATTAGATGATGATTACATGGAGCATTGAATATCAATCGAGCATCAGAGTGTTGAAATCTTCACCGAGCAAATGGGAGAAGCAAGTAAGTGCTCTCACAATGCCCTTGACATTCATGCAAAACTTTGATTTTTTGTTCTTTTTTCTTCAAGCTTGCATCTTAGTTTAATCAGCAAATTAATCTCAATTTGTTAGTTTTAATTATGCATTGTAGGCACCAATAGATAGCTAGAGACTAGCTCTAGCTCTCCATTGAATCAAAAACACAAAAAATCAGTGGTTTGGGGAAAACACCTGAATTAGTAGGATAGTGCCACGGCCGTTTGAATCTTGCCACGGCTATTCCTTCCTGAAAGGGTACTCCCATTCCAAAGCCTCATTGCGTTTGCCACGCCTGTGCCATTCCCTCTTGCACTTAAAGCGAACATCTGTTCCTTTTAGCTTTTGAGAGCAAATGCCCGTGGAAACATTTCCACGCCTGTTTCTTTCTTGACCCCAACTTGGTACACCTGTTCCTTCTCTATTCCAGATCAAACATCCGTTCCTTTTAGCTTTTGAAACCGTTCCCTTCTCCATTTCAAAAGTGCATGGTCGTTCCTTTCTGAAGCTTCGACTGTGTTCTGAAAGCGAACGTCCGTGCCATTTTCCCTTGAGAAGTGTACGCCCATTCCTTTCTCCTTTTGAATGCGTACGACCGTACCATAAAAAAAACAATCTTTTCACAGGGGGTTCTGCATAGTAATTCCACATTTCCATGCACCTATGATCAGGTAGATTGGTGTGAAATAACCCTCTTTTTGACGAAGTTAACTCTCCTGAAGCTTCTTCGCTTTATAAGGTCAGACCCATCAGTCAATACCGTATGGAGTCAAATGGTGCTTGTCTTTGACAACACCAATGAAGGCGAAGACGACCCCAGCACGGGTTGAGGAACTCCTGATCTCGAGACAAGAGAGCCCGAACTTCTATGTATGAACAAACTATTTGTCCAAGAGCAAGCTCCTACCTCTCCCACATGCTCACAGAGAAGTCTTGCTTCGAGACTCTATAATTTTATCCTAGGAAACACACAGTCAAAAGAACTACAACCCAGGGTGAGAGGTATGGACCAACCATAAGAAAGCGAGCCCGCGTCGTCTTTAGATCCCAGAGTGGAAGTAGGGTAGAGTGAAAGCCAACAGACCACACTGAACCACTAGTAGTTTGGAGAGCCGTGCCTATCTCAGGTGTGGCTGGTTCTTATAGGGCCCAAAGACCTGTACAAAACCTAGGGCCACGTCCATCATCTCAAGGACCGAAAACATTGCACTAAAGAGAAAGGGTCTACCCAGGCCCTTCACATCATCAGACCAGTTCGCTTGTATATCAGCAGTACCCACCACCACAAACGATTTACATTGGGTACCACATGGGACCACAAGGGGTACATCCTAACCACCCTATCAGACAAGGGCCTCCAATGATATATTATTCTTATGGCCTTGCTCCTTCACCAAGCTTTCCTCATCCTACACCCACTCTAGCCATGGCAAAGGGCTGACACCAGAAATGTTGAGATTAGCCATGGAAATAGTGAGGGGGTGGCTGTGGGCATCACGCCCCCAGCACCAGTACAACCTGCACCTACACCAAGATTAGAGTGGAACAAACCTGCCAAAATCTTGAAACTTATCACTAAGTTTGATGGGACTGGAGATCCCATCCCACATTTGGAGATGTTTAATCAGATTTGTGAGGCCTTTGGCCATGTAGAAGATCAAGTCAAGGTGAGGGAATTTGTCCTCACCCTTGATGGCAAAGCAGACCAATGGTTTAGGTCCTTGAAAGTTGAGGACAAGGCCACCTTTAAAGCCTTGAAAGAAGCCTTCAAGGTAGGATATTCTTGCCAAGGCACTAGATGGAGCCCAGTGGAGCACCTACATAATGTCAAACAGAGGGAAGGAGAAAACATCAGAGACTACATCAATAGAGTTAGATATCTCCACTCACGTTGCAGTGCCAGAGACAAGTTCTCTAACGAAAGATTAATAGGGAGATTTCTAGAGGGTCTTGATGACATGCCCTTACACAACTTATTGTATGCCTTAGGCCATACCTCCTTTGAGCAATGTTCTAGGAGTGCTATGGATTTTGAGGATAATTTCAAGGGAACACGTTCCTGAGAACTTCATGAGGGCACATTAAAAGCTTCTTTTAAGACCACCAGCATTAAGTCCGAGGGGAAAGGCAATGAGTCCACGTCCGAACAGCAAGTCAAGCAATTGGCTGCTGCATTAATGCAGCAAATGACCCAACAATGGAGAACCACCAAGGTCGGGATCGAGGTGGCCAACCCCATCTCTGTCCAAAGAGGGATCTTGTATGGTGCCCGGTTTGTTGAGAACCACCAAGGTCGGGATCGAGGTGGCCAACCCCATCTCTGTCCAAAGAGGGATCTTGTATGGTGCCCGGTTTGTTGAGATAACCATACCGGCATGGAGTGTCCACATCTGAGACCTCGTTCTAACTTCTACTGCACATAGTATGTAAAATGGGGCAATCATGAAGTTTCCAATTGCTATCATCAGAGAGTTACTCTAGCTCGAGCTCTACCTCAGGCCTTGCTAGCCAACCCCAAGCAACCGCCGTTGGCTTTGCCAGTATCGGCGCTCCACAATGCACCTTAACTAGGCCAAGAAGTGGCCCAAAGAGGAATCCTTAGGTTACCTGAAATTCCCTTACCACCCCTGGTTCTTCAACCTCAACCCTCACTGCCAAGAGCTACACTAGTTTGTTAGTTAACCTTGATAGAACTTTTCGAAGAAGGGGATGAGGGGGAAATTTTGGAAGTTCCTACGTATGAAACCCTAGAGCCAACAAGCCCGCCCTCTCAAATCTTAAGTCACTACGTTATGGAGGGGACCAAATGTACTTGGTGTACTTAGCAGATCCAATGCTGTAGGCCAGAGACATGAATAGGATGGTAAAACAACCACCTATACAGTGCTATGATTGCGTAGGACCTCACTGAGTGGTTGAGTGTCCTAATAGGAAAGGCATGGCGAGTACCTCTATAGGTGCTCCCGCCTTGACTCCATTATGTGTAGGGTGTGGTATTGACCACATGTATAAGGATTGTTCGCTAAGACCTGGAATAACAAGAAAGGCTCGTGAAGCTAATCCTAGCACTAGCCTTAACTTGCTGAGAGTTAGAGGTGGCTTCATCCAAGCAGTCCCACTCAATGTTGTAACTAGACTGCAAAACACGCAGAGGGCCGCAGCTCATGCTACAGCAGAGGCATCAACCTCATGAGACCAGGGCCAAGTAAGTGCCCCTAAACAAGTACAAGCAACTAGGCGCTCAAGAAAGAAAACCACAAAGATCAGCAAAGGTGAGAGCCGGGTGGTTATCAAAAGTGGTTCAGAAGACGGCATGATAACTCATGCGTCAACTTCTTCATCTAAAGAGGAATATTTGCTACGCTCTTCCACCCAAGCTAGAGAACCTATTAACACGCGCCAACTACCAAAAAAGATCACTAAATATCCTAACCCCATAGAGGAAAAGGAGAGACTCTTGGCAACCCAAGAGTTGGTCTGGGATTACCAAGTGCAAATGGAAGATGAGCCTCCTACCTCCTATCTGGAGCCGTGCCCATCGGTCTCAAAACTGGCAACCCAAGAGGAAAAGGAGAGACTCTTGGCAACCCAAGAGTTGGTCTGGGATTACCAAGTGCAAATGGAAGATGAGCCTCCTACCTCCTACCTGGAGCCGTGCCCATCGGTCTCAAAACTGAGACTTGTTGAAGAAGCTTAGGTATATCTTGGAAAGCTCCCAGACAGCCACCCCCACAAAGGCTAACAGAAGCAATAGCTTCCACTGCAATAGCTATGGAAATAGGGTGGCCGAATATCTTAGGAATTTTGGGGATAACCATCTTATGAGAATGAGTATAAAAAACCCTTTTCACATCTTGTACACTCAAAAGAGCTTAATACTAAGCCAAACCAACCTTCCTCATGGGACAGCCTCCGCTCCAAGAGACATTGTAGGTCTCTCTTTATTCCTTTCTTCTTAGATCCAAATCCCTATCGGCATCTTAATCCAAGGCATCCCAAGTTTATGGAATGATCTGAAGGACTGGATGGAGGGACACCTCGAGGTAGGCATGCACGAATCTATGGAGCGTGACATCTCCAAGGAATCTGAGGAAGAGGAACTCGTGATACCCCATGAGATAATTAGCCACCCCACGGTTTGAGTGAATAAGCTTGGACAATACTTCAAAGGTGATGAACTCAATGCGGTTTTACCAATAACCTTTGATGGCCTCCAAGTCATAGCTATCTGGATGGGGGAGTAGGAGTGAGCATTGTTTACAAAACAATGTTAGGAAAAATGGGGAGCACCTACCATGGATGACACCACATTGTTGGTCAAACTTGTTGATGGAGCCACAGCTAGATCACCATTGGTCTACTCAAGGATCGAAAAATTAAGATCCTTGAAAAACTACTTATTTACTGCCACACCTTCATGGTGATGAACTTTGGATGTCAGTGAGTTTCTTACAACTGCATCCTGGTGTCACATCATGTTCATTGTTTAGGCACAGTCACGCTTTTATTCCACATTGTAAATAATCCCTTGGAAGGGAAGTTTTATGTGATGCTTGAGGAACCATGCATGAAGAAATACTCCTTGGAAGGGGGTTGGATGGGACATAACAGGCACACTGGGATGCACGGACGGCGACCTTAGAGTTGGCCTTCAGCCAAGTTACTATCCTCATGTGACGGATGAAGAGCCCGTACCCGCTACTCCCCTCTGCCAAGAAATTCCCCCTTCACCACCCACCATCATTTCGTCATCACACGCCCACAAATCCATCCCATTAAAAAAGAGGCCACTCATCATTCCAACCACATCAACGCCTCTCACAACCTCCCTATCCCCATGCTTGGCAGGAACCCACTCTCACATCATCATCTCACAAGCTGATGACCCACCAACCCAAACTAACATTTCTAACAAAACTAACAAAACTCCACTGGGTATGCCATCTCCCCATTGGGTACCTAAAAAGCTTCTCACATAGCACAAGGCTATTATGAAGGCGAATCTACATTGTGGATCCCTCGACGATCCAACCCTTCCCCTCGTCCACACGCACCCAAAGCTCCTTGTCCCCCCCACGATGGTAACAAATTCACCAACCACAAGCCTACAGGGTACAAGACAAAAGTAGGCCTGAATTCTCTCCACGGCAACCTAATCCTCAATCAAACCCTCAACCGAGCCCAAAACCAACCCCCAGTGGATCCCCAAACCTCTCCTACAAGCCCAACACTTCTACGAGGGAAGTCATTGTATTTGGAAAGCCAAATCTCCCCAACCCCAATTTCCACCCTGTGTTGCTTAACAGTCCCCTATCTTACAATGGAAATCCAAGGTGGCCTCTGCCACAAAGATTGCCCAAGAAAAGGGGAAGCAGAAGCTTCACAATGACACTATAACCCCCATTCTGCCACCAACAGAGTTGACTAATGATATACCCTCAACGTTGACAACTCCTCCACCTATCATTGTAAGGCTGCAACAACAACGGAGTACTATAATGCCATTATCAACTCCTTCAGTCTCAGGTACTTCCTTTCCACCACGAGTCTCAGGTACTTCCTTTCCACGAGTCTCTGAATTCCTCAAGGAAGTAACAATCCCCACCTTGCCATCACCAAATTGGAATCGACTTCTAACCTTGGTGATTTGGGCATGTAGTCAGTACAAAACCCGCAATGGGGTGTTTTGCAGCATAGCCCATGAGTATAAAACTTGATTTAGGATGCCAAAAAAAAACAACATGCCATGGCCATACCACAACTGCCACAGCCGTACCAACATGCTTTTGCCAATGACTGTACTCTTTAGAAGTTCAGATTTGCCAGCAACACAAAGTGAAGTGCCCTAGCCATTCCTTCCTCAACCATCTACCACGGGTGTTCAAAATTTTCCACAACCGCATAAACTATTAATCAAAGGCCATGCCCGTTCCCTTCTCAACCCGTTCGGTAACTGATGCCCATGACTGTACCAAAACCAAAACAAGATGCCATAGCCGTTCGATCCAGATACCATGCCCGTTCATTGGAGATGCCGTGCCCATTTGCTTTAGTTTTCCATAGGTCACGCTCATTCATTCCAGTTGCCATGCTCGTTTGCTGGTGATCCCACGACCGTACCCTTCTGAAAAACTATAAATATGGTTACGACTCCCTTATTTCCTCACTTTCAGCTCTCCTTGTAGGTAGCCAGACTCTTGCAAAATATTCTCTTAAGCTTTCACATCCTCTCACCCTTTTTGCACCAGGACTGACACCTCCTCGGACTCCTCTAGGCAGGTCCTCCATACTTTTATCAGGAGAAAGTGGCTAGCAAGCGGTAGATTTGAGGAGTATGCCCGCCACCCCCCCACACAATTGTCCCATCTGGGGGGAGGCCCTAATGAAGCAGGTGAATGGCCACTGTGAGATCCCACTGCCCCCTCCGCACACCGGATTCCCAGTCTGGCAGCAGTGGAAGCAGCTCCCTCATGCGCGGGGCAGAGTTTCCCACTCGGGGCCTCGCCCTTGAATGTCTGGGCACGAGACTAAGCTGGTGGTCATTACAAAAACCGAAACCAGGAAAATTTCCCATGCTTGGAAAACGGGGACGATTCCACCATTTTTATTTTCTTAACGATTTTTTCTAACGAAGTCAAGATACTGAACTAACCTTCATCTGAATAAACCAGATAGAAGGTAAACTATTACAGACTTAACTTGAAGGGATCAACGCTTTTTTTCCTAATTGAATCAGGCACAGCCGTTGATCTATTCATTAGAGAAGTCTTCAGGCTTTTATTTAACTACTCGAGTTCTAAACGTATTCCTATTAATCAATTTTATTATTAAAACTCTACTGATTCCAGCCTAACCCCATCCAGTCCATGAGCCAACCACTAGAATTGGTAGAACCAGACAAGTACTCACCCACCCATAATTGAATGCCTTTCTTAACTTTTGCTTTAGAATACAGATACGCACACACTCCTCTTTAAACTTTAACTCATAAAACAATCCATTGACAAACAATTATTGATTATAGATATCATAACTCAAAATTTCCATCCAGTGTTTCTCAAAAACAAGTATCACTCTGGACTCTCCGTCGAGATCCAGTAATAGATTACAATAATTTTTTTTCATCATCATACATATATATCTTCCCACGACATACGCATGGGTGTCCTAAGCACCGCGAGCCTGTGCATCGCCTGGTCAGAACCCTCTAGGATCCTCCTTAGGTGTCCTGGCACTTCACTCAGGGACCGCTTCGTCGGTCCTCGCCCATCGTACCGGAAGCACACCATTTTTCACCATACTGAGGCTGGTGGGCAGGTTTTTGCCACGTGAGATGTCCTTTGAACACTCCCTGCCAGTTGTTGCAACCGAACTTCCCTTACAAAAACACATATACCAAATGCTCCCTCCTGCATTCTAGCGTAAGACAATCCTTTAAGAAAACAGGGTTTCTATGCAAGTTTTCTATTTTGATTTTCTTTTGAATACAATGAGTATATCTTAGATCCGTATTCAAGACTTCTAGATCGCAGGTCTAAATTTTAAACAGAATTCCTCGAATTCTGTAACCTTGATCCTCAGATCAAAATCAAAGGGTCTCAACTTAGTTTCAAATTCGGTGGGTGATTTGAGTGTATTTTTCTTGAACTGGTCACATCGTCTTTCCTTGAAATTGACGAAGGAGTTTGGTCTTGGTCATAGCTTGATTCAGGATTTGAGTCTGGTAAGATTCTTCTTGAACTATCTTTCTCAAAAGGGGTGATATTTCAATTACTCTTTTTCTGAATTTCATTCATTGAATATTTGCTTAACTGATTTGCTTAACTGAATTTCATTCATTGAATATTTGCTTAACTGAATTTCATTCATTGAATATTTGCTTAACTGATTTCTAAACTAATCACAAATTCCTATGAAGAATAAATTAATCATTTATCTGAAATTCTGACTTTGATAGTTTTTTTTTCTGAGTTTTCTCATTACCATCCGAGTGAATATGAAACGATAGAATTTTTTTCTCACAAAGTATTTACTTATTCATTTATCAATTATTCATGGAAATTAAGCATAGAATTAAAGAGAACTCTAATTTTGATATAAAAATCATTTATGCATAAATTCAATTTTGATGAAAGTAACACTTTTATAATAAAAAAATTTTCTTTTATGCATCATTTTATGCATAAAAATCAATTTTGATGAAAGTAACACTTTTATAATAAAAAAATTCTTTTATGCATCACTTTATGCATAAAAATCAATATTGGTGAAAGTAACACTTTTATAATAAAAAATTCTTTTATGCATCACTTTATGCATAAAAATCAATTTTGATAAAAGTAACACTTTTAAAATAAAAAAAATCTTTTATGCATCATTTTATGCATAAAAATCAAATTTGATGAAAGTAACACTTTTATAAAAAATTGTTTCCAATGACTTAGCCTATGAACTTCTTCTGCCTCCTCATCTCAAAGTACATAATGTATTTCATGTCAGCTTACTTAAAAAGTATGTACCGAGCCACCGAAGTATATCTTCGATTACTTGGTTTACCCTTTTTGTTTGACCGTCGGTCTCTCGGGGTGGTAAGCTGTGTTGAGATCCAAGAAAGTTCCTACTGCTTCGAAAAATGCAGTCCAGAATCTTGACGTGAATTTGGGGTCTCGATCACTTTTCTGGGGTAGGCCATGCAATCTGAAGATTTCCTTGAGGAACACTCTGGCCACATCCACTGCAGTGTAGGTTTCTTTTATTGGAATTAGATGGGCAACTTTAGTTAGTCTATCAACTACCATGAAGATGGAGTTGTAACCTGATTGCACTGAAGGTAGTCCACTAATAAAATCCAAACTGATGCATTCCCACTTCATCTGGGGGATGTCTAATGGATGTAACTTCCCAGGCATTTTTACTCTTTCTGCTTTGACTTTCTGACAAATCAGGCATTGACATACATGATTAAGTACATCCTTTTTTAGTCCAGGCCAAAAGAAGCTTTTCTTCATAGACATGTAGGTCTTGATGAAACCTGGATGTCCTGCAATAAGGCTGTCATGGGCTTCATTCTGAATTTAACCTTTAGTTCCCTCATCATTGGGAATGCATAGCCTGCTATTATAATACAAAATTCCATCATCTAGGGTGTACCCTTGAACTCGGTTCAACTCCTGAGGAGTTTTGCTTTCCTGCATAAGTAGGGTAGCAATAGGGCCAAAGAATCTATCCTGTATGATCTTCTCTCTTGCCTCATTAATCAATGGATTTGACACCACTGTAATTGTAAGCAAGGAGGCTTTTCTACTGAGGGCATCTGCTATCACATTTTCTTTGCCTGGGTAGTACTTGATTTCAAAATCAAATTCCTGTAGGGTCTGCATCCACCTTCTTTGGCGCATGTTGAGATCCTTCTGAGTGAAGATCCACTTTAAGCTCTGATGATCTGTCATCAAAGTGAATCTTTGACCCAGTAGGTAATGTCTCCATAACTTCAGGGCATATACTACTGAAAGTAACTCCAGGTCGTGGACAGCATAAATTCTCTCAAGCGTTCTGAGTTTTCGGGATTCATAGGCCACTGCATGACCTTCCTGCATGAGTGCAACTCCCAGGGAAAAACCACTGGCTTCAGTTTACTACCTCGAAGTGTAGAGAGAAATCTGGCAATTTTAGAACGGGATTGGTTACCAAGGTGGTCTTCAGCTTATCAAAAGCACTCTGAACACCTGGCAGACCATTGAAACGGTATATTCTTCTTGAGAAGATTAATCGAGGGGGAAGCTATAAGAGAATACTTAGGTATAAAAATTCTATACCAAACCAGTTAGTCCCAAGAATCCTCTGACTTCTTTCACTGTCTTAGGTTCAGGCCAATCTATGTTTGCTTGGACTTTAGCGGAATCTGGGGAAATCCCGTCTTTGGATACTAGGAAGCCCAAGTATTCAACATGGTCGGCAGAGAAAGTGCAATTGCTCTTTTTTGCAAAGAGTTGGTGCTTCCTTAGAATCTCAAGAACTTTTCGGACGTGAGCTTTGGTCAGCTGCATTCTTTGAGTAAATCAGAATATCATCAAAGAAAATAAGAACAAAATCATCCAAGTATTCTCTGAGAATGTCCTGTATTAGGTGATTGAATGTAGCTGGGGCATTTGTCAAACCAAAGGCATGACTGAAAATTCATTAGTGCCCATACCGAGTATTGATGGTTGTCTTCGGGATATCTTGCTCATTAATCCTGATGTGATAATACCCTGATTTGAGATCTATCTTTATGAAGATCTGTGCTCCGCTTAGCCTGTCTAGAAGCTCATCAATTCTGGGGATAGGATACTTATTCTTAACTGTCAGAGCTGATTGAGACCTCTGTAGTCCACACAGAGTCTTAGCGTTCCATCTTTCTTTTTCTGAAAGAGAAGTGGCACTCCCCAAGGTGAAACACTGGGTCTTACAAACCCTTGTTCTAACAGCTGCCTAAGCTATTCCTTGAGTTCAATGACTTTAGGGACTGGCATTCTGTATGTGTGCTGGGCTACTGGCTGAGCTCTGAGGGTCAATTCTATCACATGATCTACTTCCCGAATCGGAGGCATCTCTGTTAACTCTGCTAGGAATAAATCATCATATTCACTTTACCATTCTGGTTCTTTAGCCTTTAACTTTATGTCTACCGGATTCATTTTGACAACATAAATGAGTTGCTTCTTTCTAAGTCCTTTTAGTAACTTAGAAGCTTTTACTAATTGCAGACTTGGGGATCCTGAAATTTTGGTTCCTTGAACTTTGTTTACGTGAAGGTCACGGATGGAAATGGTTCCATTATGACAGTGAATGTTAGCTTGATTTTTGTGGAGCCAATCCATTCCAAGGATCCCGTCGAAAACTCCCAAAGGTATGACTCTGAGAACTGACAGCCAGTTATATTACCATCTAGATTGAACTAAATACGATGTCTCATGGTGAGTGAAAAGAATCTTCCCACTGGCCAATTCAACTTGCATAGGTTTCCCTGATTTCTGTTCTAAGACTAGCTTACACAAGCATCCTAGGGAAATGAAAGAATGAGTACTGCTTGAATCAATCAAAAGCTTAAAAGGCTTACCTTGATACTCAGCTGGAGTATGGATGACTAAGAATTGACGGTTTGGCCCTTGGTTTTCAACTGCAACATAAATCTGTCCTCTTTCCTCTTTCACTACTTCTGCTATTGTGACTGCTCTGACTGCTGTAGTTTGAGGCGGAACTCTTCTCTTTGGTTACCCTAGTTCTAGGAAGGAGTTCTGAGACTACTCTGAATATAGGCAGATGGCTGAGCTAGAGTTCTCCTAGGATGCCTTGATTTTGGTGAGACGGATCGTGATTTGACTGATACGAAGGGGTTGGTCTTTGCACTCTCGGTCCTTAACTTCCCTGTCCCCTTGACATGGCAGGAGTCGGGCAGTCTTTCAGCTGGTGACCAAAACCCTGATATCCAAAACACCGGTTCTCACTTCTGAGCTCATCGCTCTGAATCCTTGAAATAGGTGGGGCTCCTGAGAAAGTGTTCTGTGGGAAGGGTCTTCCTTCACTTCTGAATCTCCCAGTATCCTGATTTTGATTTGGGCCTTGTTGCCTCTTTGGGGGTGGAAAGTTTGAAGTACTTCCGGGGTTTGGAATCTTTTAAAGTTAGAGGGTGCAGGCTTTGGCGGAATATTAACAACAAAGGCTTTGGCAAAGTCCTTTGCCATCCTTACTGCTTCGACCATTGAGACAGGTTTGGCATTCTTCACTAAGGTATCCAATGGCTCGTTCATTCCTCCAATGAATGTGGTCATCAGCTGCTCTTCATCCAACTGTGGGGAATATTTGAGGAGAAGGGCAAAGGCCTGATGGTACTCTTCAATTGTCCGGCTATCCTGCTTTAGTTCTAAGAACACATTCATTTTGGTTTTAAGGAAGCCCGGAGGACAGAACCTTTTCTTGAGGTATGCTTTAAGATCTGACCAGGTCAGGGTATTCCTATTGAGACGGTTTGTCTCGCAATGGTTCCTCCATGCGATTCTGGTCGTTTCCACAATCTTTAATCTGGCGAGAGACATCTTGCTTCTCTCGTTATAGCCAGTTACATCAAAGTATTCTTCCATTACCTCAATCCACTTTTCCACTACTTCACGTAGCTGCTCCCCCTTCACCCTTGAAGGGACGAGGTTGGGATCTGTGCAGGGCTTTACGAACATTCGGATCTAACTCTTCCTCATCGGTTAGAGGATCCGATTGCCTTGCACGGGTCGCGCACCTCATGATTATGAAAAAACGAGAATTTCGTCAACTTAACTTTGACAATAGATTTATGATTATTTAATTTTTGAGATTTATCTTTAAACAGATAATTATTTCATCATACTTCTTGAAACAAGATTTACTCTGATAATTTTTTTAACCATATTCACAATCATGAAAATAATTTGGATTTTTTTTTGGTAAAACATCCTTTATTATCAAAAGTTTGAGATATATATATAGAGCATCACGGCTCCAAAGTCACTGCCTTAATCGCGTATGCATAAAGAAGCGAAACTACGAAGGAGACATGCCATGGTACACACGATTCATTACAGAAAGAGGTGCTGTAATTCTACTTCTAGGGATAAAGCGGCTAAGAAGCCTAAAAACTCGACATGAAATTCTAAAGTTCCTGGGTGAATGATTAAAGAGTTGTACATGCTGAACAAACCCTAGCCTTATTAAGATCATGGCTAAGGAAATATTTTGCCTAAGTCTCTAATGCTGATTGGTACTGATATTAATACATCGTCCTCCAAAGAACCACATATACCGACATCGCTCTACAGGATCAGGAAAGTAAAGACTCTCAAAATGATGTGCGAGTCTCACTCTGCTTACTCGGGTCGTAGCAGAGTCGATGAGGTGCTTGAATGCAAAGGCTATCAAATCTTGACTCTAGGAGAGTTCAGGAATGCCAGATAGATTCGGGGTATCCATCTAAAAATCCAATTCAATTTATGGGTTTTCAATTTATGAATTTATTTCAAACATAATCTTAGCAAGTGAAAACATTTTTTTCGCAGATTTACTTTAAAATTTTAGGCAGTTTCTGCTGCTGTTTCATAAGTTTACAACAACAGTGCTCTGATACCAAATGTGAGATCCCACTACCCCCTCCGCATACTGGATTCCCGGTAGCTGGCAGCACAGAAGCAGCTCCCTCATGCGCGGGGCGGGGTTTCCCACTTGGAGCCTCGCCCTCGAATGTCTGGGCACGAGACTAAGCTGGTGGTCATTCCCGAAAACCGAAACTGGGAAAATTTTCCATGCCCGAAAAACGGGGACGATTCCACCATTTTTATTTTCTTAACGAATTTTTCTAACGAAGTCAAGATACTGAACTAACCTTCATCTGAATAAACCAGATAGAAGGGAAACTATTATACAGACTTAACTTGAAGGGATCAACGCTATTTTCCTAATTGAATCAGGCACAGCCGTTGATCTATTCATTAGAGAAGTCTTCAGGCTTTTATTTAACTACTCGAGTTCTAAATGTATTCCTATTAATCAATTTTATTATTAAAACTCTACTGATTCCAGCCTATCCGGCCCATGGGTTAGCCACCGCCCAACCACTGGAATTGGTAGAACTAGACAAGTACTCACCCACCCATAATTGAATGCCTTTCTTAACTTTTGCTTTAGAATACAGATACGCACACACTCCTCTTTAAACTTTAACTTATAAAACAATCCATTGACAAACAATTATTGATTACAAATATCATAACTCAAAATTTCCAGCCAGTTCCTTGTTTCTCAAAAACAAGTATCACTCTGGACTCTTCGTTGAGACCAGCTGGTCAGCAACAACGAGATCCATAACAGATTACAATAATTATTATTTTTTCGACATCATACATATATATCTTCCACGACATACACATGGGTGTCCTAAGCACCGCGAGCCCATGCATCGCCTGGTCAGAACCCTCCAGGATCCTCCTTAGGTGTCCTGGCACTTCACTCAGGGACTACTTCATCGGCCCTCGTCCATTGTACTGGAAGCACACCATTTTTCACCATACCGAGGCTGGTCAAGACTTGGGCAGGTTTTTGCCGTGGCGTGAGCGGTCCTTTGAACACTCCCCGCCAGCTGTTGCAACCGAACTTCCCTTAGAAAAACACATATACCAAATGCTCCCTCCTGCAATTCTGGCATAAAACAGTCCTTTAAGAAAACAGGGTTTCTATGCAAGTCTTCTATTTTGATTTTCTTTTGAATACAATGAGTATATCTTAGATCCGTATCCAAGACTTCTAAATCGCAGGTCTGAATTCCAAACAGAATTCCTCGAATTCTATAACCTTTTGAGTTTTCTCATTACCATCCGAGTGAATATGAAACGATAGAATTTTTCTCTCACAGAGTATTTACTTATTCATTTATCAATTATTCATGGAAATTAAACATAGAATTAAAGAGAACTCTAATTTTGATATAAAAATCATTTATGCATCAATTGATGCATAAATTCAATTTTGATGAAAGTAACACTTTTATAATAAAAAAAATTCTTTTACGCATCATTTTATGCATAAAAATCAATTTTGATGAGAGTAACACTTTTATAATTAAAAAATTCTTTTATGCATCACTTTATGTATAAAAATCAATATTGGTGAAAGTAACACTTTTATAATAAAAAAAATTCTTTTATGCATCACTTTATGCATAAAAATCAATTTTGATGAAAGTAACACTTTTAAAATAAAAAAAATTCTTTTATGCATCATTTTATGCATAAAAATCAAATTTGATGAAAGTAACACTTTTATACAAAAAATATTTCCAATATGCATCTAAGTTTAATTCTAAGAATTTGATTACATATCTAGGATAAAGAAAGGCTGAATTCAAGAATGAAGAGAGGGGGAAAGCCTTTCCAACAAGGCATAACATCATTTTTCATTTTAAAGAAAACAAAAATTAGAAAACCATTAAATGGAATAAAGAAAAAGTAGGATTTCTAGCTTACATGAATTTTTGTGAGCTTTCCTTTGGCTTGATGGTTTGAGGGATCTACTCTTGTTTGCAAAACAAGAGTGGTCACCAATTCTTTTGAAGAGGAAATGGTAAAAAACTAATGAATTATCAATAAATTCACTATTTTTGGCTCTGGGGGAGGAGTAGAGTAACAGTGCATAAAACACTATTAAGCTTCTACAAAGGGGGAGGCTTCTATTTATAGGAAAAAATGAGCCTCTAACCAAGCAAACTGATTCTAGAATTTTCCAGATCAGTTTGGTTAATTTTTGACCATTTTTGGGTTAGTTCAGCTGACTTTTTGGAACTAGAGTTGAATTAGGAGAGAGGAGAGATGAAATATCTCATTATTTGAGAGTTTAAAACTCTACCACACATGTGAAATAGGCACCTCCTTCATGAGGGGGAATCCCCACTCTGAGGTGTCAAAAATTTATTTTTTTAGTATTTCCTTTGGTCCTTAGTCCACTCTTCATCTTATGTGAGTATTTACTCATTTTTGGGGGGTTGTTCTTTATTTCTTCAATTTATCTTTGGATTTATTCCCTACATTTGGATTAATCTGATTGGCCCCTCAGAACCTTAATCTAAAATTTTTAGAAAATCTGGACCCTTAGGTTGTGGTCTTTTTAGTAGATTATAATTTATTTCTAATGCACCTTAGGAAATTCTTTTTAAACTTCTGTTTTGGGGGAATTTATTTTAATAAGAAAGGATATTTTTCCATCCAAAGATATCTAAAAACTGAGTTACCTCTCTCTAGAATATTTTCTCTCTCTAGGCCAAAACATCAGGTAGAAACAAGATCTTTTATTATTCTGAAAAGGGGATTGATTACAGGGGAAGATACTGGACATCTTGAGGGCTGGGGAGGAATCTTATAGCCACACCATGCACTCCTTAATGAATAATAACCACAAGGTGCAGCATAAGCTCCTCTATTTCACTGGACTATGCTACAGGGTAGTAGGAGCTGACCGCACTATTGTATCAAATCTGGAGTAGTTGGGGCTGGGTAGATTGCCCACTTTGGAGCCATGGGAGCCCAATCTCTATAATAGTTTGTACTTTAGAGAAACCTATGACACCAACCTGCATAGAGGGGAGGTTTTGGATAATGAAGGCGAGAGACATAGGGTACAACTCAGCACAGAGCTCATTAGAGATGATTCGCAGCTCCTCCCCAACTTGGACCAGCCCTATGTCAGGCCAGAGACACGGGGTACAACTCAGCATAGAGCTCATTAGAGATGCCTTTTTTGTAGCTCCTCCCCAACCTGTACTAGCCCTATGTTAGGCTCACCAATGCCCCCAAGTTGTCCAGGGGCATATATAGAGGCAAACCAAAAAAAGATGGGGTGGAGTGGGTGAACATCACCCAAGAGGATTTGATCATGCCAGCCTGTGCCTTGCAGTTTTTACTCACCACACACTAGATAGACAGTTTTAGTAGGTGCAACATGACTACATCAGCCTGTGTGCACCAAGGCATGGTCAACTGGGTCGAGTACCTGTATAAGGAGCTTCATGCAATTTGCTCAAACCTGGAGGGGAACCTGGTAGCGGCCACATTACTTACAAGAGTGCTTTATCATGTGTGGTTGGGTGGGAGGAGTCACCCCGTGCCATTCAGCTAGAGGTGGCCCTGATGCGGTCATCACGTCTCTACCCCCATCACAAACCTCTCCCCACTCCCCACTTGCAAAGAGGCACCACCAGGAGCCCGTGGGCACACAGAGCAGGTACCCCCACCACCTAGTCTAGGCCTTACACAATGGGAGGAGCTGGTAGATGCAAAAGCAAGTAGAAAGGCCACGGAGGAGGAGGAGAAACAGAAGCAAGATTTCTTTCAGCAGAACCTTTATGAGACAACTCTCGGACCACTTTACAGATTTTCTATCTTTCACAGAGGCTGGACCATCCTCCCCAAGTGCTTCCCAATAGAATACGCTACACACTCTCTGCTAGACACAATCAAGCAGCTTTCGATCCAGCCAGGCCTACACCAAGAGCGTCCATGTAGCCCATGGCAACATGCCAAATGTTTCCTTAGGATTTTCACACATGGCCAAGGAATTGATCATGCAAATGACTAATTGTATCTACCATCCACAGGAAGTGGCTGTCGTATCATAGAGGGAGATGCTGCTGGCCCCAAGGCACAACAGAGATAGGTCTTTGAAGATCTCTAAAAAGTCATCTTGCATTACATGATGCAGCTCTCTAGGGCAAGTTTGATGAATAGATACAGTAGCTTGAGCATGCCCTCACCATAATCACTGACCTCTAGCAGCAACTCCAACAAGCCCATGAAGTTGCTCACAACGGGCACACCACGAACTTTATGTGCTAGAGAACCTTGCCCACAAAACCCAAGATCGAGCAAAAGCTGCAGAAGAGGCCCTTGAGCAAACCAAGCTGGATTTTCAGGAGGAGTGTGTTTTTTTGCAAGCTTTTCTAGCAAGGTTTCGAGCTTTTTGGTTATGGTTTCGAGCTTTTTGAGCTTTTTACGTTAATTTTACGTTAATTTTTTGAGCTTTTTACGTTAATTTTTTGAGCTTTTTTGTTAAGGTTATGGTTTCGAGCTTTTCAAGCTTTTTAAGTTAATTTTTTGAGCTTTTTTGTTAAGGTTGAAGTTGCATACTTATGTATGTATTTAAAGATAGATAGATAAGTTGAAAAACTTAGGTCTTTCAGCATTGATTTATTATTTAGAAGGTTTTTTATTCTAGAGAGTAGGCATGAGTGCACACGACATAGAGAGTGAGAGAGAGTGAGAGAGAGAGGCTAATGCACATGTTTTTATTTGAAATTGTAAAAGTGTGTTATGGCTTACCCTAACCCCCCTTGAAACACATCCAACAAGAGATTACCTGGTGAACCGCAACTGTCGTGAAGAGGATCTTTCCAATGGCCGAGCTCGTAACCCTTGAGGCCTCCAAGCTCTACAACTCCCTGAGAAGCAATTCCACCGCACCTCCCGCGAGCATTGTCACACCGCCGCATTGCACTATAGGTACTCGTCCCTCCTCTCACCTCATATCACTCACACACACTCACTAGCATGCATTAGAGAGAGATATTAGCAAGAGCAAGAGTCAATTGCACAATGGGAGAGTATGTTATATTATGAGAGAAATTCACTTATATACATGGCCATAAGTGTTCACACTCACTGAAACTGTGGCTAGCTGGGCACTTTAGGCTCATGAGAGGCCTAAAGTTATTACAATGACTACTCTCATAATATATCCATGAAGTACATCACTTGTGACTTCATCCTAGATGCTACCACATGCTCTTGTAGTGGGAATCGCCACATAAGTATTCCGTCACACCATTATAGGCGCTCGTCCAAGTTGTAGCTTTGGACACCATTGCTTTATATCTTGAATGTATGACCTTTTGGTGTATCTACCTTGAATTTTTGATGTAAGATAATGGTAGTAGCTCTTGTTAACCCTAGGAATGGGTTAACATTCCCCCCTTCCTGATGGTGATCATGTCCTCATGATCGCGTTAAAGACTTTTTTGTGGGGAGAATTGACAAGCTAGTAGATGGCTTTGATGTTGAGTGACCTTCAATGGTCTTTGTTCCTCCAAAAGGAATAAGAAAAGCTAGTTAGTTAATGAAAAGGTTAGTGGTTTATTGGGAATTCCTAACGGGATGGGGGGTGGGGCTTTTTGCAAGTGATTGCATTTTTATATTTGTGTGAGTATGTTTTGTTATTTTGTTATTTTTTGGTTTTTTGCTCACTTTATTTTTGGCAATCATAAGCGCAAGGTTACATGTGATTTGTGTTAGTGGGGATGCTAAGAGATGTTAATAATGGGAGAGAAGAGAGGGAAGAATCTCGAGGAACATAGACATAATCATCAGAATGAGATGGTGATTCTCAGTTTCTCATTTGATTAATTAAAGCGACATTCATCATTTGAAGAAATTGGCCTTCGATGTTCTTTTGTTTGGTAGGATTCTTGTCAAATGTTGTTGAGTAGCTATTGTTGGCGAGGATTGAAAGAATTACATTGACTTGCGAGGTTAATATAAATATTTTCACTAGGATTGGAGATCATTGATTTGTGAAGATTGTAGCACCGTTTGGAGAGCTTTGTAATTTGAAGGAAAATTCCAGGCGATGGATTGTACCATTGACCAGGCTTTCACCCACCATGGCCTCCCCATCCAAAGATGTACCTGGAAGTTGTTGATGGAGAGGCTTTGGTGTAAATGTCCTCCAGTGCATGAGGACGGATATGTACTCATGGAGAAGCTGCTATATTAACATAGCCAAAAGAATATAGTAAGCAATAAGCTTAATAAGATATAATGGTTGTTGAAGATCCTTGGGAGTTGCTTGTGATATTCTACCACTTTTAGGTAGGCCATATGTGTGACTCCCTTGTGTTGTGTTTTTTTTTACTACCACCTTATGAACAACAAGTTCTTTAGAGCATTGTGAGTTTGTCTTTAATGTGCTTATAAGTCTCCATTGCAAATGTGGGAATTGATTTTTGAATTTTTGGCTCAAATGTTGTCGAGGCGGTAGGTAAGACTGTTGGTTGATTACCATTGGGGTTGCTTGAGCACACAAGCTCTTGTGTAGGTGCTAAATGCACGAGAGTGGTTGAGTGACTTGCTTGGTGTTGCTTGGGTTGCCATTCTTGTCTAACTATAGGTGAAGCTATTGGGTTGCCATTCTTGTCTAACTATAGGTGAAGCTATTGGGGTTGAAGTCGGTGGTGAGGCTTAGGCTTCATGTTGTTCGATTTTGGTAACCATATGATGGTATTACCTTCATAATATCCTTGTTGTTGAAGCACGTGCATAAGCACCCATCTTTGATGAACATTATAAATTGGTTGGCTGATGCTTTTGGTGCTGGTTTTTTTCTTTGAATAGGCTTTGGGGACTTTTTGATGTGCTTGGGAATCCAAGCTTTGGTATTATCTTGGTAGTACCCTTGTGCTTGCAGTAATCTTTTTGGTACCCACACTTATTGACTTGAGGGAGTTCTTTGGCATAGGCTTTTGTGGACGGTGTTGTGGAGTACTTTTATTTTTCCTTGGCCTCTGAGTGCTGCATTGAGGAAGAGGCTTTGACAATCGAGGCACCCAAATTAGATTGGTGCCTTCATAGTAGCCTTGGGCTATAAGTAGCTTCTTCTCCACCCACCTTTTGATACCATTAAGATACCTTGAATTCTTTTGTCTTGGTGGATTTTTCTTTTTGGTTGAAGTGGAAGGTTGTGAGTCCTCCTTCACATTAGTTGGCGTTGAGGCTGCAGGTTTGAGACTCATGGGTATTTTTGACAATGATGAGGCTAGAGTCTCTTGTGGAGTGGTTATCGATGATGAGACTTTCGAGCATGCGGTTGTCTCCTTTTGTGGGGTTTGTCGATGAAGAGGCATAGGCTCCGAGGCTAGGGGGAACTTCTTCAAGAATAGCTGTTGATTTTGAGGTTTTGGTATCAAACTTCATTGGTGAGAGGATGGGATTGAAGGAGTAGATGCTTTATCAAAGTCGGTCGTTATGCAGATAATAGGTCATTGTGTAGAGGGGTTTTCGTGGAAGAGGCTTGTAACTTTTTGCGTTTAGCATCATAGAAATCCATTAAAGTTGTATCCTCTTCCTTGCAGTATGGTACTGTCAACTTTGTGCCATTGACCATCATGATGATCCTATCGGCAAAGCATAGTGGTGCTTGGGTAGCAATAGTCCACTCCAAGATCAAATCTGCTTCTAACACATACTCAACCACAAAAAACTTGCAAGTAAGGGGGATAGTTTCAATATACATTTTATGTTCAAAGTATCCCAACATGGCATGTCCAAGTCTTGTGTAAAGGGAATTCTTTCAGGATGACCCGTTAGTGTTGGTTGACCTAACAAATCCCATAACTTGAGGGTCATGAGATTGTGTTCTCATGTTGGACAAAGCTGTGTTTGAGCTATGGTGATTTATTGGAAAGTTCCAATCTAACCAAAATCCTAGGGATCTTTTCAATAAGATATGTTGGAAGTTCCAGCTCCTCAGAGGTCTCTTCCTCTTGTAATAGCAATTGTACAATGCCTAGAGGAGTGTTCAAGGTGACTGTTTGTATGGATTCATCAATTGAATACAACGAGTCACGTATCCAAGTTCCACCAAGGACAACATCATACTCAAGGAAATCTAGGGTAACATGGGATGTAAATTCCACATCTCCACTGATTGTTTGAGTAGCATAGCTAAAGTAACAAGGAACTGCAATGTTTTGTTCATTGGCTCCTCTTGCAAGACCATTGTCTATAGGGATGTGTTTATGTTGTTCCACCCAAGTGTCTATTTTCACCCAAGTGTCTATAGGGATGAGTTTATGTTGTTCCACCCAAGTGTCTATTTTCATGATGTTATAGCTCGAGGGCTAATCAACGCGTGTTTGCGCTTAATATCATTGCCTATAGGAAAATCTAACCATACCATGATAGAATCTTCAAGAGGAACCATGGATGTTTCAGTTTGTGTTTTAGCTTCAGATCCCTTTCAGTTTCATATTCCCATTCAGATCCCTTTCAGTTTCATATTCCTTTCAGTTTTAGATCCCTTTCAGTTTCATATTCCCATTCACTCGTACCCTCTTTTTGGCTCTCAGCTTTTTCAAGAGTACCCAATGTGTACAATGGCACACTTAGTCCTCTGACAATTCTAACTGAGTTCTGTTTGGAAACTTGTGAATCCTCACTTTTACCATGAGACGTTACATCCTCAAGAAGCTTAGTGTACTCTTCTCGTTAGGTCAAACGAGTGTCCTTTTGCCCTAATTAGCATGCACGTGAATGACCTCTTAGGGATATTTTTCTAGAAAAAGTGCATGCTAGTAACTTCCCAGATGGAAGAGGAGGTCCTAAAACCTATTTTCCATCATTGTCTCAAGATAGAATTTTTTTTCAAAATTTTTTTCCTTGTTTCGTAGCATGTTTTTGAGGGTGTTCCAAAAGGAATTTAGAAAAACTCTGTACGAGAGAGTTGTAGTATTTTTGGAGTACTACAACTTTCTCTCTGAGTCATTCGTGATTTTGTCATTTAGACTCTCAAAAAGTAGCCCGAATATGGCCCGCATTCATTTTTGCATTGTTTTTTTTAATGGTTTTTAGTGCTCTGACCGTTTTTTGCTTCGATTTTTGGGTCGGATTTTGAGAATACTAGTCAGAGGCCAAATGATCGATTTTGATTTCGGATGGTCAAGACCAAATTTGAAGAGCTCGATGTCAGCTTTCTAGTGAGAACTAGAGCGCCTTGATCGGATTCACGGTTTAGGAGAGATGAGTCTCCAAACAAGGGTGTTTTTCAAGCGGACCTCGTTTCACGTGAACTAGCAAGGTGCAGTTCACGACGTGGCCTGCTTCATGAATTTTATCAAATTTGATTTTTTTTTGGGACTGTTTCACATCGTGAGATACTTAGTATTTCACGCCGTGAAATGCTTAGGGTTTCACACAATGAATCAGATTTCACGAAAAAATTAAATTTGATTTTTTTTGTTTGTGCGGGGACTATTTCACGTCGTGAAACACCAAAGGGTTCATGTTGTGAATCGCTTAGGATGTGAACTGATTTTTTTTTTGGGTGTGGACTCCTAGGACGTGAACCCTTAGGACGTGAGTGTAGAAAATGGTTCACGTGTAAACTTTTTTTTTTGGGAGCGCGGACCCCTAGGGCGTGAGTGTAGAAAATGGAACTATTTTTTGAAATTCTTTTTTGAAGTCTAGTGGAAAATTCAAATTTCCTTGTTTGGGGGGAATATTTTTTGAATTTTAAAATGGAGAGATATGGGTATTTTCCCAAAAAGGTAAGTGGAAATTAAAAAAGTCAACCTTTTTATGACACCCCCTTACACCCTTCATAAACGACCCCCAAAATGGACAATTTGACAACTCATGGCATTTACTCATTGAATGCTCATTAGCCCTAATGAGGTATGTAAAAAGATGATTAAGAATTAATCTTTTACCTAATCTTTTTCTCTCTTATACTAATCAAGGACTCTAATTAACCACTAATTCCTAATTAATTCACACAATTGAGCATATCATTGGATCGAGCAAAGAATTGCTAGCTATGTGCATCAACTAATGTGTAAATTAATGTATATTAGAGATTAATTAAGCTCTTAATTTTAGTCTCTTCTTTTAAGACAAAATTAAGCAAAAAGAGTCAAATTCTTCCAATTGATGAAGAAATTGATGTAATTAGGTGTTTTGAAGCATGTGCTCTCAAAACACTCAAAAATATTAATTTAAACTATTTACATGATCAATTTGGATCCCAAATAACACATTTTCTAAAAATTTTATCTTTTGAAGTGGATTAATCACTCTTAATGATAAAAATTAATTAATTAAGAAAAATTAATCATTTTCAAGAGTTTTTTGATGTTTTGGAGAAAAGTTTTTCAATGATTAAGCTACTCCTAATGCTTGCTAACACTCTAATGCATACAATTCCAACAAAAAACTCACAAATTAAGCTAAAATCAATGATTCTAGTTCTATGTTTAACTCTAAAGAGAGCTAACATTCACTAAAAATTGCACTCTAATGCATTGTTTGATGAAATGGATGCAAAATAAGCCTTATAAACTCTATGTGCAAGCCCTAGGAACATTAAAAACCACATTAACAACAACAAAAACAACAAATTAAGCTAAACATTAAGCAAAAAGCATTCTTTTACAAAAATAAAAAAGAGAGCTGTTCTACACCAAATCACACACATCACCATCAAATCCACATCTTTTTCATGGGAAACCATTAATCAAGACAATGATAAATGGGTAATGCATAGATTAGAGAAAAAACAATGGAAAAAGCCAAGGAATGGCTCCCCGACAGCGGCACCAAAAATGTTATGGCTCACGCTAACCCCCCTTGAAACACATCCAACAAGAGATTACCTAGTGAACCGCAACTGTCGCGGCGAGGATATTTCCAATGGCTGAGCTCATAACCCTTGAGGTCTCTAAGCTCTACAACTCCTTGAGAAGCAATTCCACCGCACCTCCCACGAGCGTTGTCACACTGCCGCATTGCACGACGGATACTCGCCCCTCCTCTCACCTCACATTGCTCACACACACTCACTAGCATGCATTAGAGAGAGATATTAGCAAGAGAAAGACTCAATTGCACAATGGGAGAGTATGTTGTATTATGAGAGAAATTCACTTATATACATGACCATAAGTGTTCACACTTACTTAAACTATGGCCGACCGAGCATTTTAGGCTCATAAGAGGCCTAATGCTATTATAATGACTACTCTCATAATATATCCATGAAGTACATCACTTGTTGTTGGGACTTCATCCTACATGCTACCACACGCTCTTGAAGCAGGAATCCCCATAAGTATTTTGTCACACCATTACAGGCGCCTGTCCAAGTTATAGCTTTAGACACCATTGCTTCATATCTTGAATGTATGACCTTTTGGTGTATATATCTTGACTTCTTGATATAAGATAATGATGGTAGCTCTTGTTAACCCTAGGAATGAGTTAATAAAGTGTTTCGTAAAAAGTAATTTTTATTTATACATCTAAATTCAAGTTTGATATCTAGTATCCTAAGCAGATTATGGCTATCAAAGAATAAGTTATTTTATGAATTGTATACATATTTAAATATATTCATAAATCACCATGCATACATATAAATATAACATACATACTTTATTTTTGGAGAGTGTGGGTCCTTCCCCCACATCCATTATAGACACACCTAAATACCACAATGGGGTATCACCCTTTCCAAATATTGGCATTCTATCCTTCTATGAAAGATTCAACCTATACAAAAACACACAGATGACTAGCATTGCATCATCAAAAGGGAAAAAAATATTCAAAACATATATATTATTAACCTTAAAAAAAATCTAGAGACAAAAGCTTAAGCCTAAGCTAGAGACAAACTTTGCACTAAAATTCATCACCTACATAATGGCTATCATTTTGAATGTGTACCAAAAAACAATATGAATGACACATAAAAAACCAAACCTTAAAAAAAAAAGCCTCTCAATGCACCAAAAGAATCCATGTCAATCTGTCATACCAAACCAAAATAGAAAACAATCTACAAGAGTTTTGAGACCGCTACCAAACTCCATTCCAAGATCACTATGTGTGAGAGGGCCCAAAAGGCAAGTCCTATAACAATGTGTCAACCAAAACTCTGTCACTATCATTGCAAAGACAATGCCTTTGCATCTCCTGTGAAACTGATCCCAACCTCGCATTTATAGAAAATATCAAGCACACCTTCCATGCAATCAGTGAAGGTGATCAACAACCACCTAATTGCAACCAATATAAACTTAGAGAATGTCTTTAACATACGTTTTTACAATTATGGTACAAGCACTAGTTTTATTCCCATACATAAAGAAAAGTTGGCTACGCTTAGCTCCTCCTCGAACATAATCCCTTGCCAATGTTGTACGATCATTCCCACACAACACAATGATTTTGAAAGGAAAGCACTTTGAAGAGAACTTTGCATCTAACTCATGACGCATGAAGAGAATATAACAACCTTTTCGATAGAAAAGGCCAATGACTCCATCTATAATCTATGCGACATGGCAATGTTGTGTTTCTCATAAATAAACTTTATTCACAACACCATGCATTATAACTTGCTCAGACAATAATGACCCACGTGAAGTCACATCCTCATTCCCATTCTCCACATTTGACATAAACATTGTTGTGAATCTAAATTTATTAGACCATATAGAAATGATAGATGTAGATTAGAAGACACTATAATGCAAGACACAAGATATGACATTAACTCACATTCGTATAACTCCTCCCCAGATTTTGGTCATGTATTCAACCTTGTAATACTTCTCTCCAAAAAGCGTGAAGGGTACATTCTCCCCTCTGAATTTGGCCTACTCCAAGATTATATTTTTATAGGAAAAACATTAAATGTCCCTTGATTAGCCAAAACTCGTACCTACCTACACTCAGTCACATTGAGCAAAGCTTAGTGAGCACTTGAAAACTTATTATTATGCATATAATACATTTATGCAATGAAGGCCATAAACTTTCATACAAAATTTGAAAGAGTCTCCTTTCTTTTGAGACCAATTCTTTAATTTAAGCCCCATAAAAATAGCCACCTATGAAGTAGGCTCCTACAACACGATAGTGTTAAGACATTTACATGATAATTAAAAGACAATGAGAAGTATACATGTATATCAAACACGTCTGGTTGTCTCAACTTTGGCTACTTGGTAGCATCATGTGCGAGTTTTATATTATTTACCAAATCTGAGAAGGCCATATCAAGATGCATGTCTCTTGAAGAGTAGTAGAAGTCATCCAAATGTGTGCCTGTAACATGGGAGACTGTCCTTGTAAACATCAATAGTAGAAGCAGCCCGTGAAATGGATCTAAGGGAGTATGCTTTTGAAGATGAGCCCTTCCTTTGTCCCTTCTCATTCCCCATCTAAAGCCAGCCCCCCCCCTTCCTTTCCCCCTTTTTTAAGCCATGCCATGGAGAGAGAGAGAGAGAGAGAGCGACTCCGAGCTCTCCCCCGCCCCCTCTCCCTCCCTTTTTTTAAAGCCATGCCATGGAGAGAGAGAGAGAGAGGGCGACTAGATTAATATTAAGGCATTTCTGATGGGGCCGAGCTTGCCCCCCCCCCTCCCCCTTTGTTTACTTTCTGCAGTCTCTCTCTCTCTCTCTCTCCCCCCTTCACAGCTTGAAAATGGAGATGAGAGACTCCGACATCAGAGATCTGTATGTTGAGAGACGAGCTGCCTCGATGCAGATGCCCTTGCTCACCTCCAGCTTGTTCTCGACGCCCTCACCATCGTAGAGCTGCAGACCACAGAAATATTGTAGGAAGGGCGCCGGAGGCTCCGTAGTTTTGCATGATGCCCGTCTTTTTGAGAGACTGTGTTCGCTCCATCAATCAGTAAACAAAAAGGCGGGGACCAAGCTCGGCCCTCCCTTTTTTTAGTCATGCCATGGGAAGAGACCGCCGGTGCCTGCCGTGGAGAGTCTACGGTATTGCCCAAGATCACAATGGTTTGCGGACTACAAGGTGGATTATATCCAGTGCGACCTTCTTGACTGCAAAGCAGACCTTGGGCAAGCTCGCTGTGCTGACGGACGTCACTCACGTGTTCTTCGTGAGAGAGAGAGAAATGAAATGAAATGAAATGTTATATTAACGTCTTCAAAAGGACAAAGTGACCTATGAGACTAAAGTTACAACTAAAGTGACCTATGAGACCAAAGTTACAACCATGTGACATATGATACACTGTCTGGAATAGAAAAGAAAGAACTAAAGATAAGTATCTAGCCCTACAATACATCAGTAGTAGGGAGCATCCGCGGAAGCAGCAACTAGGGAGAGTGAGAGATGGAGAGAGAGAGAGAGAGAGAGAGAGAGAGAGAGAGAGAAGACTGACCTTGCTGCTCCAGGCGTTCTCTCCTCGAGCTCCTCATACGTTTGCTCTCATGGTCCTCCTATGTTTCATCTTCCTATGGACTGCTCAGCTACTCACGACCTTTGTATTTCGATTAGGCTTTCACATTACGATTAGCCTTTAGGCTTTCTCACTAAGGCTGGCCTTTAGGCTTTCACATTAAGACTGGCCCTTAAGCTTTCACATTTTTTGGCCTTGGCAGTTGGAAAGGCCTTATTGTTGAAGGTTTTTACATGGTGAAGGTTTCGAGGTGCAATAAAGGGTTGTAAATGAGTTAAAATAAAAATGATTAGAGGTATCTATAAATAGAGCTATAATTATTTAGAGTCCTACAATATGAGGTCTTTATAAACTATGATGGTAGCTTTTAATTTTGGAGAATGAATGTGAGATTTTTTGGAAAAAGGTATATTTTAGTCCCCTTAATAATGAAAAGTACTCCTCTCTCTCTCTCTCTCTCTCTCTCTCTCTCTCTCTCATAAATTTAAATCCTTCTCTCTCTCTCTCTCTCTCTCTCTCTCTCTCTCTCTAAATCACCTTTCTTTCATATGTTAAATTTTCACCTTGATTAAATTTATATGTTTTCTGTATGTTATACAACTTATAGGAAAGGTATAAACAACAATACTTTAAAAAAATTTGTTACAGCTAGTATTTTGACAATAAGTGGCAGTGAACGCCCACACCTTTTAATTAGTCCTTATAATGAATAGCTGCCTTTTCATGAATACATAATATTTTGCTTTGCTTTGAAAGTTAAAAATTAACTAAGTTAACTATAATGTTCATTTTTATTTCTAGTTTTTGTTACTATACATACTCCACCGTTGCTTTAGTTGTGAATGCGAGAGTCATTTCCTTTCGTGGCCATGTTAAGCAAGGATGCTGTCATCAAGTGGAACATTACTAAAAATACAATTTCTAGGCATATTTCCTTGCGAGAAGGGAAACTTTTGGTTAGTTCTTTCTTCCTCCAAAGCTTGCTTCCGCAATATTTGAAGCTTGCATCCAATGCACTTGTTGAATGTGGTCCAGAAAAAATAGAAGTGCCTACACCTTCCCAGTGGGATATTGAAGGACATGAGCATTACAACCTGGATGCATCATTATCCACAACATACATTTTGGTGCACAGTGAATCCACACCATTTATTCAAGACAGTGAAGTTAAAAAGACACCATCTTTCAAACTTGTTGTGATGAGGACCCCACTAATGAAGAGAAGGAAGAAACTACAAATGCACATAAATCTGTAGAGTAGCCCCATCTACTAATGAACCATCAATAGATGAAAGCAATGTAATTAAACCTCCCTTCCTTCTAGTTATTAGGTATTTGTTGATGTCGTGTTTGACATTGCAATAATTTTTGATATAGCAACCTAATCAAATTAATACAAGTGTTAGTTTTTGTCAATTTTGTGGATGATTTAAAGTTAATGTTTGAACTTTGATTTTTTTAAACCTAAGTCTGTAATGAAACCTCCCTTCCTTCTAGTTATTAGGTATTTGTTGATGTCGTGTTTGACATTGCAATAATTTTTGATATAGCAACCTAATCTAATTAATACAAGTGTAAGTTTTTGTCAATTTTGTGATGATTTAAAGTTAATGTTTGAACCTTGATTTTTTTTAACCTAAGTCTGTGAACTTGGTTTTCATCATGTTGGATGAGGAACAAAACCAAAACAATCTATGTCTATGTATCTGTGTTGCACTCTTATAATGTGAGTTGGGCTTTATGGTAGGTGAACATGCTAGTCTGTTAAGTCTCTATATGCTTTGACATATAGAGACTATAATAGCTAGAATAACAAAACTTCTAATTAATAGCTCAATGCTCAAAGCCTTGATTTTTTTGCATCTTATAAAAAAAGCTTGATATTTTTATTGAATTCTAAAAAAATCTCGATAAATTTATTGAATTCTAAAAAAATCTTGAAACAAAAGCTCACAAATTTATAAACCCCATGGAGGAGCAACTAGGCAAAGCTAAAGCTCGAGTAGCACAGTCACCTTCCACCCCCTTTGCTCCCTCCTGCAGCGCCATGGATCGAAAGGTGGATGCATTGATGGATATAACCATGGAGCTCCCTGTCCTTGCCCTCCCCCCACAAAGCCCATTCCATCTCACCGACCTCGATTACAGGAGCATCCGGTTAAACCTCCTCCAACACAACATATATTTAGATGAGCCCCTCTCCCGCCAGATTTATTCATACCTCCTCACCAAGCTCCCTATCACTAGCATCACCCTTATCCCCCACTTATATTTTCAGGGCCTCATTTCCTTCACTCACCGACACAAATTCTACAAACTCCCTCAACACCCTCTCCAAGCCATCTTGATCAGCTGGAGTCACCTTCTCTGTTTCGGCTTCCCCTCCAACCCAGCTGACGTCATAGACCTATCCATTCCGGAAGGTCTATGCCCATACCCCTACCCCTCCCAGAGGACGACAGAGGCTTTGCATTATCTACAAGATAATGGATGGCACATGGTAAATAGTGCTTACCTCTCCCTACGTGCTAATGCTCTTCCCCCTTATTCCCCCAAGGGCCTACTCATCTTATACCACATGTGCCATGAGCAAATGCAGGTGATGGCCGCCACTAGGATCTGCCAATTTAACGATTCATATGTCATTTTTTGCATGGAGTTCACCTCCGAGGAAGCTAAAGCCGTCAAAGCTTTTTTTAGATCGCACGGTCCAGTGGATGCAACAGAAGGAGCTCTTGCCCCCGATGACCACGACGGAGGTGGACGACGGCCATGGAAGCCTCCCACCACCACCCCCATGATCCTCATCTCCCCCACCTTCCTCTCCACTATCTGGTTCCTCTCCCCCAAATACCATCACCCAACCCCCACCATCCCTACCCCCCTCTGGCATATCCACCCTTCCACTCTTCCATCCCCAAACTTCTTCTCCCCCCATTCATTTTCCCACACCACCTTCCTCACCAACCCCATCCTCACCACCCTTTTTATCATTACAGCTCGGCATGCACACCGCCTTCCATGTGACATCCCGTCCACCTCAACAAAACTCCCACCCCTCTTCGACGCAAACCTCGCCCACCACGGGAGCCTCCATGTTGACCACCCCTCCACCCCTGTCGTCGTCGCCAACATAACAACCCTTTGAACCACAGCTCGAAGAGAGTGAGATTTTGCCACTGCCACCACTAGAGCATGAGGAGGTCGACCCTCTGCTAAATCCTCTTAATTGGCAGGCCCCACTTGACTGCATGGAGTTCGAGTAGGTGATCACCATCCTGCTCGATCAATAGCTCCAAGCAGCACCCATCACCCGCATAACAGACCGCATGGACATTCATGTACTGCGTCCTTACCTTGACGCTAAGCATCACCTGTGGTGGCAGAGGATACCACCACCGACCACCCGCCGCTGCTTCTCGCCCCATCACTTTTGAACTCATGGGCGCGCAGTCGGCCTAGAGAGGCACCCATTCCTCCTCAAACCATTTATCTGGGACACCTATTACAGTGTGCCCCCCCCCGCACACTCCGCATCTGCCCCGACTATCTTCCTATACAAAGACGGTGGGCGTGGAATGTTTTCCATGAGGAGAAGAAGAAGAATCTGAAGCTGTAGTTCAACTTTCCTTGGTTCGCTCCTCCGATGGTGCACCAGCCATGTACCAAAGATACAATGATCTGGCGCTTCAACGAATTTATCCGTCGTACGATCAAGTCCCAGACCCAACCATGATGCCATGATCAGATTTTTCCACTTGCTCATCACGTTGTGGGAGTCATTTCCGGATTGGGACCACTACCATATGAAGGCTTGCACAGTTGGCCCTTCGACATCAACAAAGGTCCAACCCTCAAGCAGATTTTTGGCTATTACGAGCAGATCATGTAGATGCCCACCTAGCGCCTGCAGACCTTTGAAGACATGATGGAGATGACCTTCTGGACCCACTACAAAGTCTTCTATCCAGCCCCCCCTACTCCAACCTCGCACTGCGATTTAATCCACACCTTCTCAATCTACTGCAGATAGATCCTGTTAAAACCCTAAGACCTCTCTATAATTGTTATGCATAAACATGCATAAATCAGGCATAAACTCATCCACCCAACCACCCCTGAGCCCAAGGGATGCACACATGAATTATAAATGAAATACATCATACCTCTACCTTGATGTCCCATAATACCATCAAGAGGTATAACTCCAATCCAATAGCATGTAGCTATAATGTGAAATGGTAGGTGAGTAGTTATGATCCTCTACACCCGTCTAGGAAATATAAATGAAATCTTGTATAAAAGGAATAAGATAGCCTTATCCCAGACTTTCACATACTAAAATCTATCTCTATATACCTGAGACTACATCAAGGAATAACTCTTTCAGTGCATCATTAGAAAAGAAATTGAATTATTAGCATCTTTCTAATGATAACTACCCAATAAACAATAAAGTTAGGGTAGAAAAATAACCCACCTAGATACATAAGCAACTAGGTATCCGAGTTGGAATATGTACAAGAGTACAAGGAATATATTCCCAATTTATGTGCAAAAAATGAAGGCAAATGCTACCTTCAAAGCACATGAAATTATCCAAAAGATCAAAAGATCCTTATAAAACCATGAATAAAAGCATAAAGCTTCTCGAATCCATAAAAACCATAGTTGATCATAATAATCAATGCATGCCATCTAATGGTCATTAATTATGCCAAAAGAAGCATTAAAATTGGTGGCCAACTCATCAATCCGGAGTATATGAATGTAGTATCGTTCAAACAAAACTTTAAATTAAGCAAGTGAAACACGTATGTAGTAGCACTCATTAAAAAACCCCTAGACACAAGTGATCTAGGTAGAACCTGATGAGTCTAAATAAAACTTGAAAAAAATCCAATAAAATCCACCAAAACAAACAAATCAACTAACCCATGATAGAATTTGTCTCAGGCTTAAGAAATTAAGCATAGACCACACTTAAATAAGTGCAAAATAAATCATCATGGAAAAGTGTCAAAGGTGAAACAGACTTTGAATGTAAATTATAGCCATCAAAAGAAATTAAGGAACATGTTCAAAAAGAATGGCTAAACAATGGTAAAAAATCATGAAAACATCGTTTAGAAATAATCCAAACAAAAATATCTACTAATACGAGGTATAATCATATTAATAATATGCGAATAACCCATACCTATCTAATGTCAGTAGCACGAGAAAACGTACTTCAACATTAAATAACCCTCGAAAATATTAAATTCTTTAAAAAAGAATTATCGTGATTTTTTTAAAATTTTTCCTAATTTTATAGGGCCTCAAAATACAATAATTTTGAATTCCACCAAACCTATCTTATGGCATTCCAAACCTATATTTTTTCAAAAAAAAATTAGCAATTAATTTTACCAAAATACCATTGATATTTTAAAAATACCAATTTTTAGGATTTTTAAAAATAATTTCTAAAATATTCCTAATTTTTCTTGAGAATCTCATCGTTCATGAAATTTCCAATTCCGCCCAACAATTCTCAAATTCAATGAAATTTTTTTAATTTTAATGGATTTTTTAATTTTTTGGGTCAAAAAATATATTTTTAAAGGAATTTGAATGGTCACAGGTGCTCGAATGGACATGCCACATGCCAAAAACCAACCCCGAATTTCCAAAATTTTAAAATAACCTTTGTCTAATTTTCCACTAATTTTCAAGAATTTTTTGAAATTTTTAATTTACCTCGAACGCATTTAGAATACGAATGGTCAAAAAATTTCGGAATCCCAACGGTTTTCCCGGAATACGGAAAGCCAAAAGTTTCGAGAAAATAAAAAGACAAAAAAAAAACAGAATGTGAAAGGTCAAAAGTTTCCGGAATCCAAAAGGTGAAAAGTTTTTTCGGAATTCGAAAAGCCAAAAGGTTTCAGGAAAGCGGATAGCCAAGAGGTTTCCTGGAAGATGAAAAGCCAGAAGGCACCAAGAGAAAATTTCCAAAAAAAAATTGAGAATTTTTTGCCTAAGATTTCAAATTTTCTCTAATTTTTAAGCTTTTTCCAAGCTTTTTTTAAAATGACTTTTTTTGGAATTTTAAAAAAACTCTTGTATCATATATTTTTTAAAGTTTTTTTTAAAACTTTTTAACTAAGGTTTTTTAAAAACTTATCAAAATGAATTTTTGGGAGGGGGTGGTGATTTTCGCCGACCGCCTGCCTCAACGATCGCCCCCCCCCCCCCCCCCCCCCCCACGTGCGCCAAAATCTGAGAGAGAGAGAGAGAGAGAGAGAGTATCAACTCTCCTCTCCATCACTCCTTCTCTCCTCCATCTTCTCCACTCAATTCCCCATTCCTTTTGATTAAAGTTTTTAATTAAACCTTTACTTAATCATAATTAATATTAATTATGATTAATGTTTAATTAAAAAATCCCTTTTAAGAGATTAATGTTTAATGTTTAATTATGATTAATGTTTAATTAAAAAATCCCTTTTAAGAGATTCACACGGGGGAGAGGAAAAAAGAAGGAAAAATCAGAATTGAGAGGGGCAGAGAGGGTTCCACGCACACGGGAGAGCATTTCATGCATCAACATGCTGTCCCCTCTACTGCATTTCAGCAGAAAATCGACAAAAATTTGATCGCATACCCGCGAAAAAAATCGTAAAAATGTATAAAAAATACATTTTAACCATAAAAATGCTCAAAAAATTCTTAAAATTTTAGAAAAAAATTCCTAAAAATTCTAGAAATTTAGGAAATCCATTCTACCAAAAATACCTACAGTAAAATATGTGGTACTTTTGTAAAAATTTCCATTAATGCTTATTTTAAACCACAAAAAATAAGAAAAAATAACATTAAACTCATGGAATTCTCCCGCAACGTCGATTCGTCCATTAAATAGTAGTAACACGCATTCCAATCACCATATCGATGATCCACATGCAAATCATCAACACAAATCAACAAAATCATATTTTTATTAGTACATATTAAAATTTACTTCAAAAAATGCTAAAAATTACAATAAAAAAGAAAAATCAACAACAATTAACTAGAGATTGCTCTGATGCCACTGTTAAAATCCTAAGATCTCTCTAGATAATTGTTATGCATAAACATGCATAAATCAGGCATAAACTCATCCACCTAACCACCCCCGAGCCCAAGGGATGCACACATGAATTATAATGAAATACATCATACCTCTACCTTGATGTCCCATACCATCAAGAGGTATAACTCCAATCCACTAGCATGTAGCTATAGTGTGAAATGGTAGGTGAGTAGTTATGATCCTCTACACAAGAGAGCATAACATAACCAAGCCTCAAACTAACATAGTTTTAGCCTCCATTGAGTGTGTCCCATGCCCCTATTATATAGGAGGACCCTCAAGTGACTCTTGACTCTCCACTTCCCATGTGTGACTCTTGGATGCCTGACCCTAACCTTAACCTTTTAAGGTTAGTCCTAACCCATGCTCCACTAGAGCTTGTTCCCATGCTCCCATGCTCACAAGCCTAATGTGGGTTAGCCTCCCAGTACATGCACACATAATGTGCATATAACAGATCCGGCTAGCTCCGAGATTTTAGACCCACTTGTGCTAGACTGCTACAATATTATGCATAGTAGAATGGCCCTAGGTCCAGGGCGGACCTGCATTAGGGAGGGGGGTATGTTAACCACTCTGGTTAACATTACCTTTAGCGTGGCTATACTCTTTGTAATCTATCTTTTGTAACCGCACAATGCACTTATTGTATAAGAGACATGCGATGACTGAGCTTATGGCTTGTGTAATGCCGATCATGTAGAGTTAGAAAGACTAGTTTTGGGCCCAAATGGGCAGTCAGCCATTGTAACTATGAGCTCTTGTATATAAGTAATTTTATTGAATATGAAAAGGGACAATCCCATTAGTCTCAATTGAGCTTGCCTCTTCTCTCTCTCTTTTTCTCTCTAATTTGAGCTTGTGGGTGTATGTTAGCTTGTGTTTTTGCTTGCTTGCATGCTTGATTGTTGGTGTGTGCATGTAGGGTTGGTAATGATCTCATCTCTCTTCTTCTCTACCCTCTCTTTTCTATCTACCAAGTCCCTTTTGCATGCTTGTTGTACGAGGTGAAGGTTGAGCTCTGCATAGCTCCCTCCTTCTTGCTCTCTACCTAGCCATTGAATCTCTTCTCTTTGGTGACACAAGAAGAGGTGGAGTGAGCCCCTAGCGGCTCCACATCGAGGAGTTAACCCTCTTAAGCTCTCCGGACTCGACCCTTGCATGTGTCTCTCTTATCTTCTCTTTTCTTCTTGTGTGCAAGCCGGCATGTTATCCTCAATAGGAGAAAAAAACAATGTTGCGCAAACAAGGTGTTATGTGTCCTGTCATCAGAGATGTAAAATATGGCTTGCTTCTTTCTTTCTCCCATCTACTTCCAGTAGCATATATGCACCAAGATGCTGTATTGGTCATTATGCCAATGCATTGATTGCATTTCATTATGTACTTTAAATGTATAATTTTCAGCAAAGTCCACAACTGATACCACCACATCATTAAGAAAGTTATTGATGCACTCTTTGAATTGAGAGTGCTGCGGAGATTGTGGGCTATGAAATTCTTGAGGTGCTCTAAGAATTATGGAATGATGATGGATGGAGTTGTCTCCTTGTATAATAGTTTTATCCTCTTCTTTATGACACCTCTTTTGGTTTCCTCATTGCCATATATGACTGCTACCACTTGATTGATGCACCATTTACATCATTCAGTTCCTTTGGATAGAAAATGGCCTTAGACATTAAGAACAAGTGAAAATCAATTTTGCAAAAACAAAGAGGTGATGGTTTTAAGAATGTACTTACTTGCCATGCTTGCCAAGCATGTTCTCCATTAATAATAATCGATCCTTCGTCTTGCACCCTTTCAAATAGAGCTTCCAAACCCCGTTGTACATAATGCAAAATTATATTCATCTTGCGTAGGGGGGCGGTCCACTGCTTTAAGCTATAGACATACAAACAAATGAACATTACAATTATGTTATTATTTAACATAACCTTCTTTAATTAAAAGATAAGATACAGTTTGAGTCTAATATATACTTACAAAGATTGTTGGGATATCTACTCCTCCTTCACGTGTAACATTGCGCCGCAAGTTATTTGCCATCTATTCAAGAAGAAATATAAATACTTAAAACTCTTATGCATACTCTTAGGCATGCATTAGAAGCTATCAGCATGCCTAGGTAGCTACCACCATGCATTGGAAGCACTCGATATGCATTGGAAGCTATCGGCATGCATTGGTAGCACCTGGCATGCATTGGAAGCTACCAGTGTGCCTAGGTAGCTACCTGGTAGCAACTGACATGTGGCTTGTTCACAAGTCTCATACATGTGGCTTATTCATAAGCCTCATATATAAAGCTTATGCATAAGCCTCATACATGAGGCCCTATGCATATGGCTAATGCATGAGGCGCATGCATGAGGCTAATGCATAAGTCGCATGCATGAGGCTAATGCATAAGTCTCAAGCATACATTGGAAGCTACCTGCATGTGGCTTATTCACAAGTTTCATGCATGTGGCTTATTCATAGGCCTCATGTATAAAGCTTATGCATAAGCCTCATGCATGAGTCACAAGTATGCATTGGAAGAGCTACCAACATGCATTGGTAGCACCCGACGTGCATTGAAAGCGACCTGTATGCCTAGGTAGCACCCGGTATGCATTGGAAGCTACCGGCATGCCTAGGTAGCTACCAGCATGCATTGAAAGCTACCGGCATGTCTAGGAAGCACTCGGCATGCATTGGAAGCTACGGGCATACCTAGGTAGCTACCAACATGCATTGGAAGCTATCGGCATGCCTAGGTAGCTACCAGCATGCCTAGGTAGCACACCCGACATGCATTGGAAGCTATCAGCATGCCTAGGTAGCACACCCGACATGCATTGGAAGCTAGCCGCATGCATTGGAAGCTACCCGCATCAAGGATTTAATATTCACGTGATCACAAGATTTTTTGTGATAATAACACATGTGAACAAGTTATTCACATGTTCTCATGTTACCGTTCACAAAATAACAGGTCACTTGCCATTTGGGAACCCCTTAAAAGCTTGGCTACACATGGGAATAAGCTATTCACATGTTCTCATGTTACATCTTCACATAATAGCAGGTCAGTGGCCACCTAAGAAGATTTTTATGCCCGACAAAGATAATTTTTTTAGGCCCTTGTGAAAGCTTTGTGAATATAACATGTGATCACAAGATTTTTTGTGTTATTAACATATGTTATTAACATGTTCACATGTTCTCGTTTGCGTCAGTGAAATCCCTGACCCGCATGCCTAGGTAGCACCCGGCATGCATTGGAAGCTACCCGCATGCCTAGGTAGCACCTGGCATGCATTGAAAGCTACCGGCATACCTAGGAAGCACTCGACATACATTGGAAGCTATCAGCATGCACTGGCTTATTCATAAGTCTCATGCATGTGGCTTATTCATAAGCCTCATGCATAAAGCTTATGCATAAGCCTCATGCATAAAGCTTATACAAATGGCCTTATGCATGTCTCATGCATGAGACTAAGAATATGGCCATCTCTTGAGAGAAGCATAGCTCTCAAAAGGCTATTCATAGAGCATGGAAAAAATAAAAAGCCCTAATCTTAAAAGCCCTAAAACTTACAAACCCTATAACATGTGGATTGCAAGAGAACCACATGAGATGCTAGATCAATTTTTGGATACAGATTTATTTGAAATATCATCCCCTTGACATGGATACATATTTATTTGAAATATCCATCCCCTTGGATTGAAAGAGAACCGGATGGGGTGCTAGATAAATTTTTGGATGCAGATTTATTTGAAATATCCATCCCCTTGGATTGCAAGAGAACCAGATGGGGTGCTAGATAAATTTTTGGTTGATCGGTACGATGACATGCCATTTTTCTTATAGAAATCTTTCCGAAGATTATTTGTTTAAGTTTATGATGAGTACTTGGGAAACCTAGAAAGAGATCTCTTACCTTGTCAGGCTTGTATGTGTTGAAAACCTATAAAATCAAACCAAATTAAGAAAAAAAAGTATTAATAACAAACCCAAATCGTAAAAGCCCTAAAACTTACAAACCCTATAAGCATGTAAAAGCACAAAAGAAGAAACATGTACAAGAAAGAGATATCTTACCTTGTGAGGCTTGTATGTGTTGAAAAACCTACAAAATCAAACCAAATAAGAAAAAAAAAGTATTAATAACAAACCCTAGTCTTAAAAGCCCTAAAACTTACAAACCCTATAAACATGTAAAAGCATAAAAGAAGAAACATACAGGAAAGAAATCTCTTGTGAGGCTTGTATGTGTTGAAAACCTACAAAATCAAACCAAGTTAAGAAAAAAACGTATTAAGAAAAATCAAGATCTCTTACCATATAGGAGGCTTTAATGGAGAGCTCTAACTAGGGAAAAAGAAGAAGGAAAATTTCTCTTAATGGCTAAGCTTCAATAAGAAGGAAAAAAGAAGAAAAGAAAAACTTAAAAGAGAGGAAAGAGAAGGGAAATACTCACAATTAAGCTTTCATGGAAAGCTTGTTTGCATAGGAGATAAAGGAAAAGAGTAGACATACCTTGCTTGAGGAGGATAAGGTACGAAAGGTAGAAGTGATAGATTAGACATAAACCTGCAAAAAAACTTAGTACCAAGTTTATTGTATTCAAAAGATAAAAACTATGAGACAAAAAAAGAATTCTCAAAAAGTGAGATATTTTTATAGTATATAGCAACGTTTCTTCGCTGGTAAGAACACTGTTGAGTAGCGGTTTTTCGCTATAAACAACATTGTTGATAGCAGCGAGAAAACGTTGCTCCGTGCGAAAAACCGTTGATCAGCAGTGTTAAAACCCTCGATATTTCCCTTCTGAAAACGTTGCATAAACACTGCAAAAAAACACGGTTGTGCTCCCGATGTGTTGTGGTATAATTACACTATTTAATACTAATATTACTATTAGTACTAATAGCACTATGAGTAAAATTAGTACTAATAGTACTGTGAGTACTATTAGTGCTATAATATTATGTATTACTATATCTCAAAGAATCAATACTATTAGTACTATGCAACACTATGTAATACTAGTTACATAGTATAATGTAGTACTATCTGTATTGTAATTACACTATTTAGTACTAATATTACTAATAGTATTGTGAGTAGTATTAGTACTAATAGTACTGTGCATAATATTAAGACTATTAGTACTCTTAGTGCTATTAGTACTATCTGTAATGTAATTGCACTATTTAGTACTAATATTACTATCAGTACTAATAGGACTATGAGCATCATTAGAACTAATAGTACTATGAGGTAGTATTAGTACTAATAGTACTGTGAGTACTATTAGTACTTTCAGTGCTATCAATACTATATGTACTGCCTAGATTACTATAATGCAATTCAGAACATAGTAGTATTATGTACTACTATCTCAAAGCATCAATAATGTCTAGTACTATGCAACACTATTTAGTACTAGCTACATAGTATAATGTAGTGCGATGTAATAGTATAATGTAGTACTATGTAACAAGATAAGGTTAAGTACTATGGTACTAGATAGTACTACACTATAGATAAAAGTGTTTAGTACATGGTTCTATTTAGTGCAGGATGTTACTAATTAGTATTGAATGACTCTATTAGGACTACTTAGTACTTGATAGTACTTAATGGATAATAGGTTTTAACACTAAATGGCATGTAAAGAACCTTTTAACAAGATAAGTTGTAGTGTAATTATAATTATTTAGTACTGATCTAGAACTATTTATAACTATTTAACTACTACTGGAGGGTACTATTTAGTGCTGGATGGTTTTATTTAGTAGTGGATAGTACTACTTTATACATAAAAGTGTTTAGTGGATGGTACAATTTAGAATAGGATGTTACTATTTAGTACTGGATGGCATTGTTTATTGATATTTAAAAGTAAATAGCACTTAATGGATGAGACTGTTGAGAACTGAAATGCTACTAATTAATATATAGTTAAGTGTACAATATTCTGTAGAATTGTTACATGTGAAGCCATAAGAGGTCAAGTTTCTATACCAATTAGTTAGATTTATTACTTTATAGTACTATTTACTCTAATAAATGGGTAGGATGTACATCTGTGACCTCCATAAAATGGATAGGATGTTCTTCATATTACTTCCAGCTAATCCTCTTTATGCAAGTGTCTTTCTTTGATGGATACACACTTGTATTGTTTATCCAAAAATCTATAGCACACTGGATAACCTTAGGACTCAAGCCACCAATTCTGGGCCTCCGACCATCAATAGCCCATTTGAATTCTGGATCCTTTATGCTGACATGATGTTTCATAAAATTCCTTGGATGAATATAAAGAGCTTTTGCAACTTTATTGTCACTGATTTGGTAATGTGTTACTACTGCTATTAGCAATCATGTGCAATGCAAATCTCTTTACTGCCAACTTATCAGCACTATGTGCTCCTTTTACATGAGCCAAAGACCTCTTCAAGCTCTCCACAATCAACGTTGATACAGTATGATTTGGGAGTTCAGTTATATCCGCAACCTCTTTAATTTCCAGATGCTACAACATCCGGCCTAAAATGTTAACTTTCATGCTCAAGTCAAGGTTTCTTGTCTCTTTGTTGAAATGTCACACCATTAACGAATCCAAGTGTCATAATTTCTTTATAGAACAAGCTACAGAGTAGGATTTCTCTTCACCTAGCTCAACTTCACTATCACATTGTGGGGCTAAATGATTACTATTGTCTTCATACTCCATTGTGATTGAATTGGAGGAATACATCCTACAAAATAATCAGTATTTGATTATAAGTGAAATCAAGACTAGTAGGATCTTCTTATGTGAAAAAATGATATACAAAATCAACATGTGAGAGAGAGAGGGAGAGAGATGAGGTAGCAACTTGCTATGGAGTACAGATGTGGACAGAAAGAAATTGAGAGCATAGCTAACAGTAGCCTTGTACTTGCACCTCTGTGTGTGTGTGTGTGTGTATGTGTGTGTAGAGAGAGAGAGAGAGAGAGAGAGTATATCCAAATATTGTATACAATAAGTAGTATCGGCACCTGTGTGATAGCTCAAGAGGGAGAGCTATGTGTGGACACACACACACACATATATGTATATATATATATATATCGAGAGAGAGAGAGAGAGAGAGAGAGAGAGAGAGAGAGAGAGAGAGAGAGAGAGAGAGAGAGAGAGAGAGAGAGAGAGAGAGTTTAGCCAATAGTACCCTCCAAGTACCTATGTGAGAGCTAGAGAGGGAGACCTATCTGTAGCACATGTACATGTAGACTTGTGTGAGAGCTCGAGAGGGAGACGTGTGTGTGTGTGAAAGAGAGAGTAATCCAAAATAGAGTCACGATTCTATTTTAGCAATCCACGATATCATGAGGTATGAGGGCATTATGAGGTGACATGAGGATAACTCCCCGACACTTTAATTTTAAAATTTGGTGGCCACTTTAAATTTATACCTTTATCAGTAAAATTTAGTACTTAAAGAAAGCACACTTAGTACTCCACCATTCTTTGGTCAAAAGGAGTACTAATACCCTTTCATGCTTCCACCTTGCAATAAACAAGACATGCCAATCGACCTGTTATATAATATATCATAGGGAAATTGTGATATAGCAGTTTATATTGCTATAAAGCACTTTAAAAAGTACTATACATTAGTCACTATTGCTATATAGCAGACATTATTGTTACATAGCTCTATGAAGATGTGATACATGTACAATTGATATATAGTAGACATTGTGGCTATATAGCTCTATGAAAATGCTATATACCATTGTAACAAATTGCTGTATAGTAGTACTGCTAGATACCTTTTAGACACTTAGATATGCCGTGCTTTACATCTTGGAGAGTCCTACATAGCTATCTAGCAGTGTTATATATCATTGCTATATAACAGTAATATATAGCAATGATATATAGTTGTGATATTTAGTATAGCCATATAGTAGAACTAGAGCTAGATGTTATATGCCACATAGCATTGCTACATGTATACCTCTTAAACACTTAGATATGCCATGCTTTATAGCTACTGGGAGTCCTACATAGTTCTCTAGCAGTGTTGTAAAGAATATAGCTCTATCGAAATGTTATACGGCTATATAGTAGACACTATTTGTATGAAGCACTATAGGAAGTGATATATAGCAAACACCGTTGGTGTAGAGCAGAATAGTATTTGCTACTATAAAGAATATACAACGCTACCAAATTTACATAGCATAGGAGCAACAAGTGCGAGATAGAGAGACACTTGCTATTCAGAAAAGTATAGCAAGTGCTCTATAGTAGTCACTATTTATATGTAGTAGTCATTGAAATTATAAAGCACTATAGCATAGCACTCACTATTAGTATAGGGCCTTGTAGTAGCAAGAGTTTATATATAGTACTAACCATTGCTACATATCACTATTGGTATAGGATCTTGTAACAAGAGTATATATATAGAACTAACCATTGCTACATATATCACTATTGGTATAGGATCTTCTAAGAACTAACCATTGCTACATATCACTATTGGTATAGGATCTTGTAGTAAGTGTATATATATAGTACTAACCATTGCTACATAGCACTATATATCAGGTGCTATATTACCCTCAAATGTTCCATATAGTAGTAATAAAGAGCAATAGAGAGTGGAGATAATTTTAAAACTCTAATTATACCAAACAAGAGATAAGTATAATATGATGGTCCTGTCCACCCGTGCGCTCTAGTGTAGAGCTTAGATAGCAATCTAGATAGACTCTGGATAGAGGATGTACTGAGAGTATAGGGAATATATGCTCATAAGCATTGGATTCCCTAGTGTACTTTCTCTTGCTATATTTTTTCCGATATGCCATATTCTTATAAATGTCAGCACATAAACTTATAGGAGTCCACCCACTCATGGAAATCCATCGGCCCACCACTTATCATTTAGTTGCTATCAAAATAATATATGTGCCCATTGGCACAGTTTTCACATAGGCATTGTAGTTAAGAACCAAAAATATAATGTCCTCCAATAAACACATGGAGTGTGTGTGTGTACACACGTGTGTGCTCACATACATAATTTTTCCTCGAATTAAATTACTTCAAGGTCTATGGTGAAGTATACATTATTTTGAAAAGGCCCTAGCATTATATTTTGGCACTCTTTTAGTAATTATATCTTTCTTTTGAGCATTACTAGTTATTCTTTTTCTTGTTGGTTCCATCCTCTCTAACCTAATGGCTTCCTCCATTACCATCAGATATGGTGAAATAATACATTGGCTATCTGTTATGATTGGCGTTTTCATTAGTGATTTTTTTGCACATTTCAAGTTGGAGGGTGAGGATTTTAGGACACAACAGGATAGAGGAGTGGATGACATTGAGATACTTCAACCTTTGGTTGAGCGGGATGATGGATCCAAGGGTTTTAGGCTTGATGATCGTCATAGTTTATGTAAAACCATTGTGATTACACCCAAGGTTCAAAGTGGTGGATAGGCAAACAATACACATGTTAGTGTTGTCTCTCTCCTCCAAAAGCTTCCATTACATAGCACACTACATGTGGCTTTTTCTTGTGCACAATAATTTCTTGAGGTTGATGAGCTTCCAGATACATAGAGCTCTTTGGCCAATTGTGGTGCGATAAGTGCAAAATGTATATTAAAGGAAAAAATATTAAACCAAGACCATTATATATATATATATATATATATATATATATAACTAATTTAAAAAAGTTGAAGACATGTCTTTGGCCCACATTGCGTTTATGCCTCTCTCATGTTAAAGTGTTAACATATTTAATAGCATTTGTTGACAAAACGGTACGATTACAATGATGTTGCCGTTTTGAGGGCGCTAGGGGACAACTAGAGTTTGGAATCTGGATTCTGGATTCCAGATCACATCTTCGGACAGCTACAGGAGACTTCAGACCACATCCATCCATCCTCACATCTTCGGACAGCCACACGAGACCTCAAGGCTCAGACCCACATCCATCCAGATTCCGTTGGTGCCGTTTCAGTCGAACATTGAAACCCCACGTGTATCGCCGCCATTATGTCCCTTCACACGAATAAGCTTCTTGTTGAGTCTAGACTCTACAGTCATCCCCATGGTCCACACTGTCAATGTTTTCCTGCGTAAAGTTCCTCTCAAAGAATCATTAGATTGCAAATATTATATAAAGTATATGCTTAGATAAATAATACTAGTAACTACGTCAACAGGTGTGCGACGGTGCGTGTGTGTGTGGAGAGAGAGAAGGTTTTATTGGGTAAAGAAAGATAATAATCGTCAGCTTGCAATCTCACACTAGGTACGTACTTCAACAAGTGTGTGTGTGTAGAGAGAGAATATCTGTACGTGAGAGAGAGAGAGAATACGTGAACGCGTGTGGCGCGCGAGAGAGAGAGAGAGAGAGAGTACGTGAACGCGTGTGGCGCGCGAGAGAGAGAGAGTGTGTGTAGAGAGAGAATATCTGCACGTGAGAGAGAGAGAGAATACGTGAGAATACATGAACGCAAGAGAGAGAGAGAGAAAATACGCGTTACGTGTGTGTGCACTGTGTGTGAGAGAGAGAGAGGGGATAGAGATAGTGTGTGTGTGTGTGAGAGAGAGAGAGATAGAGATAGAGAGAGAGCGGCGTGTGTGATTAGCGAGAGGGGCATTCTCTCTAGTCAATGACCGCAACGAGCCCCAGCTGATAAGCTTTTGGCACCATGGACTAGCACACATAATCCGCTGTGAAATAATTTGTACACTTCTATATGATGCTAATGCAATAATAACAACACCAAATTGAAGTCGAGCACGGAGTTTAATACAGCGATTATTAGGAGAGCTAGAAGGCTGCAGCTCCCTTCAGTCCAAGGGAGA
>NC_141104.1:6585000-6620000 GCF_041138505.1 Cibotium barometz
GATCCTCATCAAGGCTCATCTCTGAGCCACTAGACTCTCCATCAACATGAGAATGCCTTGCAGAAATGTCAGGCATACTAAGGGACTCAACCACTTTCTCTTTGCCTTTATGTGATGTACTAATCACATTTACAGGACTAGTATTATGACGCAGCCTGCCACTCCATGGTCTATCAGCTGAACCACTAGATGAGGACTCTCCTGGTCCACTCAAAGACTGTGATTGCTGACTTGCATTCTGTACAACCACATTTCCACTCACATCAGTCCCACAACAACTTCTTTTTCAGCAGCATACCAACTGATCATCTCATAAAAAACAACATCCCTGCTTACCCTCAACTCACGTGTAGTAGGGTTATAACACATGTATCCCTTTTGCTTCAATGGAATACCCAATAAACACACATTTTTCAGCTTTTGGACCCAGCTTAGCTCTCAGCTCATTTGGCACATGCAGATATGCAATGCATCCAAAGACTTTCAGATGAGACAAATCAAGTTTTCTGTAAACCTCTCCTCTGGAGTTACATCATGTATGGCTGTAGTTGGAGTCCTGTTCATGATGTAAACTGCTGTCTGTAGAAACAGCCTCAGCCCAATAGCTATGCGCCATATTCTTCTCTCCCATCAATGCTTGTGCAATCTCAGCAATGTGCCTGTTTTTCCGCTCAGCGACTCCATTTTGCTGCGGAGTGTATCTGCATGTAAACTGTCTCTGAATACCATTCTTCTGCAAAAATTCAGAGAACTCATTGGAGAAGTACTCTCCCCCTCCATCTGACCTTAGGCACTTTACATGTTTCCCTGTTTGATTTTCAACCATAACTCTGAAATTCTAAAAATGAGTGAACACCTTACTCTTCTCCTTCATGAAGTATACCCACACTTTCCTTGTGTGGTCATCAATAAATGTCACATAATACCTGCAGCCTCCCATAGACATGGTCTTCGTAGGACCCCATACATCTGAATGCACAACATCTAGTGCATTTTTGCTCACATTTCTGTCACGTGGAAATACATGCTTTGTTTGCTTTCCAAATTGGCATGCTTCACATATTTCTGCATACCTTCAACTTTAAACTTTGGCAGCCCTATCACAATTCCTTTAGTTTGCATAGACTTCATTCTCTGCGCATTCACATGTCCAATTCTTTTATGCCAAATGTCTATGTCTGCAACAATTCCTGAACCATTTGCAAACATCGCAGCACTCACTTCAGGCATGTTTACATTCAATGTCCACTCTGTTGTCTTTTGCAACCAACTTGCACTTGTCTTTAAAGTCTTCAACATAACAACCATCAGGGTTAAACCAAACCTGCAAACGCTGCTCAATCATCTGGCCAATTGAAACCAGATTCTTTGTTATATTCGGAACATGAAGTACATCTACAAGGTACTTCACTTTGCCATCTTGCATAGACAATGGCACATCTCCAACATGGGCAATTGGATGATCAGTGTCATCCAATTGGATGATCAGTGTCATCCCTTGTTTCTACAAAACTTGGTCTTTCAAGGTTTTTCATCTCCTTGAACCACTCCCCATGACTTGTCATGTGGTTCAAAGCACCTGAATCAATGTACCATACATCATCTTTATGTGCTGCTTCAACATTTGCAGACATGGCATTAACAACATGCTACATAATAAACAACCTTTCATTATCCTCATTGTTTCTGCTTGAGGATGCATAGTTGTTTTGCTGCAATTTCCTATTTTGCATGTCAGCCTGCTTCTTATAACAATCTTCCTGCACATGTCTAGGCTTACCATAATAAAAGCATCCACGTGTATCATTATACTGCCTTTGCCAATTTCCACGACCTCTTTGACTCCCCCTGCCTTTGAATTGGCCTCTTCCACCTGTGTGTTGTTGTGAATTCTGGGACTGTTGTTGTTGCTGGCCATAATTCTAATTACCTGTTTAGTGCCACCTCCTTGGCCGCGTCCACGGCCTCCTCTACCTCGTGCTCTTTCTGAACTTGTGTAGAAGGCCTGTTGTTCTGAATTGTTTTTGTTTTGTAAAGACTGTTGGTCTTCACCCAAGCTCTTCTCTTCTATAATCAATATAGATACCAAATCTGTGAAATTGGAAATGTTTTCCCGAGTCTGAATAGACGTCTTGAACGCCTTGTATTGTGGCCCGAGACCACGTAGACAGACTTCCACCTTATCATCATCATGTACTGAAACGCCAATAGATGCAAGGGATTCCACAATACCCTTGATCTTCAATGCATAGTCATTCCACAATACCCTTGATCTTCAATGCATAGTCATTCACAGACATACTCTTTTTCTCCACAGTATGAAGTTCATTCTTCAACTGTATCTTTCGTGCCTTGGTATTTGTTTCATAGAGTTTTACCAAGGTGTCCCATGCCTCCTTGGGGGACTTGGCATCTTGTATGTGCCCAATCACGGTGTCATGTATGCTGATAGAGAGCCAATACATAACTTTTCTGGCTCCTTGGTTGCTCCAATCCTTGAACTCTTTCACATCTGCAGCAGTCGGATTGATCTCCGGTATCGCCGATGCCTCTTCGTGCTCATCTTCTATGTAGTCCCAGTAACCCTTTCCCATCAGGAAATTTGTCAACCTGAACCTCCAAGAATAAGTTGTTCTTCTCAAGCTTCTCAGCAACAATTTGGTTTATGCTATCATTTGACATCTTTCCAGACACACAAATTTACCAGAAACAGCACTCTGGTTTGTCCTGCACAAACTGCTGTATTTTCTGTAGCGGTACTGTACTACACTCAAATGTCACAACCAGTGGCCTCAATGTGCATACATACACCCAATGGCAACTGTTTGACCTCCTTGCAGCACACACAATGTCTGCACAACCAATCTATCTTCATGCAGTTCTTAAAACAGAGTTCTGCATAGAATCGATAACTTACCCGTAGTGCTCGAAATCACTTGCTTTTTGAAAAACGGGGGTCCGCACCTGAAATGCGTTTTCAGCCCGAAAAATGATGTCCTATAGCTTTACTCCCACGAAGAAAGCTCCTCAATCAGAGATCGTTTGCCGGTGCCTCCCGTAGAGCTCCCGACAAGGGTGTAGTCGCTAACACAAATAGGGAAGAGTAGATGAAGCTCTTACCCTCATACCGCTTCCTGTGCTTCTCTTGCTTGCAGCTCAGCCCTTAGCATGAACCAGGCTCTGATACCATGAAAAGATGTAGGGGAGAAGAGAGCTTGAGCTCTTGCAAGCACACACACACTCACAAAACCCTAAAAGAGAACACACAAGGTGAGAGGCTGAAAATCTTCTTCTTCTTCACACAACACTCAACACACCCTATACAAAGATAAGAGTACACACAATATGAAAAGGTACTCAACCAAATACATACTAGGGTTCTCTACAGTGTGAACCCAACTATATGAGCTGGCACTATAACTATGCCAGTATCTAGAATGGCTGTCACACAGCCTGTCATCCCACTGGCTGCATATCACCCATGATCTCACCAACCATGCCAGTGTGGGGCCTATCCCCCCAGGCGGGTCATCAGTGTCCACCGCCTCACTAGATGAGCTCGATATCTCAACATGTGTGTGTGTGTGTGTGAAAGAGAGAGAGAGAGAGAGAGAGAGAGAGAGAGAGAGAGAGAGAGATGGTTGTAGAGAGGGAATAGTTCTTTTTTGGAACCTTGGTCGGCCGCAGCAATGCGCGGGTGCAATACTAGTACATATTTATACACACATATATATGTATGATGTATCTACACACCCATATCTCTCTTCTCTTCTCTATCTCAATTTTCGATCTCCCCTTGGGAGGCTCCCCTAGCTTGCCATGTGGAGGGAAGCATGAAGGGAACGATGCACGCTCTGCCCTACACCACACGGTCAAACAAGAGAGAATAAATAATTTAAAAAAAGAATAAGGTAAACTGCACGTTCCTGAGACCGGCGGACCTACCTTCATGACTAAGTCACACGGGGTTGTAGTGTTGATATCAATGGCTGAGAATGTTGGGCAATCACATCTAGCATTGTGTGCAATCGGATCTCCACGGCTGCCAACTAAAGTAAACTCGGACCAAGGACACTGGTTATCACTGGGTAGTGGACAGCGGGAACACAGTTTGCCGAGAACTAAAGCAAACTCAGACCAACAGTAAATCCGAACTAGAAGTAAACTCAGACCAACATAAGTGTTGTGACAGCGTGCACGAGCAAAGGTTATGGTTTTAATGGTGAATGATATACTGACAGTAAACTCGGACCAGAATTAAACTCGGACTAAGAAAGTAAACTTGGACCATTATCTTCTATTAATTTTTTACACAGTCCATAGAATGCACTTTTCTTTACATTTTCTCCATCACTTCTCCACCCACATTTGTAAGAGATGCTTTCAAGCACTTAGTGTTGACATTACTATATTGAGGTTTCTTCTCCCTTTCTCTCAAATTTGTAAGTGTATTCTTCAATTATGTATGTTCTCTTTTGCAATAGGAATTGATTCTCAATTAAAGTAAGCATGATTGAAATTGAAATAATATATATTGTGTTCATGAAATAAAGCTTTATACAATCTTAATTAGTTTATGTTCTTTGAAGGATGGATTTGTTGAATCAAGACCAAAGCGACTTCAATATTGATTGAAGAGTGCTCCAATGGTGTGATAGAAGTTATTCTCATCAAGTGATTCAGACATGAAAAATCTCTTCTGAGATACCAATCAAAGTATTCATGTTCGATCCAATCATAGTAACATTGTTTCACCCAATCCAATGTTATATTGGTCTCCTAAATACTATTTGTTTGACAAGGCAAGCTATAACTTTATGATGAGAGCAATTCAAGGAGATGTGATAGTCACATTGGAAACCTTGAAAGCTTATGATTCTAGAGGTAATCAAGATTTAAAGAAATGGAGTAGAATGATAGATGACCTTTGCTTGGGGATGAAAGAAGATGGTGTATATTGCCTTTTCTTGAATCGCACACCAAAGCTAAGGATTGCATGCTCAAAAGAGTGGGGAAGCATTGTGGCATTGTCTCATTATATTGTGGAGGATGATTACCACCAAGGAGTGAATAAGATAATAGAAACAATCAAATCTAGATAGTGTACTGATATTTGAAAGCATGGGATACCCACCTCTTTTATTAGGGACTTCATCAATGCCTATGGTTATAAGAGATCAAACCATGGAGGAGAACTTGAATGCCAAGCCAAAAAAGGGCACAAGAAATAGTACTACCTATAGATAAGGCAAATGTGGAAAACCACTTGAAAGAGATAATGATTGAGCACAAGGTTAGACTAGTAATGGTTCGATCAACCAAAAAGAATAGTGCATCCAAGGTTGTGGTTGATTACGTGTGCCATAGAGGTGGTAGAGCTAGCCGAAAGGGAACCATTAGGAGATTAAGATCAACCAAGAAATGTGGTTGTCCATTTAAGGTTCAAGTGGAGTATGCAAATGGCAATTTAGATGCTTTGATTCATATACACTCTACTCATGAAGGACATGTGCCAGGAAGTCGTAGTGATTTATATCACTTACCCATTTATCCAAAGTCATTGAATGTTGCATGGAAGATCTATTTGACGTCGGCACATCTCGACATGTGGAAAAGATGTCAATGTCAAAGGAGAGAACTCATTTGAAACAATTCTCTCTACTTGATCATACTATCTGTCGGTTCTTTATGATCCCGAAGGAAGTGGCTTTGATGTCATCATACGGAGTACACAATGCAGGTAATATATCAATGACATTTGCATAGTGGCTTTTGTAAACTTAAATATAAATTCTATTTAATATAACAAGATCCATCTCTCTTTGTACAAAAAATCTTAAAAGATGATTGGACCATGATATACTTTGAGTGTTTAAAGCTACGTGAACAAAATAAGGTACCATAATATGTCATTTGTTTATAGCATACATCATGTCACATGGTTTTGTGCTTTCACTTGTTTAACATTTGACAATCTCATGTAGGTGCTATATTGTCAACCATATTGTCCTAATAATGCACTGGAAGATAAGGATAAGCCATTTATTCTTATTATACAAGACGAATGCGTGTTCCAGATGGCCACACACTTCTTGCGTAATAATTCTTGGGCCATAGATAGTACCTTTAAAACAAATGCCTTTTGCCTACCATGTTGTATGCTCCAGTTCTATCTAACCAAATTGTAATGGGTATTCCAATATGGTTCATGTTGTGCTCCAATGACCCGGGTAGAAATCAAGAAGTAACTGCCTTATCATTAACACTTCACATGATTTTTCAAAGGATGGATAATGTTTGGCCCACTGCTATTGTGATTGACAAGTCACAACAAGATCTTGATGCAATACTTAAGGTCATGCGTGACGATACACATTGTTGGATAATTGATGATAGAGGCTACCGCGTCAACAAATAGTATGCCATGTTTTACTAAGTTGGCTTCATGCGAAGAAGGCATTGATGGAGAATCCTATTCCACAGGTACGATTCCAAAAGCATGAAGCAATATTCCTTTAGGTCATGGTGTGTTGTTTTCCAATGTTCCATGATGTACCTGACAAAGTAAACTTGGACCGGGTCCGAGTTTACTTTCCCAGTCCGAGTTTACTTTCACAGGCAAAGCATTGTGGTTTCTATCGGGAAAAAGTAATCTCGGACTGATAAAGTAAACCCGGACCGTCGGTCCGAGTTTAGTTTATCAGTTCGAGTTTTCTTTAACAATGCATTTATGCTTTTCTATGGCTCAATATTTCATAGAGAGCTTAAATTGGATTGTGTACCTTAAATTTAGATTCCAAAAGAGATATGTGATGAAGTTTACACATCTATGTGTAATCTCATGCACACCATCACAGAAGAAGACTTCGAGATACATTACAGTCAACTTTCAGAGCAGTATTCAACACACAACAATATCATGTGGTATGTAACAAATGGGGGGTGTGGTCACAATTGTATATGGAGGAGGAGGTGGACTAAATTTGGACGACTGTTTCATTATGGAAATGTCGACACCACCAACTTGGTGGAAAGATTATGGAAATACATGAAGTACACTTTATTGGATGCAAGGATTAATAGATCTATGGTAGATCTTCTACACACTTTTATTGGAGTTTCACAAATCGGCACTCCATGGATCATCAAAGAGACATACGGGAGTGAATTCTTCAACACTATCAGGGCAATCCATTATGTTTGGAAATTCTGAATGAGATGATGTTACTGTTCAAGATGTAAAGCATCTCAACAAAATGTCAATGGTATCATGTTAGCATACAATCCAATCATTGTGATTGCCCTAATTGGAGGAGTGACTACAAGCATCTCATTGGTATTAGGTTGATAATCACTAATAACCACTTTTCACATTTGCTTTCCATCTTGCCAATTGTTGCTAGTGCACATGCATTGGTCAAACATGGCATTAATGAAGAACCAATTTTTCAAAATGATGATCAAGAACTTTGTGAGATGGGTGTAAGTGAGGAAATGTATAGAGGAGTTTACGGGAATCCTTTGTCAAATTGAAGATGGTTTGCAAAACAAAAATGATATGGAGAAAGTTATTCTACTACAACAATTGACGACATCCAAGGATAACCTCATGAGCTTAGTAGCTCCAAAGAAGATTGACATGCCAACACGTGGGAGCATTCGCCAAATTCAAGTAGATGTTAAAAAGATGCAGGGGAGAAGAGAGCTTGAGCTCTTGCAAGCACACACACACTCACAAAACCCTAAAAGAGAACACACAAGGTGAGAGGCTGAAAATCTTCTTCTCCTTCACACAACACTCAACACACCATATACAAAGATAAGAGTACACACCATATGAAAAGGTACTCAACCAAATACATACTAGGGTTCTCTATAGTGTGAACCCAACTAAATGAGCTGGCGCTATAACTATGCCAGTCTCTAGAATGGATGTCACACAGCCTGTCATCCCACTGGCCGCATATCACCCATGATCTCACCAACCATGCCAGTGGTGTAAGTGTGGGGCCTATCCCCCAGGCGGGTAATCAGTGTCCATTGCCTCACTAGATGAGCTCGATATCTCAACACTCCCCCTCTCGAGCTCAACTCCATCTCATGTACACCAAGCGAAGCCTTGAATCTGCAGAGCTTCTCTGTACCCAATCCTTTGGTGAAGATGTCAGTGACCTCATCATGTGTGCTGACATAAACAAGGTCAACGTCTCCTGCCAAAACCTTCTCTCTGACAAAATGGTAGTGGACCTCTATATGCTTTGTGCGAGCATGAAAAACTGGGTTCCTTGCTAACTGTATACTGCTAATGTTGTCACAGAAAATGACAACTTGTCTATCCACTGATAGACCCAAATCTGCAAGTAGCTTTCTCAACAACCAAGCTACCTCACATGCTACCATAGCAGCACCTCTGTACTACTCAGTCTCTATACTGGATAGAGCAACCGTCCGCTGCTTCTTGCTGCTCCAAGTCAGAGCAGCACTCCCCAAAGAAAACATGAAGCCACTAGTACATCTTCTATCTGAGAGATACTACCAGCCCAATCAACATCTGTGTACCCATGTACACATATCTCTGTCCCACTTTCATAAAATAGTCCACAATGCAAAGTAGATCTCACATACCTCAGTATGCATCTCAATGCATCCAAATGTGGCTTCCGAGGAACCTGCATAAATTGACTCACCAACCCAACAGCATAGCTCAAATCTGGCCTGGTGATCATCATGTAGATCAAGTTTCCTACTATGCGCATATACATAGTAGGATCCTCCAAAATCTCTCCTGAATCTGCACTCAACTTGCCATTCTGATCCAATGGCACTGTGATAGGCTTACAGCCTATCATACCATACTTGGACAACATGTCCAAGCCATATTGTCTCTGCAGTAATCCAATGGCACTGAGATAGGCTTACAGCCTGTCATACCATACTTGGACAACATGTCCAAGCCATACTGTCTCTGCAGTAATCCAATACCATGTGGTGACCTAATCACCTCAATGCCCAAGAAATATTTGAGCTCCCCCAGATCCTTCATCTCAAACATTCTATCTAAGCAAGATCTTTACATCAAAGATCTCTGCATCATGGTCCCCCGTAATGATCAGGTCATCTACATAGATGACAACAAGCACAACCCCTCTATCATTGTGTCTCACATACAACGAGAAATCTGCATTGGCTACATGAAAGCCAATAGTGACAAGATATTCAAAAATCTTGTCAGACCATGCTCTTGGTGCTTGTTTTAGGCCATACAAGGCTTTCTTCAACCTGAAAACATCGCTTGGGGTGACTCAGAGCCTCATAACCAGGTGGGTGCAACATATACACCTCTTTTGTAAATCCCCATGCAAGAATGCATTCTTTACATCCATCTGATGTAAAGAATGCATTCTTTACATCCATTCTTTACATCGATTCTTTACATCCATCTTCTGTAAATCCCCATGCAAGAATGCATTCTTTACATCCATCTGATGTAAAGACCATTGCTTTGACGCAGCCACTGCTATCACAACTCTCACTGTTGCCATCTTGGCAACTAGGCTGAAAGTTTCCTCATAATCAATGCCATATGTCTGCGCATATCCTTTGGCTACTAATCTAGCCTTGTACCTGCTTATGCTTCCATCACTATTATGTTTTACTTTGTACACCCACTTGCATCCAATGGCTTTCTTGCCTTCAGGCAATTGCACTAAATCCCAAGTCTCATTTCCATATAGTGCATCCATATAGTGCATCCATCTCCTCATCCATAGCTTTCTCCCAACACACATTTCCAACAGCCTCATCAATGCATGTGGGCTCTACAACAAACTTGTACAACTTTTGCCATGTATGCATAGTGATGTGCCACATAACCATCATAGGTAAAACCTCTACACAGGATTCTTCACTCTCCCAGATCTTCACAGCTTTGCATTCATGGCTTCCATAGCCTTCTTTACACAAGGTGTTCTCATAACTGGTATCCCAAGATCCTCATCACTCAAGACTCATCTCTGAGCCACTAGACTCTCCATCAACATGAGAATGCCCTGCAGAAATGTTAGGCATACTAAGGGGCTCAACCACTTTCTCTTTATCTTTATGTGATGTACTAATCACATTTGCAGGACTGGTATTATGACGTAGCCTGCCACTCCATGGTCTATCAACTGAACCACTAGATGAGGACTCTCTTGGTCCACTCAAAGACTGTGATTACTGACTTGCATTCTATGCAACCACATTTCCAATCACATCAACCCCAACAGCTTCTTTTTTAGCAGCATACCAGCTGCTCATCTCATCAAAAACAACATCCTTGGTTACCATCAACTCACGTGTAGCAGGGTTATAACACCTGTATCCCTTTTGCTCAAGGGAATACCCAATAAAGACACATTTTTCAGCTTTTGGATCCAGCTTAGTTCTCAGCTCATCTGGCACATGCACATATGCAATTCATCCAAAGACTTTAAGATGAGAGAAATCAGGTTTTCTGCCAGCAGTAAACCTCTCCTCTGGAGTTACATCATGTATGGCTGCAGTTGGAGTCATGTTCATGATGTAAACTGCTGTAGAAACAGCCTCAGTCTAGCCTCAGCCCAATAGCTATGCGGCGTATACTTCTCTCCCATCAATGCTCGCGCAATCTCAACAATGTGCCTGTTTTTCCGCTCAACAACTCCATTTTGCTGCAGAGTGTGTCTGCATGTAAACTGTCTCCGAATACCATTCTTCTTCAGAAATTCAGAGAACTCAAAGAAGTACTCTCCCCCTCCATATGACCTTAGGTGCTTTACATATTTCCCTGTTTGCTTTTCAACCATAACTCTGAAATTTTGGAGATGAGTGAAAACCTCACCCTTCTCCTTCATGAAGTATACCCACACTTTCCTTGTGTGGTCATCAATAAATGTCACATAATACCTGTAGCCTCCCATAGACATGGTCTTCGTAGGACCCCATACATATGAATGCACAACATCTAGTGCATTTTTGCTCACATTTCTGTCACGTGGAAATACATGCTTTGTTTGCTTTCCAAATTGGCATGCTTCACATATTTTCTGCATACCTTCAACTTTAAACTTTGGCAGCCCTGTCACAATTCCTTTAGTCTGCATAGACTTCATTCTTTACACATTCACATGTCCAATTCTTTTATGCCAAATGTCTGTGTCTGCAACAATTCCTGAACCATTTGCAAACATCGCAGCACTGACTTCAGGCATGTTTACATTCAATGTAAACATTCTGCCCACTCTGTTGCCTTTTGCAACCAACCTGCACTTGTCTTTAAAGTCTTCAACTTAACAACCATCAGGGTTAAACCGAACCTGCAAACCCTGCTCAATCATCTGGCCAACTGAAACCAGATTCTTTGTTATGTTCGAAACATGAAGTACATCTACAAGGTACTTCACTTTGCCATCCTGCATAGACAATGGCACATCTCCAACATGGGCAATTGGATGAGTAGTGTCATCCCTTGTTTCCATAAAACCTGGTCTTTCAAGGTTTTTCATCTCCTTGAACCACTCACCATGACTTATGTGGTTCGAAGCACCTGAATCAACGTACCATACATCATCTTTATGTGTTTCTCTAACATTTTTAGACATGGCATTAACAACATGCTGCATAACAAACAACCTTTGATTATCCTCATTGTTTTTGCTCGAGGATGCATAGTTGTTTTGCTGCAATTTCCCATTTTGCATGTCAGCTTGCTTCTTATAACAATCTGCCTGCACATGTCCAGGCTTACCACAATAAAAGCATCCACGTGTATCATTATACTGCCTTTGCCAATTTCCATGACCTCTTTAACTCCCCGTGCCTCTGAATTGGCCTCTTCCACCTGCGTGTTGTTGTTGTTGTGTAAATTCTGGGACTGTTGTTGTTGCTGTTGCTGCTGGCCATAATTTGTGCCTTGGTATTTGTTTCATAGAGTTTTACCAAGGTGTCCCACGGCTCCTTGGGGGACTTGGCATCGTGTATGTGCCCAAATATAGTGTCCTATATACTGATAGAGAGCCAATACATAACTTTTCTGGCTCCTTGGTTCCAATCCTTGGACTCTTTCACATCTGCAGAGCAGTCAGATTGATCTCCGGTATCTCCGGTGCCTCTTCATGCTCACCTTCTATATAGTCCTAGTAACCCTTTCCCATCAGGCGGGTCATCAGTGTTGTCCACTGCCTCACTAGATGAGCTCGATATCTCAACAGATGTTACATACACTAGATTAGGTCATGGAATTCCACACAAGATACCTAATAGTACAAATGAGGATTCTCCCCAACCTAAGAGTCCTCATGTTACTAGAGTTCTAAGGTGAAAACATCAACGAGGGGCAGACACCATGTTCGCTTTGAAAAAAGACTACGCATTTGGTGTCCTCATTGTTGTACAAAAACATTAATGATAGATCCCCTATTTACCGTATCATGTCACACTTGTCATGCATTGTTGCCTTTGACCATGAGGCATTCCCCACTTGTTTGGCATTGAGGCGACTCTCATCAACAAGGAGGTGCAAATTTGTGGCAATTCCGCACCTCAACATTATGGGATCATGGCAATTGAGTATGGAAACTCCAAAGATGATGAGCGATGCTTTTCTTAAACCTCTTCATCATGACACTAGATACTATGAAAGCATTGGCATCTCAAATGAGAATGATGTCACTCATGTACTTGTAATTTCATAATTCATGCATTGATATCATTTCTAAATCTATTGATGCCACTTATGTACTTATAATCTCATAAGTCGTGTTAATATCATTTTAAAAGCTATTTTTGATGCCATGTTAAAAATCTATTGATATCATTTCTAAAGCTATTTTTGACCAGTCCGATTTTAGTTTCACAGCCCGTGTTTACTTCCACAATTTGAGTTTACTTTCCCAGGAAGAGGTGAAATGTTTTAGCAGGACTGGGAAAGTAAACTTGGACCGATCCAAGTTTACTTCACAATTTGAGTTTACTTTGAAAGATAGAAAGATGCAACGTTTTAGCAAGAGGATTGGAAAAGTAAACTCAGATCGATCTGAGTTTACTTTCCTAGTCCAAGTAATTTACTTTGTCCAATAGAAAGATGTATAGAAAGATGTACTACTCTAAGTTTACTTAAGTGTTTGTTTATGTTTTTTTTAAACTCATTTTAGTCCAAGCATACTTCTCATCACAAGAAGACATTGCTTTAAGCGTAATACATGTAAACCCTGATAAGTAGACATCCTTCTAAGAATAATGCATGCAGGTAGACCTCAATCTAAGCATACTACATGTATAATCTGATAGTAAGCATAATACATGTATAATGTAATACATGCAGGTCGACCTCAGTCTAAGCATACTACATGTATAATCTGATAGTAAGCATAATACATGTATAATGTAATAGGCAGACCTCAGTCTACAACATAATTCATTACTATTATACGTCAGTCTATAACATAATTCATTACTATTATAACATGCAAAAATTAAACAAGCAATAGCAAAATTGAGGGATCTCTCTTTTGTAATCAAGTTGTTGTGTATGAGACTCTCTCGACAATTAGGTAAGTCCTTCTCTAGGCCCCATGCCAAGAGAAAATCATCCCAAAATAAGCCCCAGAAACATCTCATCAACCTCATATGTATATTTTTGTGCCTCCTACTCCAGTTAGTCCATTTTAGCTGCCCAATTAGTGCTTTTTGATCCTTGCTAGGTTGATTACTTAAAAAAAAGAATAAGATAAATTGCACATTCCTGAGATCGGCGGACCTACCCTCATGACTAAGTCACACGGGGTTGTAGTGTTGAGATCAATGGCTGGGGATATTGGGCAATCACATCTAGCATTGTGCACCGTTGGATCTCCATGGCCACCACTAAAGTAAAATCAGACTAGGGACACTGGTTATCACTGGGCAGTGGACAACAGGAACACAGTCATCAAGAACCAAAGAAAACTCGGACCAACAATAAACTCGAACCAGAAGTAAACTCGGACCAACATAATTGTTGTGACAACGTGCACGAGCAAAAGTTATGGTCTTTAATGCAGATGATATACTGACAGAGTAAACTCAGACCAGAAGTAAACTCGGACTTGGAAAGTAAACTTGGACCATTATCGTCTATTAATTTTTTACATAGTCCATAGAATGCACTTTTTTCTTTACATTTTCTCCATCCACATTTGTAAGAGATGGTTTTAAGCACTTAGTGTTGACATTAAGTATATATTGAGGTTTCTTCTCTCTTTCTCTCAAATTTGTAAGTATATTCTTCAATTATGTATGTTATCATTTGCAATAGGAATTGATTCTCAGTTAAAGATATTGTGTTCTTGAAATGAAGCTTTATACAATCTTAATTAGTTTATGTTATTTGAAGGATGGATTTGTTAAATCAAGACCAAAGTGACTTTAATATTAAAGAGTGCTCCAATGGTGTGATAGAAGTTATTCTCATCAAGTGATTCAGACACGAAAAATCTCTTTCGCGATACCAATCAAAGTATTCATGTTCAATCCAATCAAAGTAACATTTTTTCACCCACTCTAATGTTATATTTGTCTCCAAAATACTATTCGTTTGACAAGGCAAGCTATAACTTTATGATGGGAGAAATTCAAGGAGATGTGATAGTCACATTGGAAACCTTGAAAGCTCATGATTCTAGAGGTAATCAAGATTTAAATAAATGGAGAAAAATGATGGATGAACTTTGCTTGGGAATGAAAGAAGATGGTGTACATTGCCTTTGCTTTAATAGCACACCAAAGCTAAGGATTGCATGCTTAGAAGAGTGGGGAAGCATTGTGGCATTATCTCATTATATTGTGGAGGATGATTATCACCAAGGAGTGAATAAGACAATAGAAACAATCAAATCTAGATGGTGTACTGATATTAGAAAGCACATGATACCCACCTCTTTTATTAGGGACTTCATTAACGCGTGTGGTTGTAAGAGATCAAACCATGGAGGAGAACTTGAATGCCAAGCCAAAAAAGGGTACAAGAAATAGTACTAACTATAGATAAGGAAAATGTGGAAAAGCACTTGGAAGAGATAATGATTGAGCACAAGGTTCGATCAACCAAAAAGAACGGTGCAAATGTGGAAAAGCACTTGAAGAGATAATGATTGAGCACAAGGTTCGATCAACCAAAAAGAACGGTGTATCCAAGGTTGTGGTTGATTACATGTGCCATAAAGGTGGTAGAGCTAGCAGATAAGGCAAATGTGGAAAAGCACTTGGAAGAGATAATGATTGAGCACAAGGTTAAACTAGTAATGGTTCGATCAACCAAAAAGAACGGTGCATCCAAGGTTGTTGTTGATTACATGTGCCATAAAGGTGGTAGAGCTAGCAAAAAGCGAACCATTCAGGAGGTTAAGATCAACCAAGAAATGTGGTTGTCCATTCAAGGTTTAAGTGGAGTATCCAAGTGGCAATTTAGATGCTTTGATTAATATACTCTACTCATGAAGGACATGTGCCAGGAAGTCGTAGTGATTTATACCACTTACCCATTTATCCAAAGGTCATTGAATGTTGCATGGAAGATCTATTTGATGTCGGCACATCTCGACATGTTGCAAAAATGTCAATGTCAAAGGAGAGAATTCATTTGAACAATCCTCTCTACTTGACCGTACTATCTATTGGTTCTTTATGATCACGAAGGAAGTGGCTTTGATGTCATATGGAGTACGCAATGTAGGTAATATATCAATGAAATTTGCATAGTGACTTTGATGTCATATGTCCAGAGTAAACAATGCAGGTAATATATCAATGACATTTGCATAGTGACTTTTGTAAACTTAAATTCTAATTCTTTTTAATATAACAAGATCCATCTCTCTTTATAGGAAAAATCTCAAAAGATAATTGGACCATGATGTACTTTGAGTGTTTAAAGCTACGTGAACAAAATAAGGTACCATAGTATGTCATTTGTTTATAGCATACATCATGTCACATGGTTTTGCGCTTTCACTTGTTTAACATTTGACACTCTCATGTAGGTGCTATATTGTCAACCATATTGTCCTAATGCACTAGAAGATAAGGATAAGACATTTATTCTTATTATGCAAGATGAATGGGTGTCCCAAATGGCCACACGCGCTTCTTGCGGCGTAATAATTCTTAGGCCATAGATAGCACCATTAAAACAAATGTCTTTGGTCTACCATTGTATGCTCCAATTCTACCAAACCAAATTGGAATGGGCATTCCAATATGGTTCATGCTGTGCTCCAATGACCCGGGTAGCAAATCAAGAAGTAACTGCCTTATCATTGACACTTCACATTATTTTTCAAAGGATGGATAATGTTCAGCCCACTACTATTGTGATTGACAAGTCAAAACAAGAGCTTGATGCAATACTTAAGGTCGTGCATGAAGATACACATTGTTGGATAATTGATGATAGAGGCTATCAATAAATAGCATGCATGTTTTACTATGTTGGTTTCATATTACGAAGAAGGCATTGGTGGAGAATCTTCTTCCACAGGTATGATTCCAAAAGCATGAAGCAATATTCCTCTAGGTCGTGGTGTAATGTTTTCCAATCTTCCATGATGTACCTGACAAAGTAAACTCAGACCGGTTCGACTTTACTCTTCCAGTCTGAGTTTACTTTCACAGGCAAAGCATTGTGGTTTTTGTCAGGGAAAAGTAAACTCGGACTAGGAAAGTAAACACGGACCGGTGCGAGTTTAGTTTATCAGTCCGAGTTTGATTTGACAATGCATTTATGCTTCTCTATGGCTCAATCGTTCATAGAGAGCTTAAATTGGATTGTGTACCTTAAATTTAGATTCCAAAAGAGATCTGTGATGAAGTTCACACATCTATGTGTAATCTCATGTACACCATCATAGAAGAAGACTTCAAGATACATTACAGTCAGCTTCCAAAGTAGTATTCAACACACAACAATATCGTGTGGTATGTAACAAATGGGTGGCGTGGTCACAATTGTATATGGAGGAGGAGATGGCCTAAATTTGGATGACTTTCATTATGGAAATGTCACAATTGTATATGGAGGAGGAGATGGCCTAAATTTGGATGACTTTCATTATGGAAATGTCAACACCACCAATTTGGTGGAAAGATTATGACAATACATCAAGTACACCCTATTGGATACAAGGATTAATAGATCTATGGTAGATCTTCTACATGCACTTATTGGAGATTCATAAACTGGCACTCGCATGGGTGGAACTTTGCTTGAGTTCTTCAAACAAAAACAGGAGATAGATTGACCGCTACTAATATCTTTGTAATTTGCAGCTCGCATGAATCTTTTGCATTTATAAGAGTCATCTTCTCACATCTGATATTATGGCAGCTGATTGTGGACGTTACAACATCCATGGATCATCAAGGAGACATACGGTACGATTGCTCGAAGGGGAGCAGATTCTTCAACACTATCAAGGTAATCCATCATGTTTGGAAATTGTGAATGAGATGATGTTACTGTTTAAGATAGAAAGCAGCTGATTGTGGACGTTACAACATCCATGGATCATCAAGGAGACATACGGTACGATTGCTCGAAGGGGAGCAGATTCTTCAACACTATCAAGGTAATCCATCATGTTTGGAAATTGTGAATGAGATGATGTTACTGTTTAAGATACAAAGCATCTCAATAAAAGGTCAATGGTATCATGTTAGCATGTAAACCCATTATTGTGATTGCCCTAATTGGAGCAATGACTGTAAGCATATCATTGGTATTAGGTTGATAATCACTAATAACCACTTTCCACATTTGCTTTCCATCTTAGTGCACATGCATTGGTCAAACATGGCATCAATGAAGAACCAATTTTTCAAAATGATGATCAAGACATCCGTGAGATGGGTGTGCAAGTGCAGAGTTACCCAAATGTATAGAGGAGTTTAGGGGAATCCTTTGTCAAATTAAAGATGGTTTGTAAACAAAAATAATATGGAGAAAGCTATTCGACTATAACAATTGAAGATATCCAAGGACAACCTCATGAGCTTGGTAGCTCCAAAGAAGATTGACATGCCAACATGTGGGAGCATTCACCAAATTCAAGTAGATGTTACACACACTAGATTGGGTCATGGAATTCCACATAAGATACCTAATAGTAGAGATGAGGATTCTCCCCAACCTAAGCATCGTCATGTTACTGGAGTTCTAAGGCAAAAACATCAATGAGGCAGACACCGTGTTCGCTTTGAAAAAAGACTACGCATTTGGTGTTCTCATTGTTGTACAAAAACATTGATAATAGATCCCCTAGTTCCCATATCATGTCACGCTTGTCATGCATTGTTGCCTTTGACCATGAGGCATGCCTTGCTTGTTTGGCATTGAGGCGACTCTTATCAACAAGGAGGTGCAAATTTGTGGCAATTCTGCACCTCAACATTACAGGATCATGGGAATTGAGTATGGAAACTTCCAAGATGATGAGCGATGCTTTTTTTTAGCCTCTTCAATGACACTAGATACTGTGAAAGCATTGGCATCTCAAATGAGAATGATGTCACTCATGTACTTGTAATTTCATAATTCATGCGTTGATATCATTTCTAAAGCTATTGATGCCACTTATGTACTTCTTATAATCTCATAAGTCGTGTTATTTAAAAGCTACTTTTGATGCTATTTTAAAAATCTATTAATATCATTTCTAAAGCTATTTTTGACTGGTCCGAGTTTAATTTCACAGTCCGTATTTACTTCCACAGTCCGAGTTTAGCTTCCCAAGCAGAGCTATAGTGTTTTTAGCAAGACTAGGAAAGTAAAGTCGAACCGCCGGTCCGAGTTTACTTCACAGTCCAAGTTTACTTTGAAAGACAAAAAGATGTGACGTTTCAACAAGAGGATCGGAAAAGTAAACTTGGACCGATATGAGTTTCCTTTCCCAATCTGAGTAATTTACTTTTCCCAACAAAAAGACGGACTGCTCTAAGTTTACTTAAGTGTTTGTTTATGTTTTTATTTGACTCATTTCAGTCCAAGCATACTTCTCACAAGAAGACATTGCTTTAAGCGTAATACGTGTAAACCCTGATAAGCAGATGCCATTCTAAGAATAATGCATGTAAGCAGACCTCAGTCTAGGCATACTACATGTATAATCTGATAGTAAGCATAATACATGTATAATGTAACAGGCAGACCTTAGTTTACAACATAATTCATTACTATTATAACAAGCAAAAATTAAACAAGCAACATCACAATTGAGGGATCTCTCTTTTTTAATCAAGTTGTTACGTATGAGACTCGATGATTAGGTAAGTCCTTCTCTAGGCCCCATTCCGAGAGCAAATCATCCCAAAATAATCCCTAGAAACACCTCATCGACCTCATATGCATATTTTTGTGCCTCCTACTCCAATTAGTCCATTTTAGCTCCCCAATTAGTGCTTTTTGATCCTTGCTAGGTAGATTATTGGTACTCAATGAGTGCATTTCAATTCCCAATCAATGAGCTCAAGGTATCATCCAATTGCTTTTAGCAATTTGAGCCCACCTTTGCACACTGCACATGCCATGGTGGTCATCGTTTTAACCGAGAATCTCTCTTGATCCAAGGATGAGCACCTTAATTTGCAAGTTTTAAAGCCTAATTGAAGGTACCCCCATGAGCTCATCTTATAGCAGCTTGATTAATGTAGTATTGCAAGGTTAATTAATTAATTTATGTTGTAATTAGCTTAATGATGTATTTAGAGTAGCACCACTATTCACCTCATAAACAAAACTCCACATGCATCATCTAGCACCGACCCAGCATGAATAGTCTCCTTTACCCTAAACCGTAATTGGTTTTAGGTTCTGTGCATAAATTAACACACCAAGAGACTTCCGTCCAACACTTTATTTTTCATGCTACCTTTGCACTACCATTATCATAGCTATGGTAGTCCTATCTTGAAAGCTCCATGATCATCCTTTCGCTTATATTCCTCCTTAGTTCCAACAGATGATGATTATCCTTACAATGGTTCCAGTAATTGTTTCGGCAGTTCTTGGACTTGGACTCATCCTCTCAACACGAAACTTAACATTGAGATACATATCATCAATACCAAACATAAAAAATGTGACAAGATTACAAATTGAGATACAAAATGTGAGAAGATACATATCATTGATAAAAATTGTAAATTGAGATACAAAATGTGACAAGATATATATCATCAATACGAAACTTAAATTGAGATACAAAATGTGACAAGATTACAAATTGAGATACAAAATGTGAGAAGATACGTATCATCCATGACAAAATGTAAATTGAGATACAAAATGTTTTTACAAGATACATATCATCAATACAAAACTTAAATTGAGATACAAAATGTGACAAGATATATATCATAAATACAAAATGTAAATTGAGATACAAAATGTGACAAGTTACATATCATAAATACAAAATGTAAATTGAGATACAAAATTGCTCTCCAAGATACATATCATCGATACAAATACGGATTTTCTATGTTGTCACATGATACATGACATCAAGAAGATAGCCCTTTGCATAATGTGACGTGACACCAAGATAATATGTGGTTCTTGATCTTTTCAACATCTGCATGAGTATACCAATTTGATTTCAACTATTAAAAACAAAAAAGAAAATGACAATTAGGTTAAGCATTTCTCCCAAGCTAAAGTACATTCAAAACATAAATGCAACTTACCCATCTATCAAAAATCACATTTTGGCCATTAAATAAAAGCCACAATAAACCTCATTAGGTTGACGAGGTACCTACAGCGTAAAAGGAGTTACCTTATATGATTATCTATGCAATAGTACATGTAAATACTTTCCTTTGCATAATGTGACATGACACCAAGATAATAGGTGGTTCTTGATCTTTTCAACATCTTCATGAGTATACCAATTTGATTTCAACTATTAAAAACAAAAAAGAAAAGGACAATTAGGTTAAGCCTTTCTACCAAGCAAAGGTACATTAAAAACATAAATACAACTTAGCCATGGTGAGGTACCTACAACGTAAAACGAATTACCTTATATGATTATCTATACAATAGTACATATAAATACTTCCACAAGACAATAATTATATATACCTTCACCTCCTACTTTACACAGTGTGACCAATTCACACTTCATAGTAGGGCTAGAGCAATGCCGACTAAGATGCCGTAACACTTTGCCATGAAACATGTCATTATATGTATATTATTATAAAATATTATACATAAGGGAAGAAAAGTTCTCGTTGAGAAATTCACTGATACACATCGTGGAGAAAATTTGATAATATGCACATGGACAAGGAATCAAAAAACAATATAGCACTCTTCCATCTTAGAAAACCTAGGATATGAACCTTGTGGCCATTGAAAGTTGCCACAAGAACCTAATGGTTTCTACAAAAGGAATTTATCTCGGTCACACATACACTTCCGAGACAAAGTATTACGTAAAGGGATTATCTTCATAGTATTACCTGTGAAAGACGGGAAAGAAAGTAAGCACATGCTATGCTAGGTCAATTGGCCCAAAAAACTTATCCATCACTCACGACATGATTATGAATCTTGGAGGGCACATATGCATACCACAAGCTATCCACAAACCAAATGTTCTTGAGAACATCTTGTGGTAGCTTGTTCTCCATCAAACTACAAGAACTCCAAGTTAGCAAGACATTAGGTCACTTACATTGCATTATGCAAAGTTAAACTTACATTGCAAACATATTCATTGTCTTTGTGGAGGCTTCAGTTTGAAAGTCATTTGCCAATTAGTATACCCTCCATTTTTGCACTCAATCCTAGGCATATGCATGTGAAATGGAGAGTGACACCCTCTCTCAACCTATAACATGATATTGAATTATGTCATCTTATATCTAGAATCTTAAAGCCAAAAAATAACAGTCATGATTGTTGCAAATGTTATCTTTCTAGGTGGGGTTTTTTCATCACCCAAGTTAGGGCTCATGCACTCGATCTTGTCATTAAGAAACTTTGAATACCACTTAATTCTTGGCAATGCCCAGTGTAGGAGATCGAAAAACATCCAAATCTTGCTCACCTAAGTGTTTCTGAAACCCCTTCACTAGGGAGAAAGAATCGTATTCTCTGCTTTGAGCTTCTGTCTTTGGTGCCATGCCCACATGCTCGACCTTTATTCATGACAATATTAGTAGCTCTTGACATGCAAATCACGACCGTGATTAAACCAAAATCATGTGACAGGACTGTGCGGTAATTGCCATGTTATGGCCCAGATTGAATCATGATGCAATGTATGAGTGATTTTAGACTTCCAGGGTGACTTTGGGCAAATTTTATGTAACGTGATTCTGCAAAATCGCAGCCGTGATTCCGTATCATGGTGGAGAATCTAAGGCTTTCAATAGGCATTTTAGTACTATTATATTATTAGAAAGTCCTATTTTGCAAGACCATTGTGGTTTGTTGGCCTGATGCACCATGAGGTAGATCCAAGCATATTGGGATGAAGCTCTTAACGTAGAAGGGGTGTGTTGGTGTAACATTTGTAGTTCTTTTATGGAACACAATAACTCTTGCTCCATTCATTGAATTATCTAGTCCATAGAATGTATAGTGCGCACCAGATTCCCGGTTGGTAGCAGCGGAAGTAGCTTCCTCTTGCGCCCGCGGGACAAGTTTTCCCACTCGGGGCCTCGCCCTCGAATGTCTGGGCCGAGACTAATCTGGTGGTCATTCCGAAACCGAAATCGAGAAAATTTCCCTTGCCCGAAAAACGGGGGATGACTCTACCTTTTTGAACTTCCCTTAGAAAAACACATATACCAAATGCTCCCTCCAGCATTCTAGCGTAAGACGGTCCTTTAAGAAAATAGGGTTTCTGTGCAAGTTTTCAGTTTTGATTTTCTTTTGAATACAATGAGTATATCTTAAATTCGTGTCCCCAAAACTTCTTGATCGTAGGTCTGAATTCCAAAATAGAATTCCTCAAATTCTGTAACCTTGATCCTCAGATCAATTCAAAGGGTCTCAACTTAGTTTCAGATTTGGTGGGAGATTTGAGTGAATTTTCCTGAACTGGTCACATCGTCTTTCCTTGAAACTGACCCTTGAAACTGACGAAAGAGTTTGGTCTTGGTCATAGTCTGATTCAAGTTTCGAGTCAGATAAGGTTCTTCCTGAACTATCTTTCTCAAAAAGGGGATGATATTTCAATTACTATTTTATTGAATTTCATTCATTGAATATTCACTTCATTGATTTCTAAACTAATTACACGAATTCTGATGAGGAATAAATTAATCATTTATCTGAAATTTCGACTTTGATAGATTTTCTAAATCTTCTCATTACAATCTGAATGAATATAAAATGATAGAAATTTCTCTCTTAGAGTATTTACTTATTTACTCTAAATCTTCTCATTACAATCTGAATGAATATAAAATGATAGAAATTTCTCTCTTAGAGTATTTACTTATTTATTTATCAAATACTCGTAGAAATGAAACATAGAATTAAAGAGAACTCTAATTTTGATATAAAAATTCTTTATGCATCTATTTATGCATAAAATCCAACTTCAATGGAAATAACACTTTTATAATAAAAAAAATTATTTATGCATCTTTCTATGCATAGAATTTAAATCTAATGAAAATAACACTTTTATAATAAAAAAATTTCTTTTATGCATCTTTCTATGCATAGAATTTAAATCTAATAAAAATAACACTTTAATAATAAAAAAAATTCTTTTATGCATCTTTCTATGCATAGAATTTAAATCTAATGAAAATAACACTTTTATAATAATGAAAATTCTTTTATGCATCTTTCCATGCATAGAAATTAAATCTAATGAAAATAACACTTTTATAATAAAAAAATTTTCTTTTATGCATCTTTCTATGCATAGAATTTAAATCTAATTTAAATAACACTTTTATAATAAAAAAATTCTTTTATGCATCTTTCTATGTATAGAATTTAAATCTAATGAAAATAACACTTTTATAATAAAAAAATTTTCAATATGCATCTTTCTATGCATAGAATTTAAATCTAATGAAAATAACTCTTTTATAATAAAAATTTCTTTTATGCATCTTTCCATGCATAGAAATTAAATCTAATGAGAATAACACTTTTAAAAATAAAAAGAATTTCTTTTAGAATGCACAAACGGTGGGGATTATTCTTTTAGAATAACATAAAGATAAAACTTATTTCCACAAAATTTAAGAAAATTTTGCAATCACCTCCTTTGTATGGCTGACCATTTCTCAATTTTTACATTCTAAATTTACTTTAAAATTTATCCCAAGATGAAATAAAGCACTCTAATCTAATCAATTTTCACTTCTAAAGAGTAATCAATAGGAAAAGTTTAACTCAATTTATTTGTTACTCATTTTAGGGTAAAGAAAGGTTGAAATTCTTAATGAAGAGAAGGGGAAGCCTTTTCATCAAGGCTTATCATCCATATTCACATTAAAAAGCAAAGAATTCAAAAAACCATAGATTAAAATTAAAAAAAGTAGAATTTTTAACTTACATGGAGTTTTGTGAGCTTTCCTTTGGCTTGAGGGATTGAGGGTTCTACTCTTGTTTGGATCAAGAGTGGCCACCAATTCTTTGTAGAGGAATTAGTCAAAAACAAGTGAATTATCAAGTGAATTCAATGTTTTTAGCTCTGGGGAGGAGTAGAGTAACAGTGTAGAAACACTATTAAGCTTTTACAAAGGGGGAGGCTTCTATTTATAGGAAAAAGTGAGCCTCTAACCAAGCAAACTGATTCTAGAATTTTCCAGATCAGTTTGGTCAATTTTTGACCATTTTTGGGTCAGTTCAGTTTACTTTTTGGAACTAGACTTGAATTAGGAGAGAGGAGAGATGAAATATCTCATTTTATTGATTTAAAATGGAAAGCAATGATGAGAAAAAAGGTGCCTCCTTCATGAGGGAGAATCCCCACTCTGAGGTGTCAAAAAATCAGTTTTTTAACTATTTTCCTTGGCACTCTTCATCTTATGTGAGTATTTACTCATTTTTGGGGGGTTTTTCTTTATTTCTTCAATTTATCTCCTCCCTACATTTGGATTAATCTGATTGGCCCCTCATAACCTTAATCTAAAATTTTTAAAAATGTGGACCCTTAGGCTAAGGTCTTTTTAGTAGATTATAATTTATTTCTAATGCACCTTAGGAAATTCTTTTAAAAATTTGGTTTCGGGGAAATTTATTTTAATAAGAAATGATATTTTTCCATCCAAATATATCTAAAAACTGAGTTATCTCTCTCTAGAATATTTTCTCTCTCTACGCCAAAACAGGTAGAGACAAGATCTTTTATTATTCTGAAAAGGGGATTGATTACAGGGGAAGATACTGGACATCTTGAGGGGCTAGGGAGGAATCTTACATATAGCATCAGGTTCTTGTGTGAACATGTCCTGCTTGAACATGTGGTCTTGTGGATCTGTTACTATGACAGCTTTGCCCCCCTAGAATGCATTCTAGCCTTTTGTTCTTTTTCCAATTCTTCCTAGCTAGTTTGGATGTTGGAGTTTAGGTGATTGGTGGTTGATGTGCCAAGGTTTTTACATGTATGGCTCTACTTTAGGGATTTGTTATTTGGGTACCCATACCTTCCTATTTTCTTCATAGTATCCAAGTGCCTTTAATAGTTGTTTTTGGGAACCCAATATTGATGAACATGAAGCTGCTGGTTCTTAGAGTTATGCTGTGAGGTGGGATTCTAGCCTTGCTTGTCACACTGGCTTGTTTTGTCTTGGGTACTTGTGGCACTTCGAGTCTAGAAAGACATAGTAACATCCTAGGTGGCTGCGGTTGCTCCGATTTGAGATTGTTGCCAAAGTCTAAGGCACTCCAAAGTGGTGATATATATTTGTAGCCCCTGGATGACAAGTGTTATGCAGTCCTTTGCTCCCAATTTACTTCACAACTCATAGCTAAGATACAACTTTGTTCGAGCAGCAATCCTTTACTCCCAATTACTTCACAACTCATAGCTGAGATCCAACTTTATTTAAGTAGCATTTCCTCTTCCAAGGCACTTGTAAGCATGACAAAAACCTTACACGACCAAGGGTTATTTCTGGTGGAAACATTAACCTTTAAACTTCCCAAAGCTCCTATTGTTCCTACATGCACACTTTATAAACTTTGGCTGTTGTTGTCTCCAACACCGGTGGCTCCTTTAGTTTCACCCATGTTTTGTACAAGAGTAAGTTATGACTTTCTCCTGAATCAATCATTGCAAGGAGATTATTTGTTTTGCCTTTCACAAGGAGTCCAAGCTCTATCTCTAGTTCCTCTTCCTTAATCAAGGTCAGAGTAGCCATGTGTTTATTTGGAGTGAGATTCCATTTTTTTAAACTTTGGCTTTGGTTGCCCTTGCACCTTAGCTGCCTCTTGTGCTTCCTTCTTAAGTCTTTCTTGTTTCTTTTTGCATGACTATTCCAACATGTCTTGGGTTAAGGGTCCATAATAATTTTTAAGTTTTCTACCATTTATGTAGCCCTGCATCTCAACTCCATCAATGGTCTCAACACAAGCCACACCCTAGGAGGTAAGTTTTGCAACCCTAAATGTCCCTAGCCCTTGATATTTTAGCTTTTTCCTCTTGGAAGAACCGACTCTATACATAAGTTCTAGGTTTCCTTCCTATAGCTCCTTGGAATTTAGATTCTGGGGTCAAATCATCATTTGTGCTTGAGCTTTTCCACTATCATCCCATGTAGAGAAATTACTCTAGTCTCATCAAAATTTTCTAATTTTGTTAACCTCTCAACTAGATCATTCTCCCTAAGACGTTCTTTTACTACTATTCTGAAGCTATGGACACTAAATATTCCATAGCCATCACTATCTCAATCCCATAGTAGGCATGTCGAAAAGGAGTTTGTCCTGTAGCTACCTTATAGGAAGTCCTATAGGCCCACATTGTTGTGGTTAACTTATGCTCCCAATCATTATGACTAGCTTCAATAGTCTTGGTCAAGATACCACAAAGGATTTTATTAGTACATTTTGCTTGCCCATTGACTTGCGGGTAGTATGGTGAGTGATGACTTTGAGTGTGTATCACCATAAATCAAATCAAAATATGTTCAATGACTCATTGATAAAATGGGATCCTTATTGCTAACCAACTTTAGGGGACACCCAAACCTTGATGTAATATACTTGTATAAGAATTTAGTAGTTGCATGAGAGCATCCACCTTTCGTTTAGGATTTCACTTCGACCCATTTTGTGAAATAGTCGGTGGCCCATGATGATATATTGGGGGCTTGTGTTTGTCGTGTAGTTGGGCTAATGGATCTAGAAAAGTTTATTCCCCACACTTCTCAAAATTGTTGCACAATGATTGAAATCAAGGGCATTTTGTCTTGTCCATGTGGAATATTCCATGGCATCACCAAACATGGTTGGCCACCATAGCCCTACGGTGTAAGATCCTCCTTGCTTTTAATTTATTCATAAAATTTCCACCGGGATGATTTCATTATGAGCTTCTTCTAAAATGGTTAGGAACTCACCCTCCCTAACACACTATCTCAGCACATGATCTTTTCCTAGCTTATACAATTATGACAAGGTATTAACTAATGGGGTGATGTGCGAACTTAATAATTCATCGCATCTTGTCCTTGTTTAATGGATTATCTTATGAAAATCCATAGCAAGATATTCAGAGATTTCTTCACTCCACTCCAGTACAGTAGATCTAATTTGAATAAAGCAGTAGCATTTGGTAGTTTATCATCAATACTAGTGGTAGATTCTCCATTAGGTACTCTTGACATGTGCTCTCCTAGTATATGTGAACCTTTCCTTAATGTGATAGTAAAGTCAAACTCCATCATAGCAACAATCAACATGATTAATTCTCCTAATCATGCAAGGTTTTTTGACAAGATATAACAAAGCTTGATGATCTGCAAAGAAGATGAACTTATTAGCCAACAAGTAGTGTGTACTTTTTCACTACATACACCATGGATAGTACTTCCCTCTCAGTTATGGTATAATTCATTTGAGCTTCATTGAGCTATCCACTTGTAAAGAAGATTAGGTAATCTAGTTTATGCTCCCATGGAGCTGTGCTAAAACACCCTCGATTTTGAAGTAGTGTGTACTTTTTCACTACATACACCATGGCTAGTCCTTCCCTCTCAGTTTTGGTATAATTCATTTGATCTTCATTGAGCTATCCACTTGTAAAGAATATTAGGTAATCCAATTTATGATCCCGTGGGGCTATGCTAAAACACAACCGATTGTGAAGTTTGTTGCATTGATATGCACATGGAACAAAAGACCCCAATTCAGGGGTCTCAAGATAGCCGTACTCGTAGCTAATGCCTTCTTCAATTCATTGTAAGCCTGTTTTGACACTCCTTGATCCATTCAAATACAATCAAAATCTTACACAATGGCCTGGTGATATCATCATAAAACACAATGAACCTCCGATAATTGCATGCGTGTGCCATAAATCGTTGTACTCCCTTGTAGTTGGTGGGTGGTGGCAGCTTTAGTATGAGTTTTACCTTACTATCATCTATGGAAATCCCATTTTTGGATACTACATGCCCAATATCACTCCCTTGTAGTTGGTGGGTGGTGGCAACTTTAGTATGAGTTTTACCTTACTATCATCTATGGAAATCCCATTTTTGGATACTACATGCCCCAATATCTGAAATGGATCTAGACCAAATATCAAATAAATCAACACATAAAGTCCACATATAGCATCCATTTTATGAGTATCTAACACATGTGAGAAATCTATGTGATTATAATGAAAAGAGAAGAAAATCCACATGCACATGTAGCAAAGAAGGTATGTGCATAAGGCCTAAGTGGTTTAACCTCTCACCATGAGGATGGCTATCAAGCTTGCCATGAGCCCTAGACCATGAAAGAACATCCCCCCCATGAAAGGAGCCATGAGTACATGTAAGTATCCAAGTGTAAGGTTCCTCCCTCCATGTTTTGAGATGTAAAGGTGTAAAAACCTCCCCTTCAGTTTCTGTAATCATCCCCTATTTTAGAATGCAAGAAAATATTGTTTTCTCTTGTTTTTGGCCTAGAGAGAGAAAATATTCTAGAGAGAGATAATATAAAATTGAGATATTTTTGGATACAAAGTATCTCCTTATATTTAAGATGAATTACCATGAAACAAAAGTTCAAAAAGAATTTTCCAATGTGCATTAGAAATTAATTGAATATGTGTATAAGAGACCTTAGCCTAAGGGTTCACATTTTCAAAAAATTTTGATTAAGGTCCAAATAAGGTTCTAAAGGGCCAATAGGATTAATCCAAGTGTTGTGATGACAAAATACAAAGAATAAAAGAAAATCCCCCAAAAATTAGTAAATGTTCACATAAGATGAAGAGTTGACTAAGTACTAGGTTTATTAGTAAAAAAATCAAATTTTGACACCTCAGGAGTGGGGAATGGGGCTCATGAAGGAGGAACCTTTTTCTCATCATTCACTTGAATTTTTAATTCAAAAAAATAAAATATTTTTATCTGTCCTCTCTCCTCCTGCAAACTGGATCAAAAAGTGAGCCAAATTGGTCCAAATCTTGTCCAAACTGGATCAAACTGAAACTGGAAACCTCTAGAACCCAGTTGGACTTTGTTAGTGATCTCCCTCACCTATAAATAGACCCTAATTCCTTGGTGTTTTCATCTTTGTGTATTTACATGTGCCAATATTAACTTCATTTTAGTGTAATTCTATTATCCCTCTATTTTGCCTCTACTTTTGGGAAGCTTTGAAGCTTCACAAATCTCCATCCTCTCTTGGAGATTACCCTCCCCATCTTGGTGGCCAAGCTTGCTTTGTGGGCTTCACTTCTTTTTGAAAGAATCAAGCCAAAAATCAAGGGTAAGCCTTAATCCATGCTGTTTTTCTATCTTTCTCAATGATAATCTTCTTGGTGGCCAAGCTTGCTTTGTGGGCTTCACTTCTTTTTGAAAGAATCAAGCCAAAAATCAAGGGTAAGCCTTAATCCATGCTGTTTTTCTATCTTTCTCAATGATAATCTTCTTCCCAACCCCTCTAATGCTTGGAAAGTTTTTTAATCAATGGTTTTTTCTTGAAATCAAGCTTTTTAATGATTAATAATGTTTAAATGGTTTAATGCTAATCTTTATGCTTAATTATAATATTTTTTTATTAGTAAATCTCTCCTTTTGAAAGATTAATCATCTTTATGGTTAGATCCTTGTTAGAAGGATGGATCTTAATGATAATATCATTATCTTAATCAAAACTCTAGGCTTGATAAGCTAGAGAAGAAGATTAAATATTTTTATGATTTTAATCTAGTCAAAAATGAGGATTAATTCTTTTAAGCTTGTTTATGATTTTAATCTAGTTAAAAATGAGGATTAATTATTTTAAGCTTGTTTATGATTTAAAAAAATCATATTAATTTATTTTAAGATTGAAAGAGTAATGATGAATGGATATTTTAAGAATAATCAAAAGGTTTAAATATAATTATGTTTATAATTATGCTATGTATGCATAGTAAAATTTTAGTTTAAAAGAGGAGTTCCTATCACATTTCAATTATGAGTATTTGTTTAAGATTAGAAAATTGAACATTCTCTGAAATTGCAGCGAAGCTATGGCAAAATTTTTTTAAAAAAAAGATGAATCTTATTTTTATGTATAAATTTAATAATGTAAAAAGAGGAATTCCCATCATATTCTAGGCATAAATATTTTTATGTTAAAATAATGATTTTTGTTATATTTATGAAAAATACTTTTATAGTATTTATGGAAAATACTTTTATAGTATTTATGGATCATTGTTTAAATAGAGAAAAGAGAAATTTTTGTTATATTTATTTTTACATGCATAAAAATTTAGATGCAAAAAGAGGAATTTCCATGATATTCTAGGTACAAACATTTTGAATATTAAAAGAGGAATTTTTGACATATTTCAAGATATGGGTATTTTTATTTATTTAAAAGTTGAATTTTGAGTATTATCATTTCTTAGAAAATATGGGAAAGCTATGGAAAAATTTATATCATTAGAGAATGAATTTATGCATAATAAATTTTATTTAAAAGTGAAATTTTGAGTATTATCATTTCTTAGAAAATATGGGAAAGCTATGGAAAAATTTATATCATTAGAGAATGAATTTATGCATAATAAATTTTATGCTAAAAGTGAAGTTTTGAGCATTATTCAATTGTCAGAAAAATAAAGAAGGTCATGCACAAATTTTCTAGAATCATTCAATTTATGAGAATTATGGAAATGATTCATTTAGATAAATGGATTAGTGTTTATACTGAAAGAGAAAATATGGGTATAATTGATTTTGTAAATCCCATGAACCTTTTATTAAAAAAGAAGAATATTGAGTATTTTATCTTGAGAAATTTGAGAAAGAATGTGAAAATATTCATATGAATACATCGAGAAAACATGGATAATTCTTAATAAAAAAAAGGAATTTTGAACACATTTAACTTTTGGAATTTTGAACTATACGTCTAGATTCTTAAAAAACAGAATCTTGGAGTACATTCTGGATGGGAAAAGGATTTCCTAGAAAAATGACTAGAAACACGCTTAGTTGGATAAATGTGAATACTTATGACTAACCTATCCCTAGATTCCCTGGGAAAGGAATCTGGAATCCTTGAGAGGATCAAGGATCCAAAAAGTGAACGAAAATTTAGATTTAATGGAATCGAGAAAAAGTTACCTTTAACTAAGCCAAGTAATTGGCAAAAAGTGAACGAAAATTTAAATTTAATGGAATCGAGAAAAAGTTACCTTTAACTAAGCCAAGTAATTGGCAAAGACTTAGAAAAGTTCTGTCAGTATCGAAAGTAGAGTAACTGTACTTTCAACCTGAATGAATGGATGTGAATGGATGCGATATGATGTGAATGGATGCAATATGATGTGAATGCATGTGATTGGATATGGAATGATGTGAATGGATGTGAATAGATGTGAATAGATGCGATATGATGTGTGAATGGATGTGATTGGGTATGGAATGATGTGAATGGATATGTGAATGGATGTGATATGATGTGAATGGATATGAATAGATGTGAATGGATGCGATATGATGTGAATGGATGTGATATGATGTGAGTGGATGTGATTGGACATGGAATGATGTGAATGGATGCGATATGATGTGAATGGATGCGATATGATGTGAATGGATGTAGAATGATGTGAATGGATGTAGGACGATGTGAATGAATGTGACTGGATATGGAATGATGTGAATGGATGTAGGATGATGTGAATGGATGTGGAATGATGCGATGTGAGGTAGAAGAATGTGGAATAATCAGAAATGACGTGGAATAATGGGAGTTTGTTGGAATTTATATTTGTATATTGAAATCTGTTTTTGAAGATTGTTTTATCTCAAGAATGCAGGGGAAGCATTTTGACTATCTTGTCGAATAAGGTCGTGAGGACCTAAATGAAAAGGTTACAACAGCTGGACGGAGAGTCAAGGAAGGACGTCTCGTGTGGCAAGGTTGACCGAGGTCTTGACTAGCCCTCGGTCTGATTAAAATGGCGAGCTTCTAGTACGGTGGATGAGGGACCAAGGAAGCGGCCTCATTAGGAACTCAATGGAGTCTTTTTGGGCCCTTTAATTTGCCATTGCCTAATGGAGGTGATTAAGAAATAGACAAATAGGGAGATTACATGTGGACTGAAACCAATGGTTTGTAAGAGCCTAGAAGGTAGTGGTCAAACTTAGAATAATAGGCTAAATAGACTCTTTTTTAATTTTTAAAATCACCTAAAACTCAAATTTTTTTACGTATATGAAATTTTCCTCTATTTTTTATAGAAAAGGATAGCTGCAGCCATCATTAAGTAAGGTCTCTAAAGTGATAGAGGCCCAAAAACGAGCTCCCATCATTATCTTGCATTCAATGCACATTCCCCTTCACTTTCCACTATCCCTCTCTCCCATCTTCCCTCCAAAACGCTCTCTCTTCCCCCTTTCTCATAGCAGGGCGTTTTTCACTCTCTAGACTACTTCTTTGAGTTATCTACCTCTTGATCTACCTCTCTCTTCACTCAGAAACCTAGATCTATAGCTATGGAAGCTTAATCTGCAACCTCCTCTCAGAAGCTATGGAAGTTTGATCCTCACTTACATTTCCTTACTTCATCCTTCTACCTTGTCCAACCTCCTTTTACAGAGTGTAACAGCAGAGCCAAGCTATGGAAGCTTGATCTGCAACCTCCTCTCAGAAGCTATGGAAGTTTGATCCTCACTTACATTTCCTTACTTCATCCTTCTACCTTGTCCAACCTCCTTTTACAGAGTGTAACAGCAGAGCCAAGCTATGGAAGCTTGAGTTGCAAATGCTTTGGCTCTCATAATCTTACTCATTGTCTCCTCTCACCCCCTCTAATATCCTCTTTCAAAGTGCAGTAATAGCACAGCCAAGCCCTTGGAACTTGCTCTACAACTCCTTCTCTTGTGTACATCTCCCTAGTCTAAGTTTTTTCCTCACCATTCTATTTTCCTTTGCCATCAAGGTTTATAATCTCCCTAATATATACATCTGATGTCTTCTTCTAAAGCTCGAAGGCCTCCGATCAGTATTCAATCTCTCTCTTGTAGCAGTGGTCAAGATGAGGATGGGCATTGGAACATCAAACAGTACGAGAAGTGGAATTGGATTACGATGTAGCCTAGTACAAGAGGAACCCACAAGGTGTCAAAGCGATACGTTGATATACAAAGTCACCATTGGAAAGGGCGGATATTGGAGCTCAAACAAGATCGTGATGGAAAAAAGCTAGCCAAGGTCCAACATGTTTACAAGGCAACAGAGCTAACACTAGCATACCATGACCAACGTCAACGATTTCCTGCAAATTGTAAGTCATTTCACCACTTTATATTCTTGTTTTTAAATCAATTGTGTGCTAATAATGGTATACTGAGCACTGCTTTGATTGTTCTTGGGTTCCTCTGCATAGATATTTTTCCCTCAAACTATAGTGAGTGGGAGCCTATGGAGGCAATTTCAGGAACCTTTGACGCATACCATGTGGAGCTTGGTAGTTTAATCTTTGGAGGGTGTCCAGCTGCACAACTTCTTGCACGAAACATCTTCTTCTATGAGGATACATATGTGGTTCCCACGACAGCAAATGGTACTGGAAAATTAGTTCCAGAACCTACACCAACTCTCACATCTATTGAATGGCCAATTCCAGACAATGCTTCAGTGGCCATGGCTTGTTTGCAGATCGAAAGCAAGGTGCAAAATGCTATGAAGTGCACATATGGATCTCACAAAGCAACCATAACCTGCTTCATACCTCTACACCTCTTTTTGTACCTGTTCCGTACAAGTGACACACATTGCACCCCAACTTTATGGATTGCAAAGGGGGAGAGAGCTCTCACTTGTTTCTTATCACCTGCATGGGATAAAAAAGTTGTTCAGCACAATGGAGACACCATCAGATGCAGAGTAATAGTTGAGAAGGTTGTGATACGCTACCATATTGCCAAGCAACAGTTGTCCATTGCGTTTCCTTACAGCAGGCGATGGAAGCTTACAAATGGAGAATGGGAGGCATTAGACTCTGACACAACCTCTACAGAACAGGGTGTGCTACATATATCCATGTAAGGTGGGGATGTAGAAGATGTTGCTGTGAATGATGACTGGTCCCTTGCCAACTTACGTGACTACTTAGTTCTTCGATTGAGTGGTGATTTTGCTTTGATAATCAATGGTAGAGTAGTGTGCAAAAGGCAGGAACGATCTTTTCTTTGTAGAGAAATTACTTTCCCTGGCTGTGTAGCTATCAAACAACCACTGGATATGTAATCTTGGATTGAAGTAAATACAATTTCAATTTTTTTGCCTCACTGTCTTA
>NC_141104.1:6625000-6825000 GCF_041138505.1 Cibotium barometz
GCATGCTTCACATATTTTCTGCATACCTTCAACTTTAAACTTTGGCAGCCCTCACAATTCCTTTAGTCTGCATAGACTTCATTCTCTACACATTCACATGTCCAATTATTTTATGCCAAATGTCTGTGTCTGCAACAATTCCTGAACCATTTGCAAACATCGCAGCACTAACTTCATGCATGTTTACATTCAATGTAAACATTCTGCCCACTCTGTTGCCTTTTGCAACCAACCTGCACTTGTCTTTAAAGTCTTCAACATAACAACCATCAGGGTTAAATCGAACCTGCAAACCCTACTCAATCATCTGGCCAACTGAAAGCAGATTCTTTGTTATGTTCGGAACATGAAGTACATCTGCAAGGTACTTCACTTTGCCATCCTGCATAGACAATGGCACATCTCCAACATGGGCAATTGGATGAGCAATGTCATCCCCTGTTTCCACAAAACCTGGTCTTTCAAGGTTTTTCATCTCCTTGAACCACTCCCCATGACTTGTCATATGGTTTGAAGCACCTGAATCAACGTACCATACATCATCTTTATGTGCTACTTCAACATTTTCAGACATGGAATTAACAACATGCTGCATAACAAACAGCCTTTCATTATCCTTATTGTTTCTGCTTGAGGATGCATAGTTGTTTTGCTGCAATTTTTCATTTTGCACGTCAGCCGGCTTCTTATAACAATCTGCCTGCACATGTCCAGGCTTACCACAATAAAAGCATCCATGTGTATTATTATACTGCCTTTGCCAATTTCCACGACCTCTTTGACTCCCCCTGCCTCTGAATTGGCCTCTTCCTCCTGCGTGTTGTTGTTGTTGTGAATTCTGGGACTGTTGTTGTTGCTGCTAATGGCCATAATTCTGATTACCTGTTCGGCCACCTCCTTGGTTGCGTCCACGGCCTCCTCTACCTCGTCCTCTTCCTGAACTTGTGTAGAAGGCCTGTTGCTCTGAACTGTTTTTGTTTTGTGAAGGTTGTTGGTCTTCACCCAAGCTCTTCTCTTCTATAATCAACATAGACACCAAATCTGTGAAATTGGGAATGTTTTCCTGAGTCTGAATAGACGTCTTGAACACCTTGTATTGTGGCCCAAGACCACGTAGACAGACTTCCACCTTATCATCATCATCTACTGAAACGCCAATAGATGCAAGGGATTCCACAATACCGTTGATCTTCAATGCATAGTCATTCACAGACATACTCTTTTTCTCCACAGTATGAAGTTCATTCTTTAGCTATATCTTTCGTGCCTTGGTATTTGTTTCATAGAGTTTTACCAAGGTGTCCCACGCCTCCTTGGGGGACTTGGCATCCTGTATGTACCCAATCATGGTGTCCTATATACTGATAGAGAGCTAATACATAACTTTTCTGGCTCCTTGGTTCCAATCCTTAAACTCTTTCATATCTGCAGCAGTCAGATTGATCTCTGGTATCTCCGGTGCCTCTTCATGCTTACCTTCTATGTAGTCCGAGTAACCCTTTCCCATCAGGAAATTTATCAACCTGAACCTCTAAGTATGGAAGTTGTTCTTATCAAGCTCAGAAACTATCTGGTTTATGCCATCATTTGACATCTTGCCAGACACACAAATTTACCTGAAACAGCACTTTGGTTTGTCCTGCACAAACTGCTGTATTTTCTGCAACGGTACTGTTGTACACTCAAATGTCACAACCAGTGACCTCAATGTGCATACATACACCCAATGGCAACTGTTGACCTCCTTGCAGCACACACAATGTCTGCACAACCAATCTGTCTTCGTGCAATTCTTAAAACAGAGTTCTGCAGAGCAGAGAATCGATGACTTACCCGCAGTGAAATCGCCTGCTTTATGAAAAACGGAGGTCGTAACGCGCCCAAAATGCGTTTTCGGCCCAAAAATATTGCCTGATAGGGTAGTATAGTTGTCCTATAGCTTTAATCCTGCGAAGAAAGCTCCTCAATCAGAGATCGTCTGCCGGTGCCTGCCGTAGAGCTCCTGACAAGGGTGTAGTCGCCAACAGAAATAGGGAAGAGTAGATGAAGCTCTTACCCTCGTACCGCTTCCTGTGCTTCTCTTGCTTGCAGCTCAGCCCTTAGCATGAACCAAGCTCTGATACCATGAAAAGATGCAGGGGAGAAGAGAGCTTGAGCTCTTGTAAGCACACACACACTCACAAAACCCTAAAAGAGAACACACAAGGTGAGAGGCTAAAAATCTTCTTCTTCTTCACACAACACTCAACACACCATGTACAAAGATAAGAGTACACACCATATGAAAAGGTACTCAACCAAATACATACTAGGGTTCTCTATAGTGTGAACCCAACTAAATGAGCTGGCACTATAGTGTGAACCCAACTAAATGAGCTGGCACTATAATTATGCCATCAGTCTCTAGAATGGCTGTCACACAGCCTGTCATCCCACTGGCCGCATATCACCCATGATCTCACCAACCATGCCAGTGGTGTAAGTGTGGGGCCTATCCCCCAGGTGGGTCATCAATGTCCACTGCCTCACTAGATGAGCTCGATATCTCAACATGGGTTACCCAGGATACCCACGTGTGCGTCGGGGAAGAAAATGAGTTGGAGTTGTTTTCTGAACACGGGCATGGATCTGGTTGATTGGCCTTGCTGGTCTTCAACGGATGAGTTCATGGCTCTTTTACATGGATCTTGTTGTTTGATCTAGCTGATCGTTAATGGAGAGTCCATATAGATTTTATGTGATTATATTCCTAGGTACTATGGGCTAGGGACTATTGAAAAGGCCCCTGTGTGAGCAGGTGGTGAGTGTTCTAGTTGCCAATGATGCCATAGGTATGCCGACGAAGAAATGATTGAAAATTGGACTGGGAAATAAAATACTGAGAATCCTAATGGAAAACACTGTGGTTTCGTTCTAACTCTATTTTAAAGATAACTAAATCTGTGAAAAAGGCAATTTCATATTGGGTGTGTAAGTGGTGTGTCTATTTTGTAATTTGCTTGAGTGCCGGCTAGGGGGCCTGGGAACTCTTTTCCCTGGTACCCGAGACAAAACATAACAAAATTCTTATAATGGATCCTATCAATACAGTGGTTGGCTAACCCATGGGATTGGATGGGGTTAGGCTAGATTGATGGATTCCTATAATAAAATTCAATTTTGTTCAAGTTACGATAGTTGAAGTAAATCATGGATAATCCTTGTTCTATGGAAAAGAATCAACAGATGTGCCTCTTGACGGGGAAAAAAGCGTTGGTCTCTATGATCCAAGTGCAAGCTCCTCCCTTGATCCATCCATGTGACCCGCAGGTTCGGCCGGAATGCAAAAGGGTAATTAAGGCTCTTGACTACGTTAGAATAAATTTTCATGGAGGAATCGCCTATGCCTTCTGGGCAAGGGAAAGTTTTTCCGAGTTTGATTTTGGAAGAACCGAGGGATTAGCCTCTTGTCCGGACATTCGTGGTGGGCGAGGCCCCGAGTGGGAAGGTTTGCCCTCCTGCACAAGAAGTTGATACTTCCTCTGCTGCTAGCACCCCAGAATTGGATGCACAAAGGGGGCAGGGATCTTTCAGTCCAAGATCAGAATGATCAAAATATCCCTACAATGAACCCAAGGCCCTATTTATAGTAGCCTTGCTCATGGCCCATTATTTACATATTTTGGACCTTAGTTTTACTTCATTACAAACTATACCTTCCCAAATATTTTGTCCTCAAAATCATACAAGATATCTACAATTTAACATAGCCTCAAATGGAATCAATGGGAAGTGGTAAAGGTCCCAAATATGCTCTCCAAATGTAAGGAAATCCATAAAACTTCATCTCCAATGCATATGTGTGGAACTCTTGTGGAAGCCCTTGTTGTAGATGAAATCCTTTGAAAAATTCTTCATGAAAACTCCATGAAGTAGGCAATATCATATTCTTCCATTGTGATGACCAATGAATCTTGCTGGAGTAGAGCATCGACTCCAACAATGGACCTCACCAAACAAACTGTCCAAAAATTATAGCATGCTTATAATCCCAAGTACTGCCCATTTTCTCCATTCAATTCATGCCTCTTGGTCAAGAAATACCTTCCTCAAGTATGCCATATTTTTTCACATACTACAAAGATTTCAAAGTAGCCTCTTCCATGAGCAATGTGGAACTAGACTCTCTAATCATGAAAGAAGTGCTCTTGAAGCATAGTGAAACCACTTGCAAATCTCTCATGATGAGAACATTTAAAAATGAGCCCCAAATGACATGTGCATGATGCCAAAGAATCTACATATCATAAACTACCATCATAGTCACCATTAGAGCTCATTTAGATCACCAAAAGAGTCCAAAAAGTGCCTCTGCCAAATCTGTCCATTCCAGAATGCACATCTTCCATTGTAAGAGTCATAAAAGCCCATATAATGAATAACAAATGACCCAACCACATCCTCACATAATAGAGCTTGTTGTTGCACCTAAGAAAGTGGTTGCCATGCATCCTCATCCATAAGTAAATCCACTAAAACTGTGAATAATCCTCTCATAGATGAATCCCACCAACGGGGTCAAATGGAAATGTATCCCTTTGAAATACCTTGTCATCCACAGTGTGACCATTATTCCAACCACTGGGGTCAAATGGAAAAGCTATGAGTATCGCCCCTAAGATGAGGTTATCCACACAACTACAACCACATGGATGAAATGTAGATCCAAGCCATGTAGAATCCAAAGCAACGGCTATCAAACTGCTTGGATCGAATAGAGAATATAAAAATCCCATGTCAATGATGCGACTAGCCAATCCTCTTGGATCAAACGGATAAGCATCATGTAGACCATTCAATGGATAACCATCATGTAGACCATACAACCACCATGAAAAATGGTGTGACCTCCTGGATCGAAAGGAATACATAATGGTGCATCTAACAATCCGGAATACAAACCCAACACCATCTCGGTATGAGGTACTCCATTATCAATGGTCATAGCATCGCATCCTCCTATCTCATAGGACTGGCATCCACAAAATATGAAGGCACATGCCTCATAACTAGCATCCCCATAAGCATAGGTGGCATCCTCAAGATCAGCATGTTTTTTACTGCCAATGCATACTTCATCATCAATATGTGTAGCATGCATAAAATCCATGTGATAGTCATAATCAAAAGGAGTAGAATATGTCACCTCAAGACTATCATCATCTCCATGAACATGTGTACTACCCATATATGTATGTTCATCAACATATGTATGGACAATATTGTCATGAGACAATTCTCCCTCGTATTCATCATGATCCACATCTTCTAAGCCTTCATAATCAAACAAGAGACAATCATATGTCTTCCAAGCTGAACTTGAAAATGGATTATACAATGCATTCTCATGAATCTTCCACAAACCACTCAATGTGTCACCTAATGCATGATCATCCAAGGCATGGTTATCACACGTATCATTAATAAATGAGTCATCATACCATTCATTTCATCAACAAATGAGTACTCATTGAAAATGTCATCAATGACCATCTCCTCACAATCTCGTGGTGTCAAATCATGAGCTGAAAATTCCTCAATCAAAGCACTTATGAAAGCTATTGAATCATACCCATTTTCAGCTTGTATATCCCTTTTAATCACCATGGATACATTGGTGACTTATCCTCAAGAAAGATTTGGCAACAAAGTATCTTCATCTTCTTGCTGTCCATAAATTACAACAAGTGACTCATCCACTTCAACACCCACAATGTGCTCATAAAGACATAGTCTTAATCTATGCAATGACCAAATGTGATAGTGAATGGAAGTCCTCTTTTGTATTTTATCAAGCTAAAATCGTGCAACATTGAGTGTATAGTAGATCTTATATCCCCACTCAAAGCAAGAGGAAAACCAAGTGTAGGTACCAACAATTCACAAATATTACTCTTCTTTTTATTGGCTACACTTGTAGAGGTTTTAACATCATTCATTACACATTGCCTTCTTCCAATCACTTCCTTTGAGGAAAATAATGTTTGACTATGTGTTTCATCATGTACATCAACTTGATACATGGGTATATTATTCTTATTTGTCCTACCTTGTTGCATAGGAGCCTCTTGAGATCTTTGTCTTCTTGTGTATCAAAGATACCTTGCATAGAGGACATCCAAGAACTCGTTTCTCCTCTACCACTAGGCATGGACAATGCATAGCTCCTTCCTTGCATTGCATCAACATCCTCTTCATCAATTGAGAATTGCATGTAAGTATTGATAAATTGAGCCAAGTCTTTTTACTCTTTCTTAATCAAATTAGGAATTTCCATCCATATATCATAAGCTTTCTTAGGCCTTTTGGTGAATGACATATGCTTCCAATCATGCTCAACCACATCACCATCAACATACAACTCCTCTTCAAGCATATAATATTTATTTCCCTTGGAAATTGAAGATACTCTTTAAGGTTCTCCAAGGGTTGTTTCCAAATGTGTAGACCAAGATGTATGTTTCTTCCCATGTAGTTGAGAAGGACTAGCTTGGAAAGATGTAGGCTTCATTGTCTTCTAGCCTCCGCCATGAATCCACTTGAGGCATTCTTTGTAGGATTCTCATAGTTAGCCCTTGTAAAAGCCTCTTGCATAGTTTGCTTGCCTTCTTTGTGACCACCATGAAAAGCCTCTTGCATAGCTTTCTTGCCTTTCTTATGACCACCATGAGAAGCCTCATGCATAGGCTGCTTGCTCCCATGCATATCACCAATAGCATCTTCATGGTGTTTCTCCAATTGGTCTTCACAATAGCCCCAATCTTCGAAGTCATATCATGAATTCAAACCTCGTATTCAAGGTATGGTTGATGACATCTAGCCTCTCGATGAATGGCTTGAAATTGAGTCTTTCAAGTAATTGCAAGAGGGCATCATTTGAAATGGTTTGTGCACCTTGAGATGTATGCTTAGGAGTGCCTCCTATATTTGCCTCTGAGTCTTAAATTTTCTTTGAAGCTTTCCCCATTGATGGAGAAGTGCTTTTATGAGTGCTTGTCACAATAAATTTCTCTTCCAACTCCTCCATTGCATCAATGTTTCCATGCTCACAAGCAACAATGAGTTTATTAATTTCCTCCTTTATAATTGAGTATTTTAGATTCATTTGGTAAGGATACCACTTGACTAGCCTTGAACCTTCCATGATAGGGATAGTGTGCTGCACCACTTCTAGCAGTATCCCCTTCATGTCTTTATTATATCTATAAGAAAAGCAGTCCTTGAACTCTTTTAAAAGAGTTATCAATGCATCTTCCTCCTATATGTACGTGAAGAAAGGGTACAACTAATTATAGATCATGTTGTGGAAGGTTCTCTGCTTGCACAAAAACATGAGATTTGCAATATTGAAGCTGCTACTGCTGAAGATCATGAAATTACTTAGCACTTGGATAGTGAGATGATGCAGGAGACCTGTAATACTAATGCTCATGTGCTTAGCATCACGAGACAAACAACATTGCCCTTGGACATCTGATATGATGTAGGGGGCACAAATACTTGAGATGTTTAGTGAAGAAGTAGACAAGAGTGTTGAAGTTAGAAAAAAGGGTGCTATTGATTCTTATACAAAAGAGGGTGCTACAAACAAAGAGGAGCAACAAAATGATGTAGGGAAAAAGGGTGTTGAAGAGATGGGGCCTGATAGCATCGACGACGATGCTCTAATTAGTACTATCCACTCTCATCGCTTAGTTTCGCTTAGTTTTTAAAAAGTATTGTTAGGATTCCCTTCTAAGATCCCCACCCTAGCTAGCTCTGCATTATCTGAGACTTGTAAAACCCTAATACCTACATGGAGGACAAGATCCAAAGAAAAATGATTTCTTGAACCTTGTACTTTTTAAAATATCAGACCAATATCTCAAAATTAATAGAATTTGGTGGCCCTTTTTTTATATTGCATTTTGTAAAATTTTTCCCACCCCAGCTAGGTCTACATTATTTGAGACTTGTAAACCCCCACACCTACACACGGAGGATAAGATCGAAAGAAAAATGATTTTTTACACCTTGTACTTTCTGAAATATCAAATTGGTATCTCAAAATTAATAGAATTTAGTGGCCCTTTTTTGATATTACATTTTAAGGATCTCCCCAGACTCATCCACACATTTAAATAGTTGCTTTACATGTTACTAGTTCAATTTTTAATTTTGTATAAATACATTTTTGTATGCGTAACACAGTACATTCTTGTGTGCAACCTTGTCTACAGGTCTTATACAACTGGGGAGGCCAAGGAAAAAGTTGATAATATTTGACTTAAATGGCATGTTTTTGAAGCGTTGGTACAAGTTGGCACCACATTGGCATAAAGGAAAAGTGCATCAACTAGGGCAATAGGTTGTGTCATTGAGACCTGGCTTAATATAGTTTTTGAGTGATTTGAATCGGCGCTTCGAGTTGGTGATGTGGAGCAGTGTCACACCAAGAAGAACTTGTGGCAACTTATCAAGTTCATTGAGGATCAAATGGCATGGGTAGGAAAACTGCATGTAGATTTCAAATTTAACTTTTCATAGTTAGAGTGTTGTTAAAGGGAGGAATACCACCACCCAAAGTGACCAAATGAGAGTCTATCTCTGAAGCCATATGACACACTAGCTAGGAATGGGTTCGAATTTGATCTTATGTACACATTAGTGATCGATGATACTTCTTTTGAAGGCGATCTTGAATCCACCAAACACTTGTATATCTCCTTCCTCTTATGAAGGGACACAGATGATAGAGAGCTGATTGATTTTTTGTTGCCATACTTGATGGCATTAGGAGACTTTAAAGGCATTGTGCCTAGTTTTGTTGAGATGTTTCCCTATGGGTGGCACATGGTTGAAGTTGTTGTGTTGTAAATTCTAGTACGTATCCATTTGATTTGTTTGGCAAAACTTTGATAAACAGCCCAGAGTACCAGCATTAGGATCTACAAAATGCTTTGAATCATGTTTTTGCAGGTCCAAAGCTAACCAGCTAGGCAGAGGTCTCTACAATACTTCAAGCACTACCATCTGATATTAAGGAGCACTTTATGAAAGTTAATCCTCAGGCCAAGAACTATCCCTAGTTTAATCCCTAGCAGTGTAGGCCTTGAAGGATGTTCACAATAGTTATCTCAAGTGCCTAGTATATAGTCTCTGATGAGATACTATGTAATAATCAAATATTGTACATGTTCCATCTATAATGAAGGATATATCCTTACTCAACATTTACTATGTATATTTGTATCGACATTCTTTATTTAAATGTTAGTTAGTTAATTAAAGGAATTTATTATTATGTTTATATGTACCATGTTTTTGAGTGTTACCATTAGAATTTTGCATCTTTTGTAAATGTGAAGATCTAAATTTTTTGGTACTTGCACAAAATATGTATGCTATGTTGGTAAATATATATTTGGCACTTTTTTACATTGGACCATACAATCAATATAAAGGCGTTTGTTACTATGTTTATCTACTTAGAAACAGAGGTAGTATACTTTCTTTGTGTACATCTTTAGTCAAATAGCCCCATGAAGCTTGGAAGCTTGTAATCTATTATTCAAAAGGAACATTGTGCGAAGAACTGAAAATGAACATTGCTCTAAAGTTTTTTAAACACGAGAATCCTGCCACATAAATGGGCTTAATCTAATCTTTTCTTTTTGAGCCCTCGAGATATCTTGTGAGGATGGGATCACATGATTTTTAGCATTTTCACCTAATGTGATTACACATAATCATGTCCGTGATCACAACCATTGTTGATGTGATCACGCCAACTGTTTGGCATGATCACGATATGCATTCCCTAAGACCACTAATATGGTGCCACATGTCACTTGCATTTAACCTCTAGCCGTGCCATCGTGATCCCCCTTGGCTATAAATAGATGTGTGCTTCTCTTATTTTGCATTGTTTTCCATATTTTTTTGACTTTTTAATCTTTGTGCAATTACATTTGCACCTGTGCCTGCATTTGCTATCTATACATCATCTACATACACCAGCCATATCTCTCACCAGGTAGCAAGCCGTGTACCTAGTCTTCATTTCTTTTCTATTGCTATTGTTTACATACTGCTAAGACATCAAACAACAAGTTATAGGCAGTTGTGGGTAAGTATACCATTTGAATGTTTTGTTCCTCTTTAACATTTTCCTTCTTTGGAGGCATGCCTCCCACCCATTGACACCTCTCTTAAAGCTCTCCACTTCCCTTAAAACCTCATAAAATATCGGTTCACCCAACCATGATTGAGAAGATGCATAATCATGGCCCCAGCTCCCCTATGACTACGTTATCACCTAAAACATAACACAACCAACAATTAACCCCTCAACAATGACATTCATATATGCAACTGTGATTCTGCAATCTGTGAAATCACGATCAATGACATCCATGTGCGATCGTGATTTTGTAGCTTGTAAAAGCATGGCGCGTGACTGCTACATCACTAATCATAGTGCCATATCACCAATCATGTCACCCAATCATGACATGATTGTTATGTCACTAATCATGGTGCCATGTCACCAATCACGCCACCCAATTATGACGGCATGACTACCATGTCACTAATCATGGTGCCACGTTACCAACCATGCCATTGAATCATGTTTGATTACCACATCATCAATCACATCCCTTATACCATATCACCAATCACTGTTGTTGAATCATGGCCATGATTACCACGTCATCTTTGCATAATCATGGCACCACCACTATGACTGTACAATCACGAAATTTAATTCTTCATATACACACCCAATCCTTCATCGTTGATCCTTCTCCAATGTTATGCTACTAAAATAAAATGCAATTATGCAAGTTGTCACACCATGAATCTGTAATTGCTAAATCATGGCCGTGATTATGAAAATAGAGAGTTGTAGTTCATTTCTCCCTCCTCTCACAATTTTGCGCTAACACATAATTCTAACATTTATCCTCTAATGAGGAACCATGATGCTCCTACCAGTCAGTGGACTAATAAATATTCTCTGTTTAAGAATCATGGCAAGCAAAGATACCAAACCAAATCCACTATATGAGGACCTAGGGTCACTCATTTCCTCGGGAGGAGATGATAGAAACCCCCAGAAGTGTTCCAAGTGAAAGGCCAAGCAGGTTCACCAAAAGCAAGCTATCTTGGACCACTCATGCATCAATGCTAGGATAGTGGGACAATAAAAGAGTTTACTTTTAGTATCATTCACCTAGATGCATACAATTGGTGAATGACATTGAGGTAAAGGAGAAGATGGAGAAAATAGGGCTTGGGAACTTAGCAAAACGGAGACCGTGCAATGTAGAGTCAACACAAAACTTTGTGCTGAGTTTCTAGCCTCCTACCAATTTCTTGTATTATGAGAGAAATTCACTTATATACATGGCCATAAGTGTTCACACTCACTTAAACTATGGCCGGTCGGGCACTTTAGGGTCATAAGAGACCTAATGCTATTACAATGACTACTCTCATAATATATCCATGAAGTACATCACTTAGGACTTCATCCTAACTTACTACCACATGCTCTTAAAGCGGGAATCGCCTTAAGTATTCCATCGGACCATTACGGGTGCCCGTCCAAGCTATAGCTTTGGGCACCATTGCTTCATATCTTGAATGTATGACCCTTTGGTGTATCTACCTTGACTCCTTGATGTAAGATAATGGCGGTAGCTCTTGTTAACCCTAGGAATGGGTTAACAGTAGCTTTAATTTCCATACTTAAAAGCTGCTACCCCTATGGATCCTCGCCCTCAAATACCACTCTCATCAACACAGGATCCCAGTCCCATGAGTTAAAATGATAGAAGAAGCCAACCCACTCAAAAAGAAAGAGAGAAAATCGACCCCTAATAAATCAACACCCACCACGGGAGCCACGATACCCATTAAGGTCTCTTGAGATGAAGATGCTATAGCTACATGTCCATCGCCATCAAAATACAGCATCTTTGTAAGGTTCCTCCCTAGCCTCTTAGGATGTCCAGTATCTTCCCCTATAGTCAAATCCCTCTTCAGAAATATAAAAGATCTTGTTTCTATCTGTTTTAGTCTAGAGAGAGAGAAAATGTTCTAGAGAGAGATTATTCAGATTTTGGATATTTTTGGATGGAAAAATATCTCTTTGTATTTAAATAAGTTTCCTCGAAACAGAAGTTCAAAAAGATTTTCACAAGGTGCATTCGAAATAAATTATAATCTGTTAAAAAAGGCCTTATCCCTGGGGTCCAAATTTTTTGAAAATTTTAAATTAAGGTTTTGAGGGACCAATCAGATTCATCCAAATGTGTGGAGGAGATAAATGGAAGAAATAAAGAAAATCCCCCCAAAAATGAGTAAATACTCACATAAGATGAAGAGTTGACTAAGGACAAGGTTATTAGTTAAAAAAGAGAGATATTTAGAAGAAATGATGCATTTTTGACACCTCAGTATGGGGGAATTTCCCTCATGAAGGAGGCGCCTATTTCACTTGTGTGTGGGAGAGTTTTAAACTCCCAAATAATGAGATATTTTTATCTCTCCTCTCTCCTGTTTCAACTAGATCCAAAAAGTGAGCTAAACTAACCTAAAAATGGTCAAAAATTGACCAAACTGATCTGGAAAATTCTAGAATCAATTTGATTGGTTAGAGGCTCATTTTTTCCTATAAATAGAAGCCTCCCCTTTGTTGAAGCTTAATAGTGTTTTTTGCATTGTTACCCTGCTTCTCCCAAGAGCCAAAAACTGTGAATTTACTCATAATTCATTAGTTTTTGACCTTCCCTCTTCTAAAGATTGGTGGCCACTCTTGTTTCAAACAAGAGTAGATCCCTCAAACCATCAAGCCAAAGGAAAGCTCTCAAATTCTCCTTGTAAGTTGGAGATTCTTCTCTTTTCTATTTCATTTTATGGTTTTTTATGATTTTTATCTTCTCTAAAATGATTATGATGTTATGCCTCATTGAAAAAAGGCATTCTCCTCTCTTCTTTAGTAAATCCAACCATTCTTTATCCTAGATGAATGATTAATGGATAAAATCAAGTTTTCCATAATGTTTCTCTTTGATAAGTATAAAATGTTTACATTAGAATGATTTAAATACTCTTGGTGAACTTCCAATTAATTTTAGAGAATTAAAAATTGAAAAATGGTCAGCCATATAAAGGAGGTTATGGTAAAATTTTCTAAAATTGTGAAAAATAAGTTTTACTTTTTTTTATTCAAAAAGAGTAGTTCCCATCATATATGTATTCTTAAAGTGTTAATTTTCATCCTAGGTATAAGAAAATGCATACTAAAAATAGTTTATTAAAAAAGTGTTACTTTCTTTAGAATTAAATTCCATGCATAGAAGGAAGTATATTGAAATTGTTATTTTGATTATAAAAGTGTTTTTTTCATCATAAATGATTTTTATGCATAAATGCATGCATAAAAGAAATTCTTTTATATTAAAAGAGTGATTTTCATCATAAATGATTTGTATGCATAAACATGCATAAAAGATATTTTTATATTAAAAGTGTGATTTTCATCATAAATGGATTTTATGCATACATTAGATGCATAAGAGAAATTCTTTTATTCTAAAAGTGTAATTCCTACTAAATTGGATTTATGCTTGGAAAGATGCATAAAGAATTTAATTTAATCCAAAAAGTGTTATTCTCATCAATTTTGATTTTATACATAGAAAGATGCATAAAGAAATCTATTTTTATTTCAAAAGAGTTATTTTCATCAATTTTGATTTTATGCATAAATAGATACATAAATAATTTTATTTTTATTCCAAAAGAGTTATTCTTATCAATTTTATTTTTATTCCAAAAGAGTTATTCTTATCAATTTTGATTTTATGCATAAATAGATGCATAAAGAATTTTATTTTTAATTCAAAAGAGTTATTTTTATCAATTTTGATTTTGTGCATAAATAGATGCATAAAGAATTTTATTTTTAATTCAAAAGAGTTATTTTCTTCAATTTTGATTTTATGCAAAAATAGATGCATAAAGAATTTTATTTTTAATTCAAAAGAGTTATTTTCACCAATTTTAATTTTATGCATAAATAGATGCATAAAGAATTTTATTTTTATTCCAAAAGAGTTATTCTTATCAATTTTGATTTTATGCATAAATAGATGCATAAAGAATTTTATTTTTAATTCAAAAGAGTTATTTTCATTAATTTTGATTTTATGCATAAATAGATGCATAAAGAACTTTACTTTTAATCCAAAAGAGTTATTCTTATCAATTTTGATTTTATGCATAGAAAGATGCATAAAAGAATTATTTTATTTTGAAAGTATTATTTTCATTGAAATTGAAATTATGCATAGATAGATGCATAAAAGATTTATTTTTTATTTTGAAAGTGTTATTCTCATTAAAATGAAATTTATGCATAGTAAAATGCATAAAAGGTTTATTTTTAATTCGAAAGTGTTATTTTCCTTAAAATTGAATTTATGCCTAAATAGATGCATAAAAGGATTTTTATAAAAGTGTTATCCCTACTAAAGTTGTCTTTATGCCTAATTAGATGCGTAAAGAATCTTTACATCAAGAAATTAGAATTCTCTTACATTCTATAAATAGATGTGATGAGATGTGATAGGAATCAGATAGATGTAAATGGATGGATGGAAGTGATATGAATCAGATAAATGAAAATGGATGAATGGATGTGATGTCCTGTGAATTAGGATGTGAATGAATGGTATAGAATGTGAAGGAATGTGATGGCATGTGAATCGTGATATGAATGAATGATAAGGGATGTGAATGAATGACGGCATGTGAATGCGGATGTGGAAGTGGATGTGGATGTGTTGATGTATGAATGTAGATGTGGATGTGGATGTAGATGTATGGATGTGGATATGGATGTGTATATATGAATGCAGAGGTGGAAGTGGATGTATGAATGTGGATATGGAAATGGATGTGTGGATGTATGAATGTAGATGTGGATGTGGATGTATGAATGTGGATGTGGATGTATGGATGTGGATGTGGATGTGTATGTATGAATGCGGATGTGGAAGTGGATGTATGAATGTGGATGTGGAAACGGATGTGTGGATGTATGAATGTAGATGTGGATGTGGATGTATGAATGTGAATGAGGATGCGGATGTATGAATGAGAATGGGGATGTGGATGTATAAATGTGGATGTGGATATGGATGTGGATATGGATGTGGATGTGAAGGATGTGGATGTGAATGTGGATGTGGATATGGATGTGGATGTGAAGGTGGATGTGGATATGGATGTGGATGTGTAAATGGATGTATGGACGTGGATGTGGATGTAGAAATGGACGTGGATGTGGATGTAGAAATGGATGTATGGATGTGGATGTGGATGTGGATGTAGAAATGGATGTGGATGTGGATGTACGAATGTGGATGTGTATGTGAAATAATGAATGCGAATGTGTATGTGAAATGATGTGACGTCGATATGAGTGAATGGATGAGATGTGATGACATGTGAATTGGGATGTGAATAAATGATATGTGATGTGAATGAATCTGATGTGATGAGATGGAAAATGATGTGATTGGATGAGAATGAGTACACATATGAATGGAATGTGGAATAAGTAATGTGGATTGATGAGGGATAAACTGGAAAGATGAGAGTTCATTATAGAAATTGTTTTTGTGACCTGTTTGTAAATGACTGTTTTATGTCAAGAATGATGGGGAAGCATTTTGACCATCTTGTGATTAAGGTCGTGGAGACCTAATTGATAAAGTTGCAACTGCTGTGATGGAGAGTCAATGGAGGACGTCTTGCGTAGCAAGGTCGGCCAAGGTCTTGACCAGCCTCGGTTTGATTAAAATGGTGAGCTTCTGGTATAGTGGATGAGGGACCAAGGAAGTGGCCTATGAGTGAAGCGCTAGGTGACCTGCGAAGGATCCTAGAGGGTGCTGACCATACGGTGCTCGGGCTCTGGGTCGCCGAAGATACCCACAAGTATGTCGGAGAAGATATTGGAACAAGGAGTAAGAGTTGTTTTCTGAATTCGGGTGTGGATCTGGTTGATTGACCTTGCTGGTCAATCAACCAGATGAGTCCATGACTCTTTTATATGGATCTGTTGGTTGATCTTGTTGATCTTCCACGGAGATTCCATTTTGTTATGTGAATATATTGCCGGTTACTATGAGCTAGGAACTATCAAAAAGGCCCCTGAGTGAACAGGTGGTGAGCGTTCTGGTTGCCAATGATGCCATAAGTACACTGATGAAGGGATGATTGGAAATAAGGATTCAACCAGAGATTTTGAGGATTGTGATCAGTGACACAATGGTTTCATTAAAGGATTGTTTTAAAGATAGCTGATGCTGAGAAAAAGGCAATTTCATATTGGGTGTGTAAGTGGTGTGACTAGTTTTATGTTTGCATGAACATCCGGCTAGGGGGCTTGGGAACTCTTTTCCTTGGTACCCGGGACAAAACCTAACCAAAATTCCTAATTGGATCCCATCACTACAGTGGTTGGGCGGTTGGCTAACCCATGGGACTGGATGGGGTTAGGCTGGACTGATGGATCCGTAAATCGAGACTCAATTTCTGTTTAGTTCGATAGATGAAGTAAGTTCCGGACAAAAATTGTTATATGGAAAAGAATCAACGGCTGTGCCTGTCAATGAGGAAAAAAGCGTTGGTCTCTATGATCCAAGTACAATCTTTTTCCCTGATCTGACTATGGGACTTACGGGTTCGGTCAGATGAGCTCAGTTAGTTAAGGCTTTTGACTATGTTAGGGAAAAGTATATCTTGGTGGAATCGCCCGTGCTTTCTGAGCAAAGGAAGTTTTTCCGGGTTCGATTTTGGAAAAACCGATGGATTAGTCTCTTGTCCGAATATCCATGGGCGAGGCCCCGAGTGTGGGACCCTACCCTGCACAAGAAGTGCTACTTCCGCTGCTAGCACCCCTAAATTTGTTGCGCGGTGGGGACAGGGATCTTACAATCTTAGAGCACAAGAAGTATCCATGTGAGTTACCTTCTTGTCCCTCCGGATCCCCCCTTCCACTTGCTTACTAACACCATTGTTTTACTAGCCTTTCATCAACACCACCACCTTCCACTTGGACACTGGTCATTAAGTATTCCGTGCTAGTCTACTCATTCAAGTACTTTGACTCCTCTCATGAGGAAAAGCCTCAAAGGTGATAAAAAAGCAAGCCAACAAAAAAAATAAAGAGTACAACTGGGACCATACAAGAAAGAAAATTCATAAGAGCCCAAATAACTAGATGGATACTTAATCATCCCCAGTACTCCACTAACTTCTTTCCATCTTACTAACCCTCCCAACCACTCTCATTTCTTTCCATCTTACTAACCCCCCCAACCACTCTTACCCACAAGGATGCGAAGGAAGGGGAGTATGTTAACCACAAGGATGCGAAGGAAGGGGAGTATGTTAACCACATATGGTTAACATGACAACTATGTCCGCACACTTATGTAATGGGCACCCGCACTATATTGGAAATATTGTCATTGGATGAGGGAAACACCCTAAAGACTCTCCCAAGTCTTGAGCTTTAGAGGACAAACAAGAAGATCTTGGTGAGTTGGCCAAACCTTAAAAAAAGCCTTATAACTATGTTTTGGGTGCCCCGGTCACTTACTCCCAAGCGGCCTAGTGGGAAAAGGCTTGGAACTACAAAAGCCAATTTCTCTTGTTTGTAACTCATTCTCCCATTTATGCAATAGAAGTGGAGTGTTCTCTCTCCCTCTCTCTTACAACTTCAATCTAGCATGTGTGGTGTGCGTAGGATTAGGGTTTGGAAGTGATTAGTGCTAATCACTCATTCTCTCTTGATTCCCTCTTGCTTCTTCTTTCTTGAGTGATTAGGCTACCACTGCGATCGTCTTTCACAAAGATCCCACATTTCTTTGCAAGAGATGTTGCACTAGCGAGAGTGCAGGAGGATAGCGGTGACTACGAGCGGCTATGGTGAAGCTCTTAAGCATAGCTTGAGCTCAACGGATCGGCAACTTCCCATCGACACCTTCCCATGACATGTTAGGGTGAGCTTAACTATTAGTCTATAGTCCCCAACCCTTTTATAAACCATTTTCTCTGAGTGTGGTGCTTTGTGTTTTTAGCATAAATGAAGATTGAAAGTTATGTTGTACAAAATATAGCATACTTGCATTCTTGCTTGATTTTTCTACTTGGTTGTGTATTCTCTTGTGATGAGAAGTTTTTGGAATTATGTTTATGTGGATTCTCATGCTATGTGTTACCCCCTTGGGCTTGGTAATATAATTTTGAGTTCTAAGTGGCATGCCAAGTGGTCGTGGGTAGGTGGGACTCTACTATGTATAGGTGCAATATAGGTAGTTTGATCTGCATGACTATCACCATGCCAAATTTGAGCTATGTTGTTACATTAGTGACTTAGTTTATGGAGGCCCTGAGGAAGCCACACTTGGATGTCACTGGGAGGCTAGGAGAATACTAAGGTGCATAAAGTCCACATTACACTATAGACTTTTCTATGAGGCTAGAGTATAGGTACATGTTTGTTGAAATCAATGGAGATTGAGCAAGGTTCAACTATGGTGGTTCAAAGCAAATGTACTTCATGTTGATGAAAAAGGCATGATTAACAAACTGATTAAAGTTTAATCATAACAAAGTTGAGGCACAAGTGATGATAATCACATACAAGTTTATATTAGCTAGATGGGCCTCTTTTATTGGCTCAAAATATAAGCCATATGACATCATTGATGATGTGGGCAGCTCTTTGGAGATCCTCCATGATGCTCTCTTAGAATATAGCCACTAAGTCTACTATGTGGGCTACATTCAATGCATGTAGATGCTTCTTGAACTTGTGGACTTGACAACATTGATGATGTGGGCAGCTCTTTAGAGATCCTCCATGATGCTCTCTTAGAATATAGCCACTAAGTCTACTATGTGGGCTACATTCAATGCATGTAGATGCTTCTTGAACTTGTGGACTTCTCACCTCTCTTAGTAATTGAAAATAGTTCTTTTACAAGTAGATCAACACTAGAAAATATGCTTCTTGAACTTGTGGACTTCTCAACCTCTCTTAGTAATTGAAAATAGTTCTTTTACAACAAGTAGATCAACACTAGAAAATATGCTTATGCCTTAGTGCTCCTCATGGCTTGAATATTGAAGATGATCTCGAATATCCCCCCTTAAGAAAAATGATTCATGGAAATGATAATGTTAAGATAACTATCCTATACCCATTATAGGTTACACTAGTTATTATTTACAAAGCTCGTGATTTATGGGTCTTATTTCCGGTTATGATGACAAATGCTGGTCATCATGTGAGATTCTAGTAAAGATTAATCTGCAAACATTTATGCCTAGAACATGGGAGGAACCAATGGCTCTAGATGGTCTAGAATGCCTAGTGAGCTTCAGCATGGTTGGCCTCCTCGGAGTGCTACAAGACACCAAGTGAATGTAACGGAGCAAGCCTAAAACACAAGTGAGTGAAAAAACCATATATGGCTTGCCAACTACTACCCACGGAGGTGTGGAGCTCTTGAAGCGGTGTGCTTGAGCTAGGCCATTGGGAAGACCCCACTAGACGGTTGTAGCTCGCAAAGGTAAGTTCTTGTGAATGTGTTTCTAGGAGTGAACGAAATGAACACGAGTGGCATTAGAGGTGTCAGCATGCATGTCATTCGTATTAGTTGAGCTCAATATCACAACAATATAGTACCCAGAGTTGTCGGCCACTTGCTCCAAATGACCAACCGGCCATATCATCCATCTTGGGACCGACCACAACAACTCCACTCTTTAGATGGGTGACCCCTACCACTAGTCAACTCCACCATTGACCAATGGTTGGGGTTGTAAAACCCATCGTCATTTGAGAATGTCTGGACTCTCAAAATAAGCCATGTAGCCTAAGAACACTGCTGCATCCTTGATTTTCTATCTTTATTTACCATCTAATAGGGCTCACAAATGCGATAACATATCCTCCACAAGCATGATATATATATACGTGTGTGTGTGTGTATACATACATACATATGTATGTATGTATGTATGTATATATATATATATCTATATATATATATATATAGATAAATAGATAGATATATATATAGATATGTATGTGTGTGTGTGTGTGTGTAGATCTATATACATACATACATACATATATATATATAGCATTTCAAATTTCTACCCTTAATTTAAGATTAGTGGTAATCATTGAAAAAAAAGGGAAAATGCATCGGTCATTGGTTGCACACACATAATTACCCATCATTTATTTCTCAAGTATTTTTCCAGTTGAATTATACTAGGTGAAACTTTCTTTGCCACTTTGTCATTTCTTGGAGTTATGCATCAGCCTACATTAGTGCCTGCATCAACAACCTTGACTCGAAGAGAATTTGTGGTAATGCTCACACATGTGCATTGTGAGCTAAAGTCAAAATTATTATAGTAGGTGGGTGTGCAATGGATGGTGGTGCAAAGAGGTGGGATTAGATTGTCCACAAGGAAAAACTGGCAAGCATCCCGTGTCGACGCGGGCTGCTTCCCAAAATTTTGTAGCATGGGCAACCAAGGCGCACAAGAGCACGTGCATAGTTAGCTCTACATAAACAAGCTCCATGGTGGCAACAAACACAAACAAGGCAAGCTCATTGGGTGCTACGTACTCTCTCTATATATATATGATCAGAATAACCAACCGTGTCCCACACAGCAGTTGTGCATGAATGCATAATTAAGGTGCTCTAATGGGTTGTAGGCACTAGATCTAATATGGTGTACTGTCTCAATATATTCACCTGCGTAAGCAAATTCGACAGCTGTTATGGCTCACCCAAACCCCCCTTGGTACACATCCAACAAGAAGATTACCTGGTGAACCGCAATTGTTGTGAGGATCTTTCCATTGGCTGAGCTCATAGCCCTTGAGGTCTCCAAGCTCCACAAATCCTTGAGAAGCAATTTCACCACGCCTTCCGCGAGCGTTGTCACATCGCGATGTTGCACTGCGTGTACTCATCCCTCCTCTCACCTCACTTCACTCACACACACTCACTCGCATGGATTAGAGAGAGGTTAGCAAGAAGATTAGCAAGAACAAGACTCTATTGCACAATGGGAGAGTCCTTTGTATTATGAGAGATATTCACTTATATACATGGCCATAACTGTTCACACTCACTTAAATTGTGGCCGCCGAGCAATTTGGGCTCATAAGAGGCCTAAATCTATTACAATGACTACTCTCCATGAAGTACATCACTTGGGACTTCATCCTAACTTACTACCATACGCTCTTGAAGCAAAAATCAGCATAAGTATTCCATCGGACCATTATGGGCACCCGTCCAAGTTATAGATTTGGACACCATTGATTCATATCTTGAATGTATGACCTTTTGACACCATTGATTCATATCTTGAATGTATGACCTTTTGGTGTATCTACCTTGACTCCTTGATGTAATATAATGGTAGTAGCTCTTGTTAACCCTAAGAATGGGTTAACATTCCCCCCTTCCTGATGCTGATTGCGTCCTCATGATCGCGTTGAAGACCTTTGTGTGGGGAGAATTGACAAGTTTTGTTGATGGCTTTTGATGTTGAGTGACATTCAATGGTCGTTGCTCCTCCCGAAGGAATAAGAAAGGATAGTTAGTAAATAAAAATGTTAGAGATTAGCAGGAATTCCTAACGGGGTGGGGGTGGTGGGGGTTTTTTGCAAGTGATTGCTTTTTTTATATTTTTGTGAGCATGTTTTTACGTGGGTTATATTTTTTGTTCACTTTGTTATTGGAAATCAAAGCAGAGTTACATGTGATTTATGTTAGTTGGGAAACTAAGAGATGTTAATGATGGGGGATAAGAGAAGGAAGGGTTCGGAGGAATGTAGACAAAATCATCAAAACGAGATTGTGATTCTAAGTTCCTCATTTGATTCATTGAAGTGACATTCATCATTTGAGGAATTCGGCCTTGCATGCTTTTATGTATATTTACGTGGTTGATGAAGTAGATATTCATGAAGTACATGAACTGAGTCAAATAGACTCTTATTGAGTTGCTGCTGCTTGTTGAAGTAGCCACTTGTTGGCGAGGATGTAAGAATTACGTCGACTTGTGAGGGCTAATATAGATATCTTCACTAAGGATTAGATAGCAATGTGTTGTGAAAATTTAAGTTTCTGTTTTTGCAATTTGAAGGAAAAATCCAAGTGATGGGTTGCACCATTGACCAAGCTCTCGCTCACCATGGCCCCCCATCTAAAGATGTACCCAAAAAGTTGTTGATGATGAGGCTTTGGTGTAAATGTCCTCAAGTACATGAGTATGGATATGTACTCATGGAGTAGCTGCTACATTAACTTAGCCAAAAGAATAGTAAGCTATAAGTTTAACAAAAATGTATTGTGGCTACTGAAGATCTTTGGGAGTTTCTAGTGATATTCCTCTTAGGATGAACTTTTCAGGAAAAAATTTATGCCAGTAGCGTCCCAGATGGAAGAGGAGGTCTGAAAACCTATTTTCCATCACTATCTCAAGATGGAATTTTTTTTGGAAAGATTTTCCCTGTTTTGCAACCCGTTTTTCCAAAAGGAATTTGGAAAAACTGTTGAGTTTTTTGAAAAAAGTGTGTGCCGTTGGTGTCCCAGATGGAAGCCAAGGTCTCAAAAGTGCATGTGAACGCCCTCTTAGGATGAACTTTTCCAAAAATGTTTATGCCAGTAGCATCCCAGATGGAAGAGGAGCTGTTAATGGAGTGTTAGTATTATCCTTATTTTTGTATCATAAATAGTAGATAAGTAAGAGGTTATAAAGGACTAAACACTGGATATGTGTTGTCCTCTTCATCATTCCCTCTATCCCATCCCCATCATTGGAAGGTGGCAGTGGTTTCTTTGTGATTAAGAAATTATGTAAGGCATGAAAATCTTCCTCCTTAGGAAATGAGGGATATTCAATTTGCACTTTTTGTGAAGTTCTGTATCAAGCCCTTGCCATTTGGACAACCAGGAAATTAGCTATACTAAATTTTGTATCTACCTTGTTTTTTGCAGATTTTGAGCCGTCCAAATAATTGAAGCACAATTGGAACCATAGTTGGATAGTATTCTCTTAAGGCTCTCCATAGAGTTTAAGAACTCCAATTCAGACTCCATTTTGATGGTCAAAAGGGAAAACTTTTTATCGGTTGACTTGTTATAAAAGTGAAAATAGAGAGTACTTCTACATTGACCAAGCTCAAAGTGATCATATATGTGGTTGTACACTCTGTTATCTCTCCATAGAGCTAAAGATTACTCAAATTGGATTTTAGGAGCTTATCCCAAGATCAATTGACATTTTAAGTTAATGCCAAAGCCCAAACTCAAAGGAAACTACAAGGAAGCCTTTGGGAATGAGGTGGGCACATCAGATGTAAGGCAAGATGACCAAGGAGATATGCAAGAAGAGATCAATGTCAATAATGGAATGCATCAAGAGGCTAATGTACCACATATGCTTAATGTTCCACAAATTCCAAAGGATGGCAAGGACATGAACATGAACACCATAATGTACTTCATAGCATGCTTGATAGAATGGACCAAAGATTTCAATTCATGGTGAACAAGTTTGATTCTATTAGCAAGGATTTACATGATGGACTCACTTGTTTGAGGCAAGATATGAGCAAGGGAAAAGAAGCTTATGGTGGACCTATTATGCATCCATATGTACCAAACACAATTTAACCAATGGGACCACAAGCTTATGGGCCTTTGTAGGATCTTCACATGCAAATGCATTGCATACTCCTCAAGCGAGTATGCACCATGGTGATAGAAGTCAAGAATCTATTATTGGAAAGGATAACTTGCCTTTGTTTGTTGATGCATCAAGGTGGAACAAATGTGCCATGGGTACGCCTATACATGGTCTCTTCAATACAAGGAAGGAGTTTGGACAAAGGCATAGTTTTGGAAGAGCCAAGGGTGGATGGAACTTGGAATCCTTCACACATGGGTGGTTCTCACTTCAACAAGATGGGATATCCTCACTTCAATGAGATGGGTTATCATTACAATGGATTGGAATCTATTCATGTGGTAGGCCACATCATTTCAATGAGTCTGGGGGTAATCATGTTAGACCATTTGAGCATAGACCACATGATTGTCATTGAGGTGGTGATGAAGATGAATGTAAGGGAGTGAAAGACAAGATAACACTCACTAACTTCAAAGGTGAAGGCTCAAATGGAGCTTTACTTTGAGTTTAGCCCTCGTGATAGGGCCAAGGTATTGTTTACTACTTTGCATCTAAAAGGCTATGACCATGCTTGGTGGTGGTGGAACTTGAATGCTCATGGCTATTTGATCACTACTTGGGTGGACTTCAAGAATCAGATGATGAGAACTTTTGTTTCAAGCCTTAATAGATCAAGGATGGTGAAGAAATGGGATCATCTCACTCAAAAGGGCAATGTCAAAGATTATGTGCACAAGTTCATGAATTTTTCACTTCATTGTGGAAGGCTTGAGTGAGGAGTAAAAATTGAAAAATTGAGGAAATTCATCAAAGGGTTGCAAAACAACAGTAAGGTTGATGTGGATACACAAAGACTTGAAACCATCAAGGAGGCCATGCTTCTTGTGGAGATCTATGAAGCTAAGTATACTTATGGAAGCAGAGCAAGGCATGGGTTTAGTGATGAAATCCATGAAAAATAGTGATACGAGTTATGAGAAGATTGCACAAGAGAGCTATGGTGGATGGAATGTGAGATAAGGCATAGTTTAGGGCATAGAGATAACTTAATCACAAATATTAAGACACAAATATTAAGAATGAAATCAACACTAATCAAGGACTTATGTTTTTCATTATGAGAATTGAGCTTGTTGCATCCATATGTAGCACTCATAGAGCTCTCATTCACATGTTCTATGCATACTTGTGCCATCCATATGTTCATAAATGCTCACATGCCTTGTGCACCCTTGCACCTTCCATGTGCCTACTTTTTTACCATTGACCACATTTTACATTCATCCATTCACATCCCCAATTAACCTTTGCTTGCATCTATTCTAATTTCATATCATCCTTGGATCTATCTACCTTACTCCCACATACATGTTCCCCATACATATGGCATGATGTGCACCATATTTCAACACCCCCTCTTGGTGCCCAAATGGGTCTCATCCCAAGAAGGTAATGTGACATACATAGACATGGCATTTCCCCCCTCGCCCTCCCCCCCCTTAATGGACACACACATACATCACTTAGCCTACATCATCGGTGGCTAGAGGTGATTACATCAACATGACATGACATCATGGACATGAACATATATATAATTACATCCACTCACATATGGGAACATCTTGACCAATGGTTTCCCAATCCCAAGGTTGACATAGACATTGTCTCATAGACATGACATAAAGCATCATCTCATACGTCATTCAACCTAGAAAAGGTGTTTTTGTGGATCATCCTCATGAGTTGCTTCCACCATCAAGTTGCTTTGTTGATTATCCTTTGACATTATTCTCAAGGTGGCCTACCTTGCCACATGCATCACATACAAGCTTGGGCTTGTTTCGATGATGACATTGGGCCATTACATGCCCCATCCTTTCATAATGGTTACATTTGATATTGGATTTGTTAAAGAATGCAGTCTCCTGCTGTTTGTTGAGATTTTTTGTGTACCCTTTAGTTTCTTATCTTCTTCAAACAAGGAAGATTCAACACCTTCAAGAGTAAGATTTTGAATATTAGTAAGAGTTGTTACCATCGAAGAAAACTCTTCAGGCATGCTTTGATTAAGACCACAATTGCATCTTTCTCATCCATGAGTGCCTTGATACCTAGAAATTGCATCATAATTCTCTTCATACATGTTCCACATATGAGTCTTTTAACTCCATATCAATCCCATAAAACTATACTTTCATATTTATTTCTGAATTTTTTCCCCTAGCTCCAAATACTTTCTCTAGCTCATCTCAGGCTTCTTTGGCATGCTCTTTGTTGTTGCTGATGTGATGAATGCTCTTTGTTGCTGATGTGATGAATGATATTATCCCCAAGGCTTAACCCAATGATGGACATGGATTTTCTATCTTTATTAATCCATGCTTTGACCTCAGCCTCACTTCCTTCATTGAGTTCATCTCCAATTACTACCCCCAAAGCTCCTTCTGCATGAGTAGATACATGACTTTTGTTTGCCATGTATGGAATCCTTCATCACTAAATTTATCCACTAGAATTTTGGTAGCCATGGCTCGAGGAAGGTCTTATTGAGATTTTAACTGTATCTCAGTAGTGTCTAATCCTCTTATAATGATTTGAATAAATTTAGCTCAAATTTGGGTGCTAAACAAGATTGAGATCACTAATCATCACTGATAATCTCAAGGAACAATATAGGTAACTTTGAGTGATCAATTGAGATAGTTGTACTCACATTTGAGATAAATGATTTGAGAGAGTGAAATAGCAATGACTGAAGATAATGTTAAGCTATTGATGCTTGGGATTAATCAATATTTAATTAAGGATTAGTCGACTGAACAAAACCTTAATGAAAACGACGGTGTAGGCCTGGATCTCCATGTACTTTGCTCCGTTACCATTTCTGACACTTCCAGCAGATTTGCAACATGCAAAACCCCTAAGCATGAGTCCTTTTGAGCTGATTTGACATGGAGAGAAGAATTTGTTTATTTTTCCATATTTTGAGGGCTGCCTTCACTCGTCGATTTCATGTGACTACAAGTGAATTTCTTCAATTCCTCCGAGTTGTGGCTGCACCCTAGAGTGCAGAAGGGCCTTGTAGAAGATCATGGGCAATGGTGTGATAATGCCAAGTCTTCAATTGATTGTTTTTTCTCAGCCAAGTGAAAAAAGGAGATAAGGTTACTAATATTTATAATTAGCACTAATGATAATATTAATACTTGCTAATGCTTAGTGTTGGGAGTGAAAATGAGGTGCCTTGGCTCTGATACCATGATGAATGTAGGATTCCTCCCTCTTGCTTTTGAGGTGTGCAGCTGTAAGAACCTCCCCTTCTGATCTTATAAATATTCCCCTCTCTGAAATAAAAGAAAGATCCTGTTTTACCCTGTTTTTTGGCCTAGAGAAAGAAAATGTCTAGAGGGAGGTAATTCAAAATTGAGATATTTTTAGATATAAAAATCCTCCTAGTGTCTAAAATGGTTTCCCTAAAACAAAAATTCAAAAAGAACTTTCCAATGTGCAATTGGAATTAATTGAAAATAGGTACAAAGGACCTTAGCCTAAGGGTCTTGATTCTCAGAAATTTTTGGATTATGGTCCAATTAAGGTTCCTATGGGCCAATAGGATCAATCCAAGCGTAGGGAGGAGATAAATTGAAGAATAAAAGAAAAACCCCCCAAAAATGAGGAAATGCTCACATAAGTGGACTAAGGACCAAAAAAGAATTAAAAAACTGAATTTTGACACCTCAATGTGGAAGTAGGCACCTTTTTCTCATCATTATCCCCAATTTTTAATTAATAAAATGAGATATTTTCATCTCTCCTATTTCAAAATTAGATCCAAAAAGTAAGCTAAACTGAGCCAAAAATGGTCAAAAATTGACCAAACTGATCTGGAAAATTCTAGAATCAGTTTGCTTGTTTAGAGGCTCACTTTTTCCTATAAATAGAAGCCTCCCCCTTTGTAAAAGCTTAATGGTGTTTATGCACTGTTACTCTACTCCTCTTGTTCCTGAGCCATCTACATTGAATTTTTTAATAATTCAATTGTTTTTGGCCTAATCCTCTCTAAAGTGAATTGGTGGCCACTATTGCTTCAAACAATAGTAGAACCCTCAATCCCTCAAGCCAAAGGAGATCTTACAAGCTCCATGTAAGATAATTTTCTTACTTTGTTTAATGAAAAATCTATGGTTTTCTTGATTTTTATATTTTGTAAATGTTTAAATTAAATTCAAATGCTATGCCTTTGATAAAAAGGCCACCCCCTTCTCTTGTTTACATTCCAACCTTTCTCAATCCTAGAAAGATTAACTAAGTGATTAATTAAACTCTTTTTATTGTTTACTCTCTTGAATTTAGAAATTTGTGTAGATTAGAGTTCTATAATTCTAATTTGGATTAATTAAGTTAAAAAAAGAAAGATAAAAATGAGAAATGGTCAGCCATACAAAGGAGGTTATGGCAAAATTTAAGAAAGTTTGTTTTTATGTTATTCCAAAAAAGAGTAATTTCCACCATTTTTACATCTAAAAGAAATATTCTGATTACTCCATGTACATATTCATCTATGAATATGCATGGATATCACTCATATTAATTATTAAATTTGATTTTTATGCATAGAAAGATGCATAAAGGAATTTTTTTTACAAAAGTGTTATTCTTATCAAATTTGATTTTTATGCATAGAAAGATGCATAAAGGATTTTTTTTTATTATAAAAGTTTTATTCTTATTAAATTTGATTTTTATGCATAGAAAGATGCATAAAGGAAATTTTTTAATTATAAAAGTGTTATTCTTATTAAAATTGATTTTTATGCATAGAAAGATGCATAAAAGAATTTTTTTTAATTATAAAAGTGTTATTCTTATTAAATTTAATTTTTATGCATAGAAAGATGCATAAGGGAATTTTTTTATTATAAAAGTGTTATTCTTATTAAATTTGATTTTTATGCATAGAAAGATGCATAAAGGAATTTTTTTTATTGCAAAAGTGTTATTCTTATTAAATTTGATTTCTATGCATAGAAAGATGCATAATATAATTTTTTTATTATAAAAGTGTTATTCTTATTAAATCTGATTTTTATGCATAAAAAGATGCATAAAGAAAATTATTTTATTATAAAAGTGTTATTCTTATTAAATTTGATTTTTATGCATAGAAAGATGCATAAAGGAATTTTTTTTATTATAACAGTGTTATTCTTATTAAAATTTGATTTCTATGCATAGAAAGATGCATAAAGAAAATTTTTTTATTACAAAAGTGTTATTCTTATTAAATTTGATTTCTATGCATAGAAAGATGCATAAAGGAATTTTTTTTATTACAAAAGTGTTATTCTTATTAAAATTGATTTTTATGCATAGAAAGATGCACAAAGGAATTTTTTGATTACAAAAGTGTTATTCTTATTAAATTTGATTTTTATGCATAGAAAGATGCATAAAGGAATTTTTTTAATATAAAAGCATTATTCTTATAAAATTTGATTTTTATGCATAAATAGATGCATAAAGAAATTTTTTTTATTTTAAAAGTGTTATTACTATTAAATTTGATTTTATGCATAAATAGATACATAAAAGGATTTTTTTATAAAAGTGTTATTCCCATTGAAGTTGATTTTTATGCATAAATAGATGCATAAAGAATTTTTATATCAAAATTAGAATTCTCTTAAATTCCATGTTTAAATTCTATGAGTATTTGATAAATGAATAATTAAATACTGTAAGAGAGAAATTTCTATCGTTTTATATTCACACAGATTGTAAAAAGAAAATTCAAGAAATCTATCGAGATCGAAATATTCAGATAAATGATTAATTTATTCCTCATTGGAATTCATAACTATTTTAGAAATCAGTTAAGTGAATATTCAAAGAAAGAAATTCAGTAAAATAGTAACTGAATTACTAAACCTTTTCGAGAAAGATAGTTCAGGAAAAATCTTATCTGACTCAAACCTTAAATCAGACTATGACCAAGACCAAACTCTTTCGTCAGTTTCAAGGAAAGAAGGTGTGACCAGTTTAGAAAAATACACTCAAAACTCCCGCCAAATCTGAAACTAAGTTTGAGACCCTTCGAATTGATCTGTGGATCAAGGTTATAGAATTCGAGGAATTCTAGTATGAAATTTAGAATTCCGATCAAAAAGTTTTGGCGGATAGTGATTCAAGAAATACTCCTTGTATTTAAAAGAAAATCAAACTGAAAACTTGCATAGAAATGGGATGTGATGTGAATAGATGTGATGAGATGTAATGTGAATAAATGTGATGAGGTGTCATGTGAATCAGATAGATGTGAATGAATGGATGGATGTGATGTGATGTGAATAGATGTGATGAGATGTGATGTGAATAGATGTGATGAGATGTAATGTGAATAGATGTGATGAGATGTCATATGAATCAAATAGATGTGAATGAATGGATGGGATGCGAATAGATGTGATGAGATGTGATGTGAATAGATATGATGAGATGCAATGTGAATCAGATAGATGTGAATGAATGGATGGATGTAATATGAGATGTGAATAGATGTGATGAGATGTGATGTGAATCAAATAGATGTGAATGAATGGATGGATGTGAATGTGTATGTGAAAAATGGATGTGAATGTGTATGTGAAGAATGGATGTGAATGAGCATGTGAAAAATGGAAGTGAATGTGCATGTGAAGAATGGATGTGAATGTGTATGTGAAGAATGGATGTGGATGTGTATGTGAAGAATGGATGTGGATGAGTATGTGAAAGAATGGATGTGGATGTATGTGAAAGAATGGATGTGGATGTGTATGTGAAAGAATGTGATGTGATGTGATGTGACATGAATATATGTGGATGTGAAGTGATAGATATGAATGTATGGATAGATGTGGGTAGTCGTACATGTGAACGATTGGATGGATGTGGATGAATGAGATGAGATGTGTACGAATGAGATATGATGTGGATAGAAGTGATGTGATATAAGGTGGATAGAATGTATGTGATGGGATGGTGATGAGAATGAATGTGATGGATATGAATGAATGTGATGTGATGGATGTAAATGGATGTGATGTAAATGAATGTGATGGACATGAATAGATGTGATGTGATGTGAATCGGGATGTCAATGAATGAGATATGATGTCATGTGAATCAGGATGTGAGTGAATGAGATGTGATGTAAATTGGGATAGATGTGAATGGATGATATGTGATGTGAATGAATATGATGTGATGAGATGTGGATATGGGTAGATACGAGTGGATGAGATCTGATGCGGATAAATGAGGAAAGATGTGATGAGATGGAAAATGATGTGATGAGAATGGGAATACATATGAAATAAATGAGGATTGATGTGGAACAATGTGGAAAGACAAGAGTTTGTTGTAGAAACTGTATTTATGACCTGTTTTTAAATGACTATTTTATGTCAAGAATGTTGGGGAAGCATTTTGACCGTCTTGTGAATGAGGTCGTGGAGACCTATATCAGATAAAGTTGCAACAGCTGACGGAGAGTCAACGGTGGATGTCTCGTGTAGCAAGGTTCGGGGCCGAGGTCTTGACCAGGCTCAGTTCGATTTAAATGGTGAGCTTCCGGTACGGTGGATGAGGGACTAAGGAAGCGGCCTATGAGTGAAGCGCTAGGTGACCTGCGAAGGATCCTAGAGGGTGCTGACCATACGGTGCTCGGACTCTGGGTCGCCGAAGATACCCACACGTACGTCGTGGAAGATATTGGAACAAGGAGTAAGAGTTGTTTTCTGAATTCGAAGTGGACAGGTGGTGAGCATTTTGGTTGCCAATGATGCCATAGGTACACCGATGAAGGAAAAATTGAAAATTAGGATTCAACCTGATATTTTGGAGGATTATGATCAGTGATACTATAGTTTCATTAAAAGATTGTTTTAAAGACAGCTGAATCTGTGAAAAAGGCAATTTCATATTGGGTGTGTAAGTGGTATGACTAGTTTTAAGTTTGCATGAATATCCGGCTAGGGGCCTGGGAACTCTTTTCCTTGGAACCCGGGACAAAACCTAACCAAATTATTAATTGGATCCCATCACTACAGTGGTTGGGCGGCTGGCTAACCCATGAGAATGGATGGGGTTAGGCTAGATTGATGGATCCCTAAAATGAGACTCAATTCTGTTATGGTACGATAGATGAAATAAATGAGACTCAATTCTGTTATGGTACGATAGATGAAGTAAATCCCGGATAAAAATTGTTCTATGGATAAGAATCAACGGTTGTGCCTCTCAATGAGGAAAAAAGCGTTGGTCTCTATGATCCAAGTGCAAGTCTTTTCCTTGATCTGACTATGGCACTTACGGGTTTGGTCAGATCAGCTCAGTTAATTAAGGCTCTTGATGACTACGTTAGAGTAAAATTATCTTGGAGGAATCGCCCGTGCTTTTCGGGTGAGGGAAGTTTTTCTGGGTTCGGTTTTGGAAGAATCAAGGGATTATTAGTCTCTTGTCTGGATATCCGTGGGCGAGGCCTCGAGTGAGGGACCCTATCCCGTGCAAAAAGTACTACTTCCGCTGCTATCACCCCTGAATTCGTCGTTGCGCATGGGGGGACAGGGATCTCTCGATGAAATCGATGAAAAAGAGAGATATAAGCTATGAGAAATTTCACAAGAGAGCTATGGTGGATGGAATGTGAGATAAGGCATAGTTAAGGGCATAGAGTTAACTTTTAAAAAAATATTAAGAATGAAATCAACACTAATCAAGGGCTCACATTTTTCATTATGAGAATTGAGCTTGTTACATCCATATATAGCTCTCATTCACATGTTCTATGCACACTTGTGCCATAAATTCTCACATGCCTTGCACCCTTGCACCTTTCATGTGCCTACTTTTTGACCATTGACCACCTTCTACATTCATCCATTCACATCCCCAAATAAGCTTAGCTTGCATCCATTCAAATTTCATATCATCCTAGGCTCCATCTACCTTACCCCCACATACATGTGCCTCATACATGGCATGATGGGAACCATATTTCAATATTTAGGGCTAATTTTGGCACTTTAACTATGGTAAAGACTTCAAGTGGTGTGGCATCTCACATAGGCCCACCTAGATTCCCAACCATTTATAGAAGATGTGGGAGAGGAAATTTCAGATTTGGCAACCATTTATGGAAGAGATGGCCCTCCTAGATTCCCAACCATTTATGGAAGAGGTGGGAGAGGAAATTTCAGATTTGAAAACTCTCTTCCTAGACCTTAAAATTTTGATGGGAAGCAAGTTGATGTGAAAGTATCTAACAAGAGCAAGGTTATTGGGTGAAGATCAAATTAATGACTTGAAGGACAAGGGCTTGTGCTTCAAGTGTGGTAACAAATTAAACAAGGATCATTGGAAGGTTTACAAAGCCAAGAAGATGACCTTAAGCATGATTCTCACCGAACCTTGCCATGAAGACACAAAGGAGGATGTGGATGGTTATGAGGAGTTCTTTCAAGATACCAACAGAAGTTGAAGATGTAGAGAATGATAGTGAATTTCCTTTTGATCTAGGTGGATCAAAGAAGAGTAAAGTTAACTATGATGATGGGCTACCATTATCTATATGTGTTCATGTGGTGACAAGGATAATATGGCCACCTTATGCAATATCTTAAGTGATGCATATGCTAGTTGCAAGGGTGTAAGTACATTAAAGTTGAAGGTATGCATAAATGGGAGGGTGATGCATGTTTTGGTTTTGATAGTGGGAGCATGCATAGATTTTTCAACACATGATCCATGTGCAGGAAATTGTTGAAATTTGAGCATAATGATGAGCTATGGTGGATCAAACACTAGAATCAACATAATTAACAAAGTGATTAAGAAATGTTTAAGATGTAATTAGTGAATAATTAGCAAATAGATTAATGTAGGCATGGATACTCAAAAACCAGCAAATTCTCATTAGGGCTATGCCTCAATTTATAGAGTTTACATCAAGCATCAAATCCCATTGATTTCTCTATGATTCACTCCCAGAATATCTCCACCTTTTGCCTGATTCTCTCCACCTCTTCTCTTTTCCCTGAATATCTCCCAGAATAACTCCACACTCCTAAATTCTCTCATGCTACCCTTTATTCTCTCCCAGTAGATTCTTCTCACCTTTTCACAGGTTCTTTCACAATTACATCTTCTCTTTTACAGCCTCTATCCAAGAGCTTGTTCCCACACACACCCTATTCACTTGTATTTTCAACACCTCCCCTCAAGTGAATAATCCTAGCACACCTAGACCCTATACCAAGTTTGCCTCCCCTTACTTGGCAGTCCGCGACCAGTGTCTACTCCTCCCCTTACTTGGTAGTCCCCGACCAGTGTCTACTCCTCCCCTCAAGTTATCTCAGCACACCTGGACCCTGTATCAAGTTTCTTTCTTACTTGACAGTCCGCGACCAGTGCCTCAAGTCCCTAAACTCCATAGTCCTTGACACTCTCTCTCTCTATGTGTCCAAGGCTACTATAAGTGCCCGCGACCTTGACTAAAGTGCTCACACATACATCTACCACGTGGCCTACATCATCTGTTGTTCAGAGGTGGTTTTACTTTATTGGGGCAGGTTACATTGGGTTGTGGGGTCTCTCTCTCTCTCTCTCTCAGAGATTTTCACGTGGCTCCTCACTCTTTGGAGCCTCACATCTTCTCTTGTCTTCAGTCTTCTTCTCGTGGCAGCATCTCTCCACGCGTCCATCTCTTCTTTCAGTCTTCTTGTGGCAGCTTCTCTTCTTGTGGCAGCTTCTTTTCTCGTGTCCATGTCTTCCTTCAGATCTTCTTGGTGTAGATCCTCTTCTTAGGAAGAGATATTCTTCTTCTTTCATGGCTGGGGCCATGAGCTCGTTCGTCAGGTCATTTTGCTCCATGTGAGCAACATATTCAAATGATTTGCTGACAGTTCCTTTGGGTTTTTTATGTTTATTTTGTATCATTATGCAATGCAAACCCAAATTTATGCAAGAGGTCTTACCTCTTGCCTTATTCTGGACAAGGGCAGTGTCTGTTCCCATTTTTACACTGATGTAATGTGCCCAATACATAATGCGTATAGCATTCATTCTCATGCACATTCCAAATGCAACTCTGGCTGTGAATAATCTTGTATTTGAGTGAGATTTATAGGCATTAACCAAGGGTTAAATGTAAAATGATGATTTTCACAAATTTATCAGCACAATTTTCTCAGAAATTACATTAAATTAAGGATAACCAATTTGTACAGGATGGTTGGAGTATCAAACCAACTCCGATTTGCAATCTGAAGCTTTAGGGATCTGTATCAGATACCTAATGGTTAATTTGAACCCTCAATTGCACCAAAAATATAGTGATTAGCATTGATTAATCACTGATTAGCAAATTAATGCTCTGTTTTGTGTGTAGAAAACAGAGTATGCGAGGAGTCCAGATCTGGTGCCTTCCACTTCAAATGAGCTCAAATGCTTTCAAAGGCATCAATAGCAATGAATCTAGTAGAGGATTAAGCCAAGAAACACAAGATTTGACCAAATATTGAAAGCTTAATCTCTGTTTTACCAAAGTCACCTGTGCAGATTTGATGAAGAGCTTGGATCTCACTGTAGACTTGATGAAATTGAATTCTATCTTCACCAGCTTGTAGAGCATGCTTGAAAACCCCCGGGGCTAAGAGGAATTAAAGCAATTTGATTTTATGAAGTGGGAATTAGTGATTTGCTGCAGAAAAACATAGCCTGCTAAAACAACGATTTCTCCCAGCTCCGTTGACGGTTTGTGGTTCTTTCTTGATGAGCTTAAAGAGCACTGAGATAGCTATCATGTGCTAGAAGGGTTTGGCCTAATTTTATGTGTGCAAGGAGAGGGAGCTCCTCCACTGGCTGGGGGTACAAAGGTGAGTTGAAAAAAGAGGGAAAATTATAATTTTCTACTAATCCTAATTAGCAAAATAATTAGCAAGATAATGGGCTCACAAATTAGCATGGCTCTGATACCATGTTGAAATTTGAGCATAATGATGAGCTATGGTGGATCAAACACTAGAATCAACATAATTAACAAAGTGATTAAGAAATGATTAAGACGTAATTAGTGAATAATTAGCAAATAGATTAATGTAGGCATGGATACTCAAAAACTAGCAAATTCTCATTAGGGCTATGCCTCAATTTATAGAGTTTACATCAAGCATCAAATCCCATTGATTTCTCCATGATTCACTCCCAGAATATCTCCACCTTTTGCCTGATTCTCTCCACCTCTTCTCTTTTCCCTGAATATCTCCCAGAATAACTCCACACTCCTAAATTCTCTCATGCTACCCTTTATTCTCTCCCAGTAGATTCTTCTCACCTTTTCACAGGTTCTTTCACAATTACATCTTCTCTTTTACAGCCTCTATCCAAGAGCTTGTTCCCACACACACCCTATTCACTTGTATTTTCAACAGCAATCTCAAATTATAGCCCATAGCAGCTACAAAGCCAAATCCAAGCACTATCCTTAACTCTGAAGGAGGCAGAAAACCGAGTGACCCACTTGTAACAAGAAGGAGAACAAAACAACAAAGCCAATGTGGAGAAGATTAGAGCACTTAATGACACCATCAGCACTAGTCAGTCAGAGATGCAGAGAATGATGATTGCACACCAAGAAGCAATACCAAGAAGCAATGGCGCAAGTCAGCCAACAGCTGCAAGACAGTCAAAAATTGGTTGCTAAAAGACTTCAAAGAATCACTGAGGCTCAGGGAAGAGAGGCTACTGCTAGACAAGTGCAAGAAGAAGTAACAAGGCACTTCGAGTAGCTAGATGCTTCCAAGATGGTCAGAAAAATAGCTATATCAAACCTCCTCAGCACCAAGGACTCCCGTATCCAAGAATTGGAATGTCAACTGGCCATCCAAGAATGAAGTCAACGACAAGAACCAACAGATGAGATGCGCCTACTCCTTGAGAGCGAGCCTTGGAGATAGGTCAATTTCCAGTAACTCCTTGGGCGCCTCCTCAAACTCTTACTCTCTTCTTGTCTACACTAACCCTCTCATTGCTTCAATATGATATAAATATGTATGAGGATCTAAGCCTAGGAGAACTAACACTCATTAAGCAAAATACCGAACGTGATGCTGATCCCACTATCATTATGGGAATTTTTCGGGGGGGGACGTAGTATTAACTAATCCTCATGATATTTACTTTTATCCCTTGCACCCAATTGTGCTAAACCTTTGTAGTTGGTGTCAGGTTCTCCAGATGATATTCCTGGCACACCGGCCAACTATGAGGTTGTAGCCCAGAGTTATCAATGGATCATAAGCCATGGGTGGCTAGAAGTATACAATACTCACTAGCACTTAAACCTTTGTGAATCTTCTTTATATCACCCTTTTGGTATTCTAAAACTCTATCATAACATCTACAAGCATCTAGAGGCAATGTTAACAAACGTCCTTTACACTTTTGATAAAACACATATTGAATATCCTAACATAAGTCCTGAGGATATAACTGAGCTCCAAGACTTTATGAAACTACACAAACCTAGCCACCCACCCCCAAGCTCAGGCCATGGTCAGGAAGAGTCATCAAGTTCATCATCAAACCCTACTTACCCCGTGTATTCTAATGTAGCCCAGTAAATTACTTAATCCGTATCCTAATGCTCCACCTACTGGACAAGTCTCAAGTAGACTGCATTTTTTCTACTCTCCCTTCTCAACCTTTAGAATTTCCCACTAACACTCTCGCCCTCGAGGAGGTACCGGCACCTGACCCGTCTCCCCCATGGCAAACTCAGGAGGTACGTCACACTCTCCCACAAGACACCATTGAATCTTTTACTGATGATACTATTCTGGAGTCCTTGCCTGGTGCAGAGTATGAAGGATTCATAAGAGCTAGTAATCCACTTCTAAAGACAAAACTGATGTTCAAGGTGTTAATGCAAATAACACCATTTGAACCAACATTTGAACCAACTCGGCAGATCTTACCAGAGGCATACTCAGATGTCACAAAAAAAGTGACCTTATGTACCGTACCCTCTTCAAGCACTTCACCCAAAATTAGAAGAATTGCTACCTTTGGCTGGAGGGTGCTTTATGGTCTAACGTGGCACGGCACACCAAGTTAGCAAATCGACAATTGGCTGACCTATTGGAAATCAGGATGGTGACATTTATGATTAGTTATTGCTTCCGTAGGTGGAGGAAGGCTCACCCAGTCCACACAAGAGGGGGGTATACAACAATTATCACATATGATACACCACATATGCTGACGTCTCTCTATTGGATCAGGAAAGTATAGATCCTCAAAGTGACGAGTGAGTCTCACTCTGCTTCCTCGGGTTGTTGTAGCGGAGTTGATGAGATTTTCGAAGGCAAAGGCGATCATATCCTGACTCTGGGAGAGTCCAGGAATGCTAGACAAATTTGGGGTATCCATCTAAAAATCCAGTTCAATTTATGAAGTTCATTTCAAACATAATCTTAACAAGTGAAAACGTTATTTCCCAGATTTACTTTAAAATTTAGGCAATTTCTGCTGCTGTTTCGTAAGTTTACAACAGTGCTCTGATACCAGCTGTGAGACCCCTCTACCCCCCCTCCGCGCACCGGATTCCCGGTTGCTAGCAGTGGAGGTAGCTTCCTCTTGCACGGGGCAGGGTTTCCCACTCGGGGCCTCGCTCTCGAATGTCTGGACACGAGACTAATCTGGTGGTCATTCCAAAACCGAAATCGGGAAAATTTTCCTTGCCCGAAAAATGGAGATGATTCCACCTTTTTGATTTTCTTAACGAATTTTCTAACGGGGTCAAGAGACTAAACTATCCTTCACCTGATTAAACCAGATAGAAGGAAAACTATCACTGACTTAGTTTGAAGAAATCAATGCTTTTTTCCTTACCGAATTCAGGCACAGCCGTTGATCTAATCATTTGAGGAAATTAACGCTTTTTTCCTAACCGAAGTCAGGCAGCCATTGATCTACTCATTTGAGAAATTCTTCACGTTTTTATTTAACTACTCGAATTCTAAGCGTATTCCTATTATTTCAATTTAATTATTAAAACTCTACTGATACCCCATCCGGCCCATGGGTTAGCCACCACACCCAACCACTGGAATCAGTAGAACCAAACAATTACTCACCCACTCATAATTTTTTTTTAATGCAAAGAAATTTATATTAAGTATCAAAATAGATACAGCACCCTAAGGTGAACACTGGAGCTTATGGACTTTCCTAAGCAGTAGATCCACAGTAGCTTTTATCTTCCCTCTCTCCCTAGTACTTGCTAGTACAAGACCTTCTACCACTAGATTCCTTACTCTCCCTATGGAGCTATAGTCACAGCTGGATCCCCTGTGTAGTATAGCATTCCTAGATTCCCAGGTGCAAAACCCATAAGGAATCTATGAGGCATGCTTTTTGGGAGTGCAAGGAGGTGTACTCTGTGTGGACAGCAGTCAGCAAAATCCTCAGGGACTGTGGAGTGCTTGACAAGATCAACTGGAAGCAAGCAATCATTGGATGCAAGGGCAGGATGAACCCTGCCATATATCAAGTGTGGCAAACACTGAGAGGCTTGATACCCACCCATAATTGAATGCCTTTCTTAACTTTTGCTTTCGAATACAAATACGCACTTTAACGTATAAAATAATCCATTGACAAACAGTTATTGGTTACAGATGTCATAACTTAAAAATTCCATCCAGTCCGTTGTTTCTCAAAAAACAGTATCACTCTGGACTCTCTGTTGTTGAGACCAATTGGTCAGCAACAAGATCCAGTAATAGATTACAATAATCATTTCGTCCATCATACATATCTTCCACGACATACGCATGGGTGTCATAGGAACCGCGAGCCCGTGCATCTCCTGGTCAGAACCCTCCAAGATCCTCCTTAGGTGTCCTGGTACTTCACTCAGGGACCACTTCATCAGCCCTCGCCCATCCTACCGGGAAGCGCACCATTTTTTAACCATACCGAGGCTGGTCAAGACCTGGGCAGGCTTTGTCGCATGAGTCATCCTTTGAACACTCCCCGCGGGTTGTTGCAACCAACCTTCCCTTAGAAAAACATATACCAAATGCTCCCTCAAGCATTCTGGCGTAAGACAGTCCTTTAAGAAAACAGGGTTTCTAAGCAAGTTTTTAGTTTGATTTTCTTTTGAATACAAGGAGTATTTCTTGAATCAATATCCCCAAAACTTCTTGATCGAAATTCTGAATTTCATACCAGAATTCCTCGAATTCTATAACCTTGATCCGCAGATCAATTCGAAGGGTCTCAAACTTAGTTTCAGATTTGGCAAGAGTTTTGAGTGTATTTTTCTAAACTGGTCACACCTTCTTTCCTCGAAACTAATGAAAGAGTTTGGTCTTAGTCATAGTCTGATTCAAGGTTCGAGTCGGATAAGATTTTTCCTGAACTATCTTTCTCGAAAAGGTTTGGTAATTCAGTTACTATTTTACTGAATTTCTTTCTTTGAATATTCACTTAACTGATTTCTAAATTAGTTACGAATTCCAATGAGGAATTTTATTGATTAAAAATTAGGGGTAATGATGATAAAAAGGCACCTACTTCATGAGGGGAGATCCCCACATTGAGGTGTCAAAATTCAGTTTTTTAATTCTTTTCTTTGGTCCTTAGTCCACTCTTCATCTTATGTGAGCATTTACTCATTTTTGGGGGGTTTTTCTTTTATTCTTTAATTTATCTCCTCCCTACATTTGGATTAATCTCATTGGCCTGTCAAAACTTTGTTTGGACCTTAATCCAAAATTTTCTAAAAACAGGGGCCCTTAGGCTAAGGTCTTTTGTGCACATTATAATTTATTTCTAATGCACCTTAGGAATTTCTTTTTAAACTTCTTTTTCGGGGGAATTTATTTTAATAAGAAGGGATATTTTTTTATCCAAAGATATCTAAAAACTGAATTATCTCTCTCTAGAATATTTTCTCTCTCTAGGCCAAAAGAGGTAGAAACAAGATATTATATTATTCTGAAAAGGGGATTGATTACAGGGGAAGAAACTGGACATCTTGAGGGGTTGGGGAGGAATCTTACATTGTTTATATTTTAACAATTGTGTTCCTCAAAGGGGTGATTTTAGAATAAGAATTTTGATCAAAGCTCACGGTAGCCTTATTGTAGGACATCCTGGTTATGTAAAAGACTTTCATGTATGGTAGTCAAGAGGAGTTACTTTTGGCTCAAATTGAAAATGGATGTACTCAATCATGTTTGTCAATGCCTTACATGTCAGAAGATTAAGGCTAAAAGAATGACAATATAAGGGGTTGGGACCATACAGATGAGAAACTTTTTATGGGATTACGTGCAATGTAACGTACGTCGGTATATCTATATGAAAATAAAAGGATGCTAAAAATTTACATGCAGCGGTATAGACATCAGTAATATAGTAGGGCAATTAGCATCGCTACTAAGATCACATCGGAGCACCACACGGTCATGATTTAGAGCTATGTTATCACACTTTTGTAGGTAGAATCATGGCCACTATCATGATATACATAGCCTAACTAAAAAATTTATCTATAGTTAGCCATTCATAATTGATTTTTGACGTTCTTTCAAAACTTATTTAATCACTTTTCCATGCCTCTTGAGATAGAGTGGAACAAGGACTCGTCACACCTGGCTACTTATCGGGGGTGTTAGGTCTAGTGGTACTACAAGGCCTAGTGGTGTAGGGCCTAGTTTGGAGGACCATATAGTTACTATGGAGTAGCAGACATGAGTAGAATTTGAGGCATAAGTCTTCTGGCAAACTTTGCTTTATGAAGGTAGCGCTTTGAGAGGCTGACCCCATGACTTAGTAGGGATGTAGAGTTCAAGGTTGTCCAAGAGATACCACACATATCAATGCTGTAACAAGATTTAGTTTGTCCCAGGCTATAGCTAAGGCCCATGCACTTGTCGTGGTCTAGGCTGTAGCCATGGTCTAGGCTGTAGCCATGCTCGCATCCCATTTTTTAAATATGGATTCAGATAGTGATAATGAGTAAATTCAGAGTCGTTAGGTTGCTTTTCGTTTTGCGATTTTTGATGTACTTTCATGCTAAACCCAGAGTTATTGAGTTAGTAGAGCAAAAAATGTATTCTAAATTGTACTCTTTTTTCATATAATACATATTAAGATTCTTTGTGTTCATCTTATCTTGTTTCAATTTTTACGTGTGGATAAATCAGTGTGATGATATATTGAGATTCTCTATGTTTATTATCTAACCTTGTTTCAATTTTTATATATGTGGATAACTCACTATGATGATATATCAAGATTCTACATGTTCATCTGAATTTGTTTTAAATTTAATGTACCCCATCATAATTAAAGTAATGTTGTTAACTTCTTGAATCATTGTGATCTAGTTTTTCTTCTCCCCCTTTTCTCCAATAGATCAACAGAGTGGTGTTTACTATCAGGCAGAGTTGGATAACATGGGTTGCATGTCTCTTCTTTTTTTTCCCACCCCATGCTTTAGAGAATGAAAGACCAAGATTGTGGTAATTGCACGCCACGATCATGGTTTTATATACCACAATCTTGGTGTTTATATATCAAGATCATGGTATGTGCATTGCGACTACAATAGTGGTATTCATCCAATTTCCAAGATCACGACACTTGCACACCACTATCATGGTTTTATATACCATGATCTTGTTGTTTATATATCAAGAGCATGGTATGTATATTGCAACCACAATAGTGGTATTCATTTAATTTCCACAATCATGGTATTTCCACTATCGTGTTTGATGGTTTAAACTTTAAGATGGCAAAATTTGCACCATTTTTTCCCTATATTTACTCCACCCGACTGATGGTTTTATCCAAAACTTCATGTAGGTGGTTTGCTAGGGATTGCAATCCTGAGCTTTGGGTAGAATTTTTAGGACAATAATTGTGTTTATATAAAAACTAAGCATAACATAAAGCCATAATATTTTTATTAGATAAGTCTCAAGTGTCATGATTGTGACTTTATCTCTCTAACTACTCTTAATTAGCCCTCAATCATTGAAAGGACACCAGTGATGTATGCAATGGATCTTACTCATGATTTTGGAATTGAAATGGCATGATAAATTATCTTTTGACTATGTGAAATTTTTTGTGTGTGCATGGAGAATGAGAATGAATATGTATTCAAGTGGATCTTGCTTATAATTTTTGTGAAAGGAAAGTGGAATGTTGAAATTGCTTTTTGGCTCAAGAAATATCCTTTTAAATAAGTTAAATGGGCATGATAGTTGAATATTTTGTGTGCATGGATAATGACAATCAATGTCATCAAGTAGATTTTGCTTATGATTTTGAAAGGAAAATGGTATGGTAAATTTCCTTTTTGACTATGGTCTTGTGTGTCTTAGTATTGAACTTTTACAATGTGATTGTGTTGATCATGCTTGTAATCTCAAAATTATAGTTACCAATGAACATTCTCTTAAATATGTTCTCTTGCCTATTGTGTGCTTTTGCCGCACAGGTCGTAGCTGGGGACTTGCCGAACACCGTATGCGAGCCACGAATGGCTGCCAGCATACAACCAGGAAAACAAGCTCAAACAGAATGTAAAGGTGTGTCACTCTCACCGCTCAAAACGCCGCCGTGAAGGATTCCCACGTCGCAGCCGTGCCGTGAAGGAGGAGCCGCCGTCACCGCTCTACCACCTCGCCAACCGCCGTGCCGCTACACAGTGCTCGATCGCTCTCTCACTCTCGCACACACGCAGGAGAAGGAAACCAAGAGGATAAGGCAAGAGCACTCTTGTATTCAACACATGAGAATGAGGGTTTTAGGGTTACATTTGACTCTTATAGGTGACTTGGCCATTCACACATGGGCGCCCATACATGGCTGACCGATCCTAACCCTTATCCTATTGATATTCAAGGTGCGCCTCATCGGCGATCACCCAATCCCTTTATCCTTTGCATATGGTGCCGACAAGCCCGGCCCATGACTCCGAATAGTTAAACTAATTACATGATGTAAAACATAGTACGTCTCAATGTCCATCATAGGTTAACATGCCCCCCTTCCTGATGTAGATTCCGTCCTCGGAAGCTATGGTATGGTAAGCTCGATAGGGTTGTTGTGGTAGACCGTCTATAAAACAGGAACGTAGAGTGAAAGGATGCTGGAATTCAAAAGATATAAAGTGTATAAATTCAAGCATGTTAGACCACAATGGATGTTGCTATGAGAGCTTAGCTTAAGGGTCACATGAATGAGCTAGTGTAGCAAATTAACAGGAGTTTAAAAATTATTGAAAGTAAATCAAGAGTTAGCAAGGTGTCAAAGGTTAATCAAGGTTTATAACTGGCCTAAGTCAAGGAAAATAACCAAGCTTAATAAATAAACAGATGACCACACTGTGTCTACTCTAAGAACAAGTTAATACCACGAGCCTAGGGACACAAGAAACATCAGAGTTACAGGAGCCTTTATTTCTTTATGCACGTGACAATTTTTAAACACAATGACGACCTTCCTAAGGCAAAACTAACATCGATCCTGCCTTTATTTCTTTATGCACGTGACAATTTTTAAACACAATGACGACCTTCCTAAGGCAAAACTAACATCGATCCTGGTACCATGTTTAACACAAGGCATTATCCAGGAATCTATTAGTTCACCTTAGGCAAGGCTACCCCCTACCAACCAAGGCATCGGTCTGGAGTAGAATACTCCTCGCCTACCAAGTATCAATAAGGCGATAGGCCAACATTAGAGCACATAATAGACTTGTATTGCCATTTATTGTAGGCTTTTTTTTTATAAATATATTTATTTCTTTTGATCTTCGCTCCTGAACTGTAATGTGTTCTTGTATTCTTTCGACAAGGGGTAAAAGCTATGTCCTAGAGGTCAACACACACATGGCCAGGTGTCAAACATTAAGATGGTTTGACCCTAGACCTAAGACAATCGTATTCCAAGGTTAACTAAGACAATCGTATTCCAAGGTTAACTAAAGACTGCATGCATTCTCAAGAATATATCCAATAAGGTTAAACTTCATTAATGATTCACACTAGCACGTCAGGCAACTTCAAAAACTAAGTAGTACATTGACAATTTCCATGTGGTCATGCATTATAGTTCATGCAATTAATTGAACAGTAAAAACGAAAGAGAGTGGGTATGGAAGAATTACACCTGTATTTTGGAGATCTCCTTGATTCGATGAGAAAAATGCCTGCAATTTGATGAGATATTTATGTATGAGCGTTGCGGCTATCTCAGGACTTGAAAGCGAACCCACCTCAAACTTTTCCACCTGTACAACCAACTAACAAGCACTATACCTTGAGAGGCACATCAGTGTGAAAAATTAAAGACTCGTTTAAGGAATCCAAACTAGAAAAAACTTGAAAACACTAACCTACCTACCAATCACCACACTACTACTGAGGATACGGTAAGAGGATGTTGTAGAGTCCTCGCTCTAGCCCTAAGGCTAAGCCTCTATCCGCATCATCCAAATAAATAAAGTCACCCTCAGTAGTGCCATGAGTTTCATCCATCCATTCATCCTTGTCAGATATTTCCTTTTCATTTTCCCATCCACATAAACTCATCAAGAATGTAACCATGCGAGGATAGTCATCTTGTGGAAAAGGAAAGCATTGGGCTATCGGGGATATGTCCTCTACGGAGTAGGGGTCAGTCATGGTCAATAGGCGAATAAGCCATTCTAATTCCTCAACATTTTCCTCTCTGGCTAGTACATCTATATGATCCCATTCAGTTTCAATTATAGGATAGCACATGTGAAATATTTGAGAAAGGTACAGATGATACCTCTCACCAAAGGTGGGAGTGGATGAAGTGTATGATGATCGTGCATCTGCCATATCTGCAAACGCAGATATAGCATCAGTAGGTTTATGACAGGTCAATGTAGTTCTTGATTGTATACGGATATTTCTCCTCTTTTTGTGCTCTTGCTCTTTTTACTATTTTTTATTTTTCTTTTCTTTGTTTTTTTAATGTATGAAGCTATATATATACATCCCCTTAAATTTGGCAATTACATGGTCATGGGAGAAGGTTAAGGAGGAAGCATTAGAATATCGAGCGTGAGTACATGCTCCCCCTTTCCTTGGGTAGATCATATTTTTTACAATGATGTTGCAGCCTCTTGGAACCAATTTGTCCAGCGGCGGGTCATAGGTTGTGATGTGGGCAGATAGCTTTTTATGACCCTTGTGGCCACATCCAATTGCAGAGATGTTAGTGTACGCTCCCATTGACGAATGGAGGAAATGGTTTCCGACGATACTATTACAAGGGGAGACGTAGACTCATCGGTCTTGTTGACTATGATCGTGGTTCTGATCTCAGAGGACATGAAATCCATTAGCTTAGACACATTCAACGGTACTTTTTGAGACATCGCCCCTTGACTAGGGACTGGTGAAGATGGAATCACTTCCTCTTCGATGGGGTCAGGCATTCCCTCACTAAACATTCTTTCCAGCAAGAAGGGTGTTTGCCCACTTCCTGATGTCCTATCCTCACTTTCTTCCCGAATGATACTAGATATAGCTAATGGTTTATGGCTCCTGTGAGGCTGAACTTGTGTAGGAAACACTATGTCTGGAATTTTGATTCTTCTAGGGTCTACTGGCTCCAGTTCTCTTTGTGTTTCTTCCACCAAACCCCTTAAGTGTTGCACTTGTTCAATCTCCTCAACTGGGTTTGGGTAAGTTCCAATCTTTTTCTTGAGGGTCTTTGGCCCACGTGGCTTGTCTTGGGGCATCTCAGTCAGTTTGGGTGGCTGAGAGGGCATTAACTGACTTGGTTGTGGGGCCGAGGAAGTTTCCTTCTGTTTCCCCTTATTTATGTATTCACTTGATTCTCCTTCGTTGAGCTCCCGAGTGGGTTCCTCTCTTAAGGTAGTGGCTTTGGTCCCCATGGTTTCTATTGAATCGAAATCATCTTCAGGATCATTCATATACACGGGGTCATCTCCTGTCCCTATGTTAGTCTTTGAACTAGGCTTGAAGCTCGTGGCATTAAGCGATCTCTTCCGTCGCGTTTTCTTTTTCTTTGCTCGAGCGATTGATGCAGTATCCCTCTCTTCAAGAATGTAGTTTTGATTTTGAAGCATTGACCGTGTAACTACAATCGCGGGTACAACAGGTATGGTTCCTCATGCCTGGTTGGTGACCTCAACCAAATTCAATGGTGTAATCTTGGGTGCATTAGGATTATGTGGACATTGAGCAATCAAATGATCTATGCCACAACGATTACATGTAAGTACCGGCATTCCCGATGTGCTCCCTTGATTTGGTTGCATCTGAGTAGCGATCTTCTGTAGCCTATTAGGGCACTCTACACGATGCGGTCCACTGCCGCACAGGTCGTAGCTGGGGACTTGCCGAACACCGTATGTGAGCCCCACGAATGGCAGGAAAGCAAGCTCAAACAGAATGTAAAGGTGTGTCACTCACCGCTCAAACCGCCGCCGTGAAGGATTCCCACGTCGCAGCCGCCACCGTGAAGGAGGAGCCGCCGTCGCCGCTCTATCGCCTCGCCACCACCGTGCCGCTACACAGTGCTCGATCGCTCTCTCACTCTCTCTCTCTCTCTCACTCTCGCACACACGGAGGAGAAGGAAACCAAGAGGATAAGGCAAGAGCACTATTGTATTCAACACATGAGAATGAGGGTTTTAGGTTTACATTTGACTCTTATAGGTGACTTGGCTGTTCACACATGGGCGCCCATATCCTATTGATATTCAAGGTGCGCCTCTCATCGACGATCACCCAATCCCTTTATCCTTTGCATATGGTGCCGACAAGCCCGGCCCATGACTCAGAATAGTTAAACTAATTACATGACGTAAAACATAGTACGTCTCAATGTCCGTCATAGGTTAACACCTATACGTAGTGATATATGTGAATGCGTGGTCTTTGATCGATATTGTGACATTGAAATTACATGTTGATGTTTTTAAGTAGATATTATTTTTCCATAGTACTAATTTTGTGCAATGAAATTACAAATACAATTCTAAGCATATTTCCTTCTCCATATGTATTAATTCAAGTGATGATAATGCAAATGCAATTGGTGTTAGCAAATGGCATATTTGTTTTTAAGAGAGTATGGCAATGGTATGGTTATTTTTTAAGAGTTCAAACAACATTAAAGGAAAAATAACATCAAAGTACTTAACTATACAAAATGAGGCTATTACATAAGCATATGCTCTAAGCCGACATGTTAAACAAAGCACATTTTTTGGCCTGATCCTTATGTAGGAGGTGCTTACGGTTCTTAGGGATAGATAGTGAAGAAAGGCTATGTGCCACACCCCCCACTATGAATGGATCGTAGTTATCCACTATCAAACACTATTACCTATGTTGGGAGGGGACAAGACAGGTTATAGGCCTCCTCAGAAATGGTCCACATTTTTGTCAAGTAAAAATACAATTTATTGGTGGATAGAAATGCAATGTAAAGCAACATACGGTGATTTTTTTTTGAACTAAATGTGTATAATGTTTTTTATGTAGATAATGGATATTGGGAGATCATCACTTTCAGAGTCAAAAAAATATGTAGGGAGAGAATCGAAAGTGCATGTGTCATGATGGAGAATTTGTTGGTTTGGGCGACGCAAAAATATGGGAAGGAGTGGAAAAGCAGCTTTGCATAGGGAAGATTGTGGAATATGACGCGTGGAAGGAAATTTAGCGTGCTATTTTTTATGATAACCCTGTTGCATATGACTTCAATTTATCCAACATCTTGTAATTTTCAATTGGTACTAGTATGCAAGTGTTTAATAGTAGTGACTTGGAGTTTGATGAATATATGCCTTTGTCAAGATTTAGGCTTGATAAAGTACAAAAGAGTGTGCAAATGCAACATGAGACAATGCAGAATCTTGCTGAAGATGTAAATCAGAGTGCTGGGAATGTGCATGTGTCATTGTGTGCTTCTCCTTTGATTAACAAATTTGAAGATGAAAATTATAACCATGATAAAATATTGATATAGAATGCACTAGATATAACACCTTCAAGTGACACCCACTAATGAAGAAAATACTCCAAGAGAGATATCCTCTAAGAAAAGGGGTAGGCTAAGAAAATGAATTGTTCAAATAGTTACCCCTTTTCCACTTGAGATGGTAGAAGGGGATTCCGATATGGAGTTTGAACAAATCATAAAGTAATTGAAGTAGAGCAAATAAGCGCACAAGAATTTGAAGATAGGCCTTTTGAGAGAATAGAATGGGAAAGTGGAGAGGGGCTTTTGTGTGAGCCTAATAATATCTTCATCCCATTACCATTCTGTGAAGTGGAACCAAAACCTCTAATTCAATCTCAAAAGAGAATGAATCCAATGCAATTGTTTCTCTCTCTATTTCCATTAGAGCTTGTAGATTCTATTGTTAAAGAAATGAATAGGTATACTCATGAGGTGAGACACCTTGTAAGGGAGAAGCACTCCACAATGAGAGCATGGGAAGACATTGATAGCAAACTCTATTCTGATTTCTAGGCTTAGTGCTTGCTATCGCCTACAAAGATGTCCAAATATTGAAGCTTACTGGAAAGGGGAAACAAAGGATGCACTTCAATTTCCATATTTTGGAAGGAAGATGAGTCCTGTAAGATTTCAACAAATTAGAATGTTTTTGTACTTAAGAGATGATGCTCAAAGTCTAACAAATAACAAGACATGGAAATATAGAAGCTGGCAATTTTTGGAGATGGAGGAAATCTTGAATAAGACTTTCAAGAAGTGTTATCAAGTGGGTAGAAATGTAACTATCAATGAAAGAATGATTCCAATAACAAGAGGAATCTAATTAGAATGTATCTACCTAAGAAACCACACAAATTTGGGATTGAGCTATATAATCTATGTGTGATGAAAGAACTGCATACAACTATCATTTTCATGTGTATGATAAGATACCACACAACAATGGTTTAGGTTTCTCAATGGTTACCCAACTTGTGAAATCACTCCCAACAAAAGTACATTATGTTTACTTTGATAGAGGATTTACCTCTTTTAAGCTTGTGTAATGGCTAACAAACGATGGATTTGGAGGGACAAGCACCATGATTGTTTCCAAAAATTCCAGAATATGGCCAAAGGATTTTGTATGGTTAGAGAATTCTGCTGCTCAAGGTTCATCACAGTACGCATTTTGTAGAAAAACTAGCATTTTTGCTTGTTGTGTTGGTAGGATGAAAACCCCAATGTTTGTTGTAAGTAATACTCTCACAATTTTAATATTTTGTTTCAATTAGGTTTATTATCTTTTGTTCTTCAATATACTTCATTACTAAATCACAAATGTAAGTGTGTAGAAATTTGTTGCTCTAGGATAGTGTGCTATGCTAATAAGAATTCATTGTATCAAAATAAAATTTGCTACTTGTTAGATTTCCATTGTGAGGTTTGTTCTCAACTCATATTACTATATGTAATTTAGTTTCACTTTTTGATAACCATGTTTATGTGTTTTTTTTGTAGGTTTGCTTTACGGTTGGATTTTGCACGTCCCCAAGATTCCCATAAAGATTGAAGAGTTTTTGTATTTTTTTCCATATGACTTGGATATTCATGAATTTAATATACTGAGAAGTTTATTTTAGCCCATTTATGCAATGTATGGTTCTTTTTGAATTGCTCTACTAGTTGTAGTTTTTATATGATCAAGTCTTTTTGAATTGCTCTACTAGTTGTAGTTTTTATATGATCAAGTCTTTTTTACCACATTTTTACATGATTTTATTTTTTTCAACTCTTAAAATATCTAAAAATTTTGAAAAATGAGTAGCATAGTCATTTTATTCATGCATGTTTAAGTAGTGCGATGACCAAAATGAATAGCAACAAAAGTGGCTTCACACATGAAAATACCACTCACTTTTGAGAACATCCCATCAAAAATTGGCAAAGTATAAGCGAGATAGTGTAATGCCCATATGTTTAAATACACATAAGAGGATTTTTTTATTTGAAAATGATTATGGCAAAAAATCTTTTAGGATTGATTTCTATGTGAAGATTGAAAATTTTACGAAAAGAAAAAAATTGTCACGATGCTTGCAACATAATCAATTGTGGTCAAGTATCTTTTTCAACTACTATGAAGTGACTATATTAACATGCTAAGAGGTCTTTCCATAGTTATTTATGCTATGTGTGTTATGATTTTTTAAGAAAAATCTCCAAATGCCACTAAAGTGGCTTTTAAAAAAAAAAACTAGTGTTAAAAATGCATTATATACAAGCCCTTATGTTTACATTGGTAGGTCACCCACAAGATATGTACGGTGCCTTATTCTAAAAGTGTTACATCTCCTAATTACAATCACTTGTCAGCTTCTTATGTAGACTTAGTCCAAGCTTGAAGTCTAATGGACTTACATGATGAAGTGATTAACATACTTATGTAGACTTAGGAAGATTTACGTCTAGAGGATTTAGATGATGAAGTGCTTAACATAGTTACAAAAAATAACCTAAAATTTCTAATTATTCTTAAGATAGTTATAAAAGATGACATAAAGTTACTAATTGTACATTATAATAAGTAATTTTAACCAATGTGTTTAACAATGGAAGCACAAGAGCTCTTAATACATAGCTTCAAGCCTACTTACATATGCACATAGAGAAGAAGAGGCAAGCATGCAATCAGAGAAGAAGAGGCAATGCAATCAATGAAGAGGAGGCAATGCAATGTAATCAAAGAAGAAGAGGAAAGCATATAATCAATACAATAACACAAGAGAGATCAAACACATTTTTCATGAAATGAGATTTATTACTTGAAATTTTCTTTCGTATGAACCTTTATATTTACCTTTTTCCTCTCATGGGATGTTTGTGGTGCCTTATTCCAGATATTCCAAAATGACTAAGGCATGTATGTATATTATATGATGATACTCCTCTTCTCAGGATATATATATCATATATGATAACACTCCTCTTATTATGATATGTATATTACAAGATACTTTCCTGCTCGTTAGGATATATATATTACAAGATACTTGCTTGCTTCTTAGGATATGTATACTACAAAATACTTTCCTGCTTGTTACATAAGCACTATAATCTTAGCATTCAATTGATATTTTTATTATGAAAATACTTAGCACATTTACAAAATGAGACAAAAGTGCACCCATGCATTACACCACCATTATGGTTAACATGCAGTCTCATCTTAAGATACCACTTATGTTAGAATTTAGAGAGTTCTTTGGTAGATGTTTTAAAGTCCTTGTTTTTCTTTAAAAAACATTATTTATGCAATAAAACGTCAAATAGAATGTGGACTTCATGATGGTAAGATATTTATAAGGTGCCCATAACTTTTGGTTATTTATGGGTGTAATCACGTTAACGTGCTATGCTTTTTATGGTTGTTAGCATGTACCAAATAGCATATCTTGCTAGCATATGAAAAAGAATATATGAGGTATGTACATTGTAATGCAAATATAAATTCTTTGATTTGATATTACAAATGGTATTTATGCATTCGAAACAAGTTTAGTACTCATGAAAAGGTGTGCTTAAATTCAGGATTTGACATGCATTTGTATTTGAATTTGAGATTAGTCTAAAGCAACTTTTTGGCAGGAATTTAGAAATAGTTGTGGAGTCAAGAAGACAGCAGGGGCCACAAGCAAGAAGAGGGGAGTGGGGGAGACAACGGTGGGGGCCAAGCCTAATCCCAAGCCCAAGCCCAATCAGCATCAGTGTGCAAGTTTTGTTAGGGGAAAAAAGGCGGAGGATATTGCCTCAAAAAGTACTCACCAAATGAGGGCACAAGTTTGGAGTGAGACTCTCTGCCATGGCACCAAAGAGAGAAACAGGTGTAGGAGCTCAAGAAAAGAAGCTCCCACTCAGAGCCTCAAGCTCTCCACCATGGCGAAAAAGGGTAAAGTTGATTGTCAAAACAAGAGCTCTTCATTGGAGTCAGGCCGACACCCAGAGCCAGGCCGACACCCAGAGTCATTCATGAGGTCTCATTTAGGGAAGGGAAGGAGCTCTTTAGGAGGCACTGATAAGATCTCTCTCTCTCTCTCTCTCTCTCTCTCTCTCTCTCTCTCTCCATCCCCATCTCTCTCTATGTATCCTCCCCTCTTCATTCTCTCTCTCTCTCTCTCTCCATCCCCATCTCTCTCTATGTATCCTCCCCTCTTCATTCTCTCCCTCTCTCTTCATCCCTTTTGCTAACTTCTCCTATTGCATGTATGCAGGCCAGTGGAAAGCTCCCAAGATGGTTTATCCAAGGTAGAGAAAATTATATCATACCATGGAGGAGTTCAATAGAGAATATGGCCTTGCCATATAAGGTTCCAATCCTAAACTATTGAGGTGGGAGTAGTTGGCTGACTCTGAGTGGTTCAACATTTTCACGTATGTTAAGGATCCTAATCAATGTCTTATCAAATGAAGCAGTGTTCGTAGTGATGTCTATGAGCTAATGTTGTTTCATCACAAAGTCTACTAGAAGTGCCCTCCCACAAACATGGAGATCACTGCAACATTTGCACAAAGGGATATTTGAAGGAGTTTAGCCCTATAGCTATTAAGAGTGCAACAACGACTGTGAAATCCACACCCCTCTCTCATCAAACACCTAGTGAGCTATTCAAGAAGAAGGGAGTAGTAGGCCTTGGTCACATCACAATGCCCTACTCATCATTTGTAGACCCTAATGACGTAGAAAGAATAAAGGCAGTAATCCTTCATGTGAGTGGGCTCTTGAGCAAGGCCCAAGAGGACCTAAGAAGTGTGCAACAAGAGTTAGAGGATGCAAAGAGAGTAAAGGGTAAGCCCAACTATCTCACGATTCTAAGAAAGAGGCTGAAATAAGCATAGGAGGAATTACTCTCCCTATCAAAGAACATCGATGTTGTGTCAAAGAGGCAATTGGAGCTCATGAAATCCACTCTTGAAAATAGGCTTGCACCATTTGTAGGAGAAGGCATGGTGTAGAAAGAATCTGTGGTAGTTCACAAAATAAAGGGTTCGTGTGATGCATTCGTTGTGGCTTGTCACTTGAGGTTGATCAGCTTGTTGCCATGGTCATGCTATAAGAATATGGCACAACAAAAAGAGATAGCAAGACAAAGCACAATAGACAATGCAATAGATACACAATGGAGAGAATTTAAAATTCTGATTATGCCAAAGAGGTACAAGTGATGGTGTTGTCCACCGCCAGTGCGCTCTCCAGTAGAGCTTAGATGGTGTTGTCCACCGGTGCGCTCTCCAGTAGAGCTTAGATGGCGATCTAGAAACACTTTGGATGGAGTACGTACGAGGTGTAGAAGGGGGTAGATACTCACAAGCATTGGATACCTTAGCTCATGGCAACCATGTCCATATATAGTGCTATAGGCGGTGTGGTAGACGCGTATACAACGAGGGCGGTTACATTGCATAGACACGGTCACCGCCTGCGTATCAAGAATGCGGCCCACCGACCACCACCCACTAATGATGGACCTAGTATCCGAGGGAATATTTTAGGGAATATTCCTTTCCTCGGACCCCAACTAACGCTCGTACCCCTGACCATATCTTAACCATCATCAATGGTCACAATAATGACCCCATCGACGTTTAAGCCGCGGTTCCCACTAAAGACATATGCACCATGGCTACTCCTCATAACGGGGGCCTAAAAAATGTGCATTATACATCAAAGTGAGATACATGCTCATGCCTTTTCTGTGACTTCATCCCTGATATTCTCGTATTCAGCTCCATTAGAGTTGTAGGAGCTCTTCTTTAACATGGCACCTAGGGGCATCTTGTCAAAGGCATGTGTATGGATTTTTACTGGTGGTGGGAGCTGCAGAGCCTCATGTATTAATTCTTCAGTGATTAAAACTTGCTCCATGGTGCCATCTACTTTTGTCACTATCCCCCTCTTGGTGGCTTTTTTGTACATCTTTATATATTCTGCACAAAGTTCTGTGTTTATGTTCTGGAGGAGAACCTGTGCCATCCTCCCGAGGCCCACCTTCTCCAGCTTGTCTTTGACTTCTGCCTCTTCCAGAATCTAGAGGCACTCTGGGTTGTGATACTGCAAGGCCACCTTTCCATGTGCCGTGTGCATCTCTCTGCTGATGATGGCACCATGGAAGGCTTGGGCATATGGAACTAGGTAGTTCATCTTTGGGCCCCTTGTTGGTCTTTTCTTTTGGCTCACCGGGGATCCCGTCGCTTTGACCTGTGTCACCACGGGGGTCTCTATACGGCTTCTGGGTCTGTCTGAGGTCTCTATACGGCTTCTGGATCTGTCTGAGGTCAACACCTGTACATGGAAAAAAGATCAGTCCATAGACTAGTGGGCCATGTGCCACGCCTTGTTGTTGTCTTTTTTCTCTTTTTTTCTTTTTTTCTTTTAATGGTAGGAAGATTAATTGTGATGGGAAGGATGCTAGTGGTAGGAAGAATCGATGGGGTATGCTAGTTGTGACATGACAAGATCAACTTAAGTACCATGAAAGTGCAGGTGTTAAAGCTGTGAAAGTGTAGGTTGTGAGGGGTAATCCCGTGAAACGGGGTAAACCCATGAGACTTATTTTCGTGAGGTGAAAATCCGTGAGTTGGATTTCTATGAGGTGGAAATCCGTGAGTTGGATTCTCACGTGAGTTGGAAATCCGTGAGAGTTAGTTCTGTGAGGTAGAAATCCGTGAGTTGGATTTTCGTGAGGTAGAAATCCAAGAGTTGGATTTCCGTGAGGTGATTTCTATGAAGTGGAAATCCGTGAGTTGGATTTCTGTGAGGTGATTTTCGTGAGGTGGAAATCCGTGAGTTGGATTTCCGTGAGGTGATTTCCCTGAGGTGCAAATCCATGAGAGTTATTTTCGTGAGTTGGATTTCCGTGAGTTGGAAATCCGTGAGTTGGATTTCCGTGAGATGGATTTCCGTGAGTTGGATTTCCGTGAGTTGGATTTCCGTGAGGTGGAAATCCGTGAGTTTGCAGGTTTTGGCCGTGAAGTATTTAGGTTTCTTTTTTTGTAAATTCGATTAATGCATTATTGGATCAGAATGTAGAGCAGAGTTTTGTGTAAGGATGATCATGAGGCATTGATTGACAATCAAAGACATTTGTTCGAAATGCACGAACTTTGTTCGAAGTGCAAAGACATTGTTTGTCCAAGGCATTCAATTGATTACGATCAATATTTGAATACATGAAGGAAAAGAAAACACAAAAAAGGGCCCAATCTCCCACCTCAACATGTAGGTGTTGATTGAACTCGAAGAGGTGAGGAAGAAAGAGATGCAAGGAAGGCTCGATTGCTGCATTTGTGCACACGATAACCGGCGATCGCAAAATGATGGGAAAAGGAAAGAATTTTGAATTTATGGTGCAGCTGTTGGACTGGGCGACTACCTTAATGAAGAATGCCACATGTCTTCCTATGTAGAAAAAGTAACTGTTTCATGGCGTGAAGCACTTTGGACCAGTTCACGATGTGAATAGTTTTGTGCCAATTCATGGCATGAACCTTTTGTACAAGTTCACGGCATGAAGCACTTTGGATCAGTTCACGGCATGGACTTTTTTAGATCATGTGTGTGCAAGATTGATACCCTATATTTCTCTTCATGCTCAAACACTCAAACATGCATTTAAAGAAGTGAATAATACCCAGTTTTACCTTGTATCCATTTTGTGACTAATGGATACCTTCATCTTTTTATTGCCATGGAAACCAAGGTGGTACTTTGGCACTTCTAAAGGTAGGTGGTGTTGTTGCGCAGGCATTTTAACTCCATGTGGGAGTGCTTGATTCTTCCCTCCACCCAACTGAACAATGTTTGTACTGAGTCCTGTGGATTGGGGCTTGTATCAGTGTCCATTTGTTCCACCTTCTTTTTTCTCCTTTCAAGGTCCTTGTCGAACTCCTTGATCGAGGTGGTTACAAGTATTGGTTTGGTTATATTTAACCCCTCGTGTTGGGTTGGCTTCTTCCTCCACACTAGTGTTTGTGCACTTTTAGCATTGGTTTTAGTTGGGAGTTGGTTCTAAATGCCTTTACTACCCTTTGCTTTGTATTTGGAGGTGTTTGCAACAACGGTGGCCACTACGTGGAGTTTGGGCACCCATACTATTGTATTGCCTTGGTAGTAACCTTGTGCCATTAGCAAGTCCATCATAAAATTTGATTTTACCTCTAAGTTTAGCTTGATTCTCTATTAGCAGTGAAGCCCCCGACCAATCAATTGGTCCACCAAGAGGAGAAGAGCAACTCCAAGAGTTGTTGTAGAGAGAGAGAACTCCAAGCTCCCAAGAGAGAGAAAAATTTAAGGGATAATAGAAAATATGATTATTTTAATATAATACTAGCATGGTATAGCTCCAATATTTTTTTACAAAAGATTAAGGGTCTATTTATAGGTGAGGGAGGCCACTAACCAAGTCCAATTGGGTTCTAGAATTTTTGAGGTTCAGTTTGACTCAATTTGGACAAGATTTGGACCAGTTTGGCTCCCTTTTTTATTTGGTTTGATCCAGGAGAGAGGAGAGATAAAAATATCACATTTTTTTGAATTAAAAACCCTTCCATACATGTGAAAAAGGCACCTACCTCAAGAGTCCTCCTCTCCTTACAAAGGTGTCAAAATTGCATCATTATTCTAAAATATCTCATTTTTTTTAGTAATATCTCATAATTTTTAACTAATAAACCTTGTACTCTGTCAACTCTTCATCTTATGTGAGTATTTACTCATTTTTGGGCATTTTCTTTTATTCTTTGGATTTATCTCATCCCAACACTTGGATTAATCCAATTAGCCCATTGGAACCTTAATTGGACCATAATCTAAAAATTTCTGAAAATGTAGACCCTTAGGCTAAGGTCCCTTATACCATTTTCAATTAATTCCTAATGCACATTGGAAAGTTCATTTTGAACTTCTATTTCAGGGGAATCCATTTTAGACACTAGGAGGATTTTTATATCCAAAGATATCTAAATTTTGGATTATCTCTCTCTAGACATTTTCTCTCTCTAGGCCAAACAGGGTAAAACAAGACCATAGTCCTGCTTCAAGTACCTTATAAGCCGTAATCTCTCCAGCAAAATATCCTCCAGCTATCCCTAATGTGCTTCATCCAGTATCGTGAACGAACTCATCTTCTCTCATGCATCTTCTTAGGACATTATCCTTACCTAGCTTTTATAGTTCTCCCACAATTAATTGATAAGGTACAACAAGCTTGATAAGCCGCCGCATTTTATCTTTGTTCAAGGGTCTTTCTTGCGGAAAACCATAAGCTAGATAATCGGATATCTCCTTGCTCCATTCAGGCACCATGTCCAGTTTGAACAAACAAGCATCAGGGAGGTCATCATCAATACTAGTTGCCAATTCCCCATTTGGAATTCTTGACATATGATTGGCCAACACATGTTGTGTTCCCTTTCTCACCATAACTATAAATTCAAATTCAAATAGTAATAGTAACCAGCATGTGATTCTTCCCATGGGTGTACAAGGCTTGATCACCAAATATAATAAGGCCTGACGGTCCATGAAGAACACAAATTTGTTGGCCAATAGGTGATGTCGATACTTCTTGATTGCATAAACCATGGCCAATCCTTCTCACTCTATGGTAGTGTAATTCACCTCTACATCATTCAATTGACGTGACTAGAAAATTAAACTAGGTAGTTCAATTTGAACTCACCAAGCTGTGCCAATACGCATCCAATAGTGAAGTTTGATGCATTGATATGCACATGAAATATAAGGTCCCAATTAGGTGGTGGTCTTAGAATTGGCGCACTAGCCAATGCCTGTTTCAATCAATCATATGCTTCCTGGCATTCCTCAGTCCATTCTCAAAGACAATGAGTAGCTTGTATATTGGCCTGGCGATTTCAGCATAGAAGATTATGAAGCGGTGATAATACCCAACGTGGCCCATAAATCTTTGCACACCTTTATAATTAGTGGGTGGTGGTGGTAACTCCAAGATCAACTTGACCTTGTTGTCATATCATTCTTAGAGACAATGTGTCCCAATATCACATCGTGTTTGACCCAAAATTGGCACTTTAAAGAAGGGTTTAGGGATATGCGATATAATCGACATCACTCAAACACCTTCATTAAGCAAGCCAGATGGTCTACCCATCGAGAGTGTGCACACAGATCATCAATGAATACCTCCACCCACTTCTACAAGTAGTCTTTGAAGGTTGTGCACATTGGAATGTTGTTGGGGCATTGGTGAGACCAAAAGATGACTTTGTCAGCAAACGTCTCCCACATTGTATTGAAGGTTGTCTTATGGTGGTCTTCTGGTGCTATAGACACCTGATTGTAGCTTGAAAATCTATCCAAGAAGCTGTAAGCTTCTTCACCAACCACTCTCTCCAAAACGTGTTTTGTTATAAGGCAATGGATAATGGTCTTTCCTAGTAGCTGTGTTGACCTTTTTAAGATTGACACATACCCTAAGTTTCCCATTCTTTTTTGGCACTATTACGATTGGTGACAACCAATCCGTATGTTCTATCTCATAGATGAAATCCACAGCAACAATGAATTTATCGATTTCCTCCTTTACAATTATCGCATATTTGGGATTCATCTGGTATGGTTTTTGTCTGGCTGGTCTTGATCCTTCCATGATTGGTCCACAGCACTACTCCCAGTGCTCACACTCTCATGCCTCAAACGTCCTGACCATGGACGTACAGTACTACTCTCAGCTTCTGCTAGCCCAGACATAGTAGTAGAACTAGAACTTGCTTGTGGCAAGTTCACACAGACACATCAGCTTCAAGTGACTCAATGACACCCTCATCCTTTGCTTTGTACCAACTAGCAAGCTCATCAAACACCACATCTCGTGAGATGACCACTTGTCTAGTTTGTGGATTATACAACATTTGTATGCCTTACGATCCTATGCATATCCAACAAATACACACTTTTCTGCCTTAGGATCCAACTTCCTTCTTCTTTCATCAAGCACATGTACATAAGCTATGCATCCAAAAACTTTGAGGTGTCCAATGTCTGGCCTATAACCTGTAAGTCGCATCTCTGGCGTACTTCCATGAATGGCTGCTGTAGGTGTTTTATTCAGTATATACACTGCGGTAGCACAAGCCTCTGCCCAATAATAATCTGGCATGCTCTTTTCATTGAGCATTGCCCTAGCCACTTCACAAATGACTCTATTCTTTCTCTCAGCCACACCATTTTGTTGAGGTGTATACCTGCAAGTCAATTGTCTTCTTATACCATGCTTCCTCAAGAAATGCTCAAAACCATTTGAGGTGTATTCACCACCTCCATCTGTCCTCAAACATTTAATCCATGAGCCATATTGCTTTTCTGCAAAAGCTTTGAAATCCATAAACTTTTCCAACACTTCACTTTTCTCTCTGAGAAAGTATATCCATGTCATCCTGCTGAAATCATCAATGAATGTCACATAGTATAAACTGCCTTTGATAGATGGGTTTTGTGCAGGACCCCATACATCACTATGTACTATCTCAAGTGGCCTGCTACTCATGTTTCCTTCTCTAGGAAACTGCAACCTTGCCTGCTTTCCAAACTGACAGGCTTCACAAACATGCATATTCCCATCATACTTGAATCTAGGCAGCCCACTAACAATGCCTCTTGCCTGCATGTTCTTTAACCTTTGTATATTGACATGTCCAATCCTCTTATGCCACATATCAATGTCTTGTACCACATTTCTGCTTTTAGAGAACATGGCTGATTTTAACTCAGGAATTCCAGCATCCACAACCTGCCTTCTTTCTTGCCTTTAGTAATGACTCTACATCCATGTTTGAAATCCTCAACGAAGCAACCATGCTCGTTGAAACGAACCTGTAATCCCTGTTCCACCATTTGACCAACTGAGGCCAAGCTTTTTGTGATAGAAGGCACATACAATACATCTGACATAGATTTTGTTTGACCATTGTGCATAACCAATGGTACACTTCCAACATGTGTAATGGCATGATGAGTATCATCTCCTGTCTCCACATAGCCTTTCACATCCATAGGCTTCATATGCTCAAACCATTCACCATGACAAGTCATATGGTTTGATGCTCCAGAATCCATATACCAAGTGTCATCATTTTCAGCATTTGTCATCATAGATCCCACAACATGTTTCATGGCAAACAAGTGATTTGTTGTGCCATCATTACTGCTTGATGCATAATTTCCACCACCATGTTGTGCATAATTTCCACCATAATAACCACCACGTTGTGCTCTACCCCCTCTCAAATCATTCTGTTTGCGATACAGCTTCCGCACACTTCAAATCTGTAAACGAGCCTTCCTCAGCTCAACCACACTCCAATGAATGTTCCAGATACTCCAAAGTAGCCAACAATCTTCAAATTTGATGTAGAAAATCAACCTGTATGCATCCAAAATGAACTGGCTCACGCAGTTCGAGATACCCTGTTTTGATGCGCTTTCCAAGGCTCCAAATCACAATGTAGTGGTGTAATCAAGTATGGGTAACTTGCATTGACACCTAAACAACCTCAATGTTGAATATCAACACCATCTGACATGTGTACAGATCAATTTTTGAAAACCCCTTTCTCTATTTTGGGAAAAACCAGAAAAACCAGTCCCTTTCCCTCACTCACTCTCTCTAGGAGAGAGAGTGTGGTGTGGACTATATCCTCCTCTCTCCTTCTCCCACCCTCCCTCTCTCTCTCCCTTTCACTCTCCCACCCTCCTTCTCTCTCCCCTCTCTCTCCTCTCTCTCCCTCACTTTCACTCTCCCACCCTCCCTCTCTCTCCTCTCCACCCTCTTCCCTCTCTCTCTCTCTCTCCTTGTCCCACCACCACCCAGCCCACACCACCTTCTCTCTCTTTCTCGCACCCTCTTCCTCCCTCCCTCCCTCTCTCTTCCCTCCCTTTCCCTCTCCCACCCTCCCTCTCTCACTCTCTCTATCCTTGTCTCCCTTTGCTAACACTCTCTCTCTCTTCTATTACCACCATCCATTTCTCTCCCTCCCTTTCACTCTCCCACCCTCCCTCTCTATCCTTCTCTTACCTCCTATTCTCCTTCCCTCTCACGCTCTCTATATCCTCCTCTCCCTCTCTATCCTTCTCTTACCTCTTATGTCGTAGAGGTTGTATTTACTCGGGATTCAAATTAACAAGCAGGAAATCCACACAAGCACAGAGCCACACAAAGGCGCATGTACATTTAACCGTTATTAGTAAGTACAACAAAAAGGCCTTACAAAACTGCGTGTTAAGATCTTGCAAAGAATTACAATAGATAAGAGTTCAAAGAGGCACAATAGATAGAATTCAAAATTCAAGTTAGCCTGCAACTCACAAAACTCACAAAACAGCAATAATTAATGCCTGCTGAGAGGCGTGGGTTGGAAAAATTGACACTCCCCACCCTAAGATGTTTTCTTTACTCAAAAGGAAAAAAGCCAGAGATCTTATTCCCTTTGTTAAGAAACCTAATGGCCAGGTTGCTGCTTCTGAAGAGGAAAACCTTCAAGTCATCAAGAACCATTTTCTTAACTTGTTCTCCACCGTCTCTCCCCCCACTCAGGAAATCACCACAGCTAGAGCCAAAATTGCTCTCACTAGGAAAAAAATGGTCAATCCGTCACTGGCTATGAAACTAGATGCTCCCTTCTCTGAGAAGGAGGTGAAAGATGCTATCACTCACCTCAAAAAGGGGAAGTCCCCTGCTGGGGAAGATGGGATCCCAAATGAATTCTTCCTCTCTCGTTCTCTATATCCTCCTCTCTCTCTATCCATCTCTTTGCTCACTTTCTATATCATTGTCTTTACTCTCTCTCTCTCTCTCTCTCTCTCTCTCTCTCTCTCTCTCTCTCTCTCTCTCTATATCCTTCTCTTACCTCCTATCCTTCTCTTGGCTCTCCTTCTCTCTCTCTATCCCCCCTCTCTCTCTATCCTTCTCTTTGCTAACTCTTCAGTCCTTCTCTTTACTCACCTTCGCCTCCCTCTCTCTCTCTCTCTCTCTCTCACTCTCTCTCTCTCTCTCTCTCTCTTTGCTAACTCTCTCTATCCTTCTCTCTTTTGTATCTCCTTCTCTCTCTCTCTCTCTCTCTCTCTCTCTCTCTCTCTCTCTCTCTCTCTCTCCCTCCTTCTCTTACCTCCTATCCTTCTCTTGGCTTTCCTTCTCTCTCTCTATCCCCCTTTCTCTCTCTATCCTTCTCTTTGCTAACTCTTCAGTCCTTCTCTTTACTCACCTTCGCCTCCCTCTCTCTCTCTACCCTTCTCTCTCTCTCTCTCTCTCTCTCTCTCTCTCTCTCTCTCTCTCTCTCTCTCTCTTTCAATCCTTTTTTTTGCTCACTCTCTCTATCTTTCCTCTCTACCCTTCTCTCTCACTCTTTCAATCCTTTCCTTTGCTCACTCTCTTTATCCTCCCTCTCTCTCTTCCCTTCTCTTTGCTCTCGCTTCCTCTCTCTCTTTCTCTCTCACTTACTCTTTCTATCCTTCTCTTTGCTCCCTCTCTCTATATTTCTTTCTCATTTCTCAACAAAGCTTTATTAACTCATGATCTACATACAAATCCTCGAGTCTACAAATGCTTTACTCCTTATTCATCCACACAATAACAGAAAATGTCTATTCTTTATTGGTTTGTACGTATATAAATATCGTTACAGAGGGGAATGATGTCTTATTGCAAAACACCAACGTTCGTTGCTCTCGCCCTCTTTCTCTCTTTTTTAATATGAAAAATAATATCATGCCACAATCATAAACAATTGCTACAAACAAGATCATGACCCAGTCACTTGAATATTCACAAATAAATATGTTTACTACACTACAATGAAATCTTCATTCAAGACACCCTCCACCACTACATCCTCTTCGGGATCAATACAAACAATGTTCATACCTAATTTTTGTGCTACCATAGCACAATCTCCACATCCAACATAAAGCTCTACTAACACTTGCCCTTGCTTTACATGACGGCTCAACAAGCTATCCCAAAAGTCATATCCATGCTGAAATCCACCTACAAAGAAAACATCTCTCTTAATTCCACCAAAAAATGTAAGGCCCTTATTTAGGAGCACATGAAGAGTTAACTCCATACCTCACCATGCTGTCCCATCTAGGCGGCGTCTACCACCCCAATGCATCATGTTGCAAGGATCAATGATATAATCAAGTGAGAAACGTTGTGTATGGTTTTGTCCAACTATGCTCATGAAGGTAGCAGATGAGGGTATGTATCTGTACAAGAGTATGAGATGATTTTTTGTAGTAAAAAGTGATGCTCAATGGCAACCTCTATGGTTAGTGTCGTTTACCTCTTGTCCAAAGGCCCTTCCAATCTGTGTTGTACATTGCACATTCACCAAAGTGTCTAAGGAGAAGCCAGAACACTCGGTGTGAGCTATAATGGTTGCCACTTAATACATAGTACCAATGACAATAATAGAGCCGTTATCGTCTAAGATGGTCTCACAAATCTGAAAAGCAATGCATGCTCCTCTCCATCTACGTGGCATTAATTAGAATTATATACACAAAAAATGTAAGCATGACATACACACATGCAACATATGCACAACAACACACAAGGTCTTAATGAAGGGAAAATAATCTCATCACTCACATGTGCAGAGATTCCATGGTGGGACAATGTCATCAGGGTAACCATAAACAGAACCTCATGTGGGCAACCTCACTACAATACAATCACATGCTATGTTTATATTGACACCTTTAATAGTAAAGGTCATGTCTCCTATGTTGGCCTTCAGCAACATATCAAACACATGTTCTAGCTTCGTTGGACACTACCAGTTTCAGAAGTGCACGGCCTATCTTCAAAGGATCCCCAACACATGCCATCATCTTTGTAGAATGATATACTGCCACACCATGTTCAGTAGAGTTATACATCAATTGTTATTATAGGATGATATAAAAGACACACCTGTACAATCATTTCACATATGGTCACAATTGATTATTACTCCTGTTAACGCCGAGGCTTCTATAACGGTAGAGGAGCTAGCACTTTGATGTTCACTAAGAGCACCGAGGACTACTATCGTGGTGGTACGATGAGACACTCCTACAAAGCATACATTTTGTAAGTGCATGCACCACCCAAATACTTTACATTATCATTATTAATGGGTAAAATCATACTTGGAAAATTCATTTAGATTGGAGTCAGGTCACCCAGGCTAGGTGGATTAATTGGCCTTAATGGTGCATTTAGCGCTTCACCTCTTGCTAAGCTTATCTGAACCCATAACTTAATCTATGTTAGTATGCAAACAATGTAATAATAATACTAATGAACCACAAGTAAAAGAGTGCCCTGCCTGTGTTACTGCATGACCAACTTCTTTAACTTTTGGGGTTGCCTCGATCTTACGAGTGCTATCACCAGAATCGTTTTCGTCATATTCTGATGGAGAGGTACAGAGTCATCCTCTTCCTGTAGTGACTTTCCTTTTCCCTTTCCCTTTGTTGCATCCTTTTTTGGCACTTTTGTTAATCTAATTATGGGATTAACAAGAGCTATCGCCATTATCTTCTTGCATCAAGGAGTCACGGTAGATACACCAAAGGGTCATACATGCAAGATATGAAGCAATAGTATCTAAAACTATAACTTGGATGGGCGCCCGTAATGGTGTGACGAGACGGAGTATTTATGGCGATTCCCACTTCAAGAGCTTGTGGTAGCAAGTTAGGATAAAGTCCTAAAGTGATCTACTTCATGGATATATTATGAGAGTAGTCATTGTAATAGCATTAGGCCCCTTATGCGCCTGAAGTGCCCGGTCGGCCACAATTTAAGTGAGTGTGAACGCTTATGGCCATGTATATAAGTGAATTTCTCTCATAATACAACATACTCTCCCATTGTGCAATTGAGTCTTGCTCTTGCTAATCTCTCTCCCTCTAATGCATGCTAGTGAGTGTGTGTAAGTGAAGTGAGGTGAGAGGAGGGACGAGGACCCGTAGTGCAACACGACGGTGTGAAAATGCTCGCAAAGACACGGTGGAATTGCTTCTCAAGGAGTTGCAAAGCTTGAAGACCTCAAGGATTACAAGCTCGACCATTGGAAATATCATCACGACAGTTGCGGTTCACTGGGTAATCTCTTTTTGGATGTGTTTCAAAGAGGGTTAGGGTGAGCCATAACATTTTTGGCACCGCTGTTGGGGAGCCATCCCTTGGCTTTTTTTATCATTTTGCCTCTAATCTACGTATAAACCATTGCCCATTATCTTGATTAATGGTTTTCCATGAAAAAGATATGGATTTGATGGTGATTTATGTGAGATTTGGTGTAGAATAGCTCTCTTTTTTATTCTTGAAAAGAATGCTTTTTGCTTAATTTTGAGATTAATTTGTTATTTTTGTTGTTGTTTTTGTGGTTCTTCATGTTCTTTAAGCTTGCACATAGTTGTATTAGGCTTAGTTTGCATCCATTGCATCAAACAATGCAAGAGAATACAATTCTTAGTGAATGTTGGCTCTCTTTAGTTTAAACATAGATCTAAGATCATTAATTTTAGTTTAATTGTGTGATTTTTGTTGAAATTATTTGGATTAGAGTGTTAGCAAGCATTAGGAGTAGCTTAATCTTTCAAAAAAGATCTTAAAACCATCAAAAAATCCTTGAATTTGACTAATTTCTCTTAATGGACTGGTTTTTGTCATTAAAGGTGATTAATCTTGTTTAAAGGCCAAAAATTAGAAAATATGTTAATTGGGGTCTAAATTGATCATATGAATAGTCGAAATTGGGATTTTTGAGTGTTTTAAGAGTGTCTAGATGCATCAAAACACCTAATCACATCAATTTTTTATCAATTGGAGAAATTTGACTCTCTTTGCTTAATTTTACCTTAAAAGAGGAGACCATAATTAAGAGTCTAATTAATCCCCTATTTTAGATTAATTTACACAATTGTTGATGCACAAAGATTAGTAATCCCTTGCTCTATCCAATGATGTGCTCAATTGTGTGAATTAATTAGGGATTAGTGGTTAATTAGAGTCCTTAATTAGTGTAAAAGAAGAAAAGATTAGTGAAAGGATTTAATCTTTAAATAATCACTTTTTTACATAACTCATTAAAGCTAATAAGCATTCAATGAGTAGATGCTCATGAGTTGTCAAAGTTATCCATTTTGGGGGTCATTTATGAAGGGTGTAAGGGGTGTCATTTATAAAAGGTTGACTTTTTTATTCCCAATTACTTTTTTGGAAAAATGCCCATACCCCTTTCATTTTAAATTCAAAAAATATTCCCCCCCAAAAAGGGAAATTCGTATTTCCCACTAGACTCCAAAAAAAAAACGTGAAAAGGTCCACCGTGAAAAGCCAGGCCGTGAAAGACCAGGTCGTGAAAGACCAGGCCGTGAAAAGCCAGGCCGTGAAAGGGTCCGCCATGAAAAGGTCCGGCCGTGAAAGTGCAGGCCGTGAAAAGGTCCGTCATCATGAAAAGCCACGCCGTGAAAAGGTCCGCCGTGAAAAGCCAGGCCATGAAAAGGTCCGATCGTGAAAAGGTCCGATCGTGAAAAGCCAGGCCGTGAAAAGGTCCGGCCGTGAAAATACAGGCTATGAAAAGGTCCGCCGTGAAAGGCCAGGCCATGAAAAGGTCCACCGTAAAAAGGTCCGCCGTGAAAGACCAGCCATGAAAAGCCAGGCTGTGAAAGACCAAGCCATGAAAGTGCAGATCGTGAAAAGGTCCGCGGCCGTGAAAGTGTTGGCCGTGAAAAGGTCCGCCGAAAGACCAGGCCATGAAAAGCCAGGCCGTGAAAGTGCAGGCCGTCAAAAGGTCCATCGTGAAAAGGTCCGGTGAAAAGCCAAGCCGTTGAAAGACCAGGCTATGAAAAGCCAGGCCGTGAAAGGGTCCATCGTGAAAGAACAGGCCATCAAAAGGTCCATCGTGAAAGAGCATGCCGTGAGAAAAGATCCGCTGTGAAAGTGTAGGCCGTGAAAAGCTAGGCCATGAAAGTTCAGGTGTTTTTTTTTAAAATCAAATTTAATATTCCGTTGAGTCCGGTTCACGACGTGAACCATTTTCTGCACTTTCATGGAACTAAGGTTTCACGTGAAAAAAATAAATCGAATTTAATATTCTGTGGAGTCTAGTTCACGGCGTGAACCATTTTCTGCACTTTCACGGAACTAACGTTTCACGTGAAAAAAAAAATCAAATTTAATATTCCATGGAGTTCGTTCATGGCATGAAAAGGGGTCCGTCGGCATGAAAAGGGGTCCATTTGATCCAATGAAGAGTACGCCAAGCCTCTTGAGACTATAACGGGCTATGGGAAAGTATAAAAAGAAAAAAAAACTATGATTGCTCATTAAGGAGTATTTAGGCACTCTGACATGGCCACGATAGAGGGATTGCCAAGGGTCACATAAGGATTGAACCCAATGGCTGACATCTTCGAGCCATTGAGATCTATGCCGCAAATTCTCCTCCCAATGCCATTGGCCATGCCTACACCCCCTATGACTTCGATCCCACCAGGCTTTGGTCCCTTGCCTAACATTCCTGCAAGTCCTATAAGTACCAACCCTTTCCTGGATGCCCACACCTTGGACATACTAACTAGTCAGTATGCCCACACCTTGGACATACTGACTAGTCTAGGAAGGGGAGTGGCCCAAGGACTCACTGAGTCTCTTCCAACAAGAGCACTCACATACGGCCTCAATGACTCATACAGCAATACGGCCATACAAATTTCTAAAATTATGGGCAAATATGACGGAACAACAAACCCTATTCAATTCATTCAAATGTTTGAACAGATGTGAAGCCTTTGGAAATTCCAACTGCCCCACTAAGGTACATGCGTTGAGCTTATGCTTAGAGGGAAAAGCTAGTCGAGGTTCATCGCATTGATGCCGGTGATCAAGACCAACTTTAAAACCTTGAAATCAGCCTTTATACATGGCTTTTCTAGACAAGGTGATCGGTGGAGTGCAGTAACAAAACTCTATTCAATTGAGCGTCAACCAAATGAATCCATTAGAGATTTTATGCTTAGGATAAAACTCTTGGACTCACGTTGTGAGACGGGAAAAATTAAATGATGTTCAATTGAAGAGATGTTTCATGATGGGCTTAAAGAATAATAGCTTACACAACTTGATCATTGTAACCAATCCAGAAACATTCGATCAATGTTGTAAAGAAGCAATACATTTAGAAGACACCATGCTAGAAGATGATCATGCTACGAGATTTTCCTCATCTAAACCAAGTGAAGCAATGGCAAAAGAAAGATCGATCTTGGAACTGACATTCCCAGAATTTTATGTAGCCTTGCTTAAAACCTTACAGCCAACATCTCTAAAAGAGGATGAAAACCTTCAAAACCAGACATCCTTAATGCCTTTAAAAGTGAGGAATGAAATGCCTTGTGTTGAATGCAGTCACTACGCCCATCCCAATCCTCATTGTGCATACAAGGCACCTGTTCTTCTATACTACATATATTGTAAAACCTTTGACCATGATACTAAAAAATGTCCTGCTTCATCCACAATGGACTCAAAACCTCCATCTCCCGTGCACCAAACAGAAATAGTCCAAGGGTAGAAACTGCTCAGGAACCAGTTAAGATCGAACACTTCAGTGTTTCTATTGTCGTGGACCTCACAAGGTGGCAAACTGCATGGTTTGGAATACTTCCATGCCCATACTCACTGACACCTTCTTGTGAGACGACCAATGTGTGAACGATGTGGCATTGATCACATGTTCCAAGATTGCCCAAGACAAGTTGCTTCAATGCAACTTGTCTCACAAAATACAACTCTTAACATCTTAAGTGTACAAAACAAGCAATTGTCCATAGTGCCATTGAATGTGCTTACATGTTTACAAGCCAAGGCATGACAAACAATCAAAAAGAACATAAAGGACAATACCTCAACATGGGTAGAAGAACATGCTTTAAAACAGAACCCAAAAGAGAAAACAAAACCTTCTAAACCCAAGAAAAACAAGGGACTACAAACTATCGAAACCAAGGTCGAAATGGGGAAAAGAAGCATGTAGAGGACATAAACCCAAAAGGGGGACACAAACACAAAAGAGCCAAAAGCTATACATGATGCAGAAGCATCCACCTCAAAGACCACCACACAAACCACAACACCCATACATGTGACACAAGACACAAAAACCCAAAAGCAAATTCGATCTCATCACATGGGTAAACATAATGAAAAATTGGCAAACCAAAGAAAGTCAAAGAATGAAACAAGTTCTAGTACATCACTAAGTGAGGATGAAATAAGTTCTTACTCTTCACTCAATGCACCACATAGACCAATCAAGAAACTAGAACCCACCCAACCACCCCAAATGGATAATGATAATCACATGATATATACAGAATGTAAAAAGCAAGCTCAGGAGAGCATGCTTAGCTTGGTTGAATGTCTTACAAGGTCACTGGTTGTGATTGAGCCTCATAATGCCAAACCTAAAACAACAACCAAGTTACAAAGCCTAGAGGAGTGATTGAGCCTCATAATGCCAAACCTAAAACAGCAACCAAGATACAAAGCCTAGAGGAGTATCGCTTTCCCTTTCAAGAGGAAGACATACTCTCTACAGAAGAGTCATTTGAAATAGACTGTACGAACTATAGGCTTGAGAAAGCACGTGAGGAATTCAAAAATTCCCTTACAAGATTAAAACAATCTCTCAAAACCTCATTCGGAGGAATGTTCTTCTCTCATGATAAAGCTAGCATCACATCAGCACTTGCACCTTTAATAGCTCAACCTGAGTTATACAAGCACATAACGAACTCCATAAAACACGTAAGGAATTCAACAATTCCCTTACAAGATTAAAACAATCTCTCAATTCGGAGGAATGTTCTTCTCTCATGAGTGATAAAGCTAGCATCACATCAGCACTTGCCTTGGATAAGTGAATCATTGTATTCACTAGATGAATCCATGCAAATAGTCACCTTGAACACTCCTGCACGGAATGTACAATTGCTATTATTACGAGAGAGGAAGAAACCTTGCAAGAGCTGGAACTTCCAACATATCTTACTGAAAGGATCCCTAGGATTTTGGTGGGATTGGAAATTTTAAATAAATTCACCACAGCTCAAGCACAGCTTTATCCAACACGAGAACACAATCTCATGACTCTCGAGCTATGGGATTTGTTAGGTCAACCAACACTCACGGCATATCCTGAAAGGATTACCTTTACACAAGACTTGAACATGCCATGTATGGGGTACTTTTAACATACAATGTATATTGAAACTAACCCCCTTACTTGCAAGTTTTTTGTGGTTGAGTATATGTTGGAAGCAAATTTGATCTTGGGACATAATTGGACTATTGCTGCACAAGCACCACTGTGCTTTGCTAGCGATAGAGTTATCATGATGGGGTCAATGACAAAAAGTTGACAATACCATACTGCAAGGAAGAGAATCCAACTTTAATGGATATCTATGATGCTAAATGCAAAAGGATACAAGCCTCTTCCACAAAAGCCCCTCTACACAATGACCTACCATCTACGTCAACAACCAACTCCGATAAAGCCTCTACTCCTTCAACCTCATCCTCACCCCCTACGAAGTTTGATGCCCAAACCTCGCAATCAGTAGCTATTCTTGAAGAAGTTACCAGAGCCCAACCATCTATCTCTAACAGGGAACTCAAAGGAAAGGCCCCGGATCCTATGCATCTTCATTGACAACAAACCTCAACAAAGGAGACAACCACATGCTCAAAGGCCTTATCATCGATAGCCACTCCAGAAGAGACTCTAACCTCATCATCAACAATGCCCATGAGTCTCAAACCTATAGCCTCAGTGCCAACCAAAGTCAAGGAGGGCCCCAAACCTTCCACATCAACACTAAAGAAAACTCCACCAAGAATAACACAATCATGATATCTTAATAGTATCAAAATGTGGGTGTGGAGAAGCAGCTACTTATCGCTCAAGGCTACTATGAAGGTGCCAATCAAATTTGGGTGCCTCGACAGTCAAAACCTCTTCCTCAATGCAGCACTCAGAGGCTAAGGAACAAGAAAAGTACTCCACAACACCATCCACAACAGCCTATGCAAGTTTCTCAAAGAGCTCCACCAATGCAACAAGTGTGGGTACCAAAAACATTGCTGCAAGCACAAGGGTACTACCAAAGAAATACCAAATCTTGGGTCCCCAGGCGCATCACAAAGTCCCCTAAGCTTGCACAAAGAAGGAAGCCTCCAGATCAAGCACATCGACCACCAAATTACAGTGCTCGTCAAAGATGGGTGCCTATGCATGTACAACAACAAGGACACTATGATGGTAATTCTATCATATGGTTGCCAAAATCAAACAACGTGAAGAAAACCTCACCATCAACTTCAACCCCAACAACTTCACCTATAGTTCAATAAGATTGGAGACCCAAGAAACAACAAGCGAATCACTCAACCACTCTCATGCATTCAGCACCAACACAAGAGCTTGTCTGTTCAAGCAAACAATCAGTAGTCTTCCCTACTGCCTCGACATCGTTTCAGCAACAAATTCAAGAACAAATACGGAGACTTAGAAGCACATCAAGAACAAAATAACAATGCTCTTGTCACCCCTTTAGAAGTGAGAAATAAGCGTACAAGAAGCTTTTGCTTGCAAATCATGACTTAGATGATCCATAAAATCCACACCAAAAAAAAACCCTCAAGGTCAAAACCTGCAAACTCACAGAATTCCATCTCACGGAATTCCAATTCACAGAGTTTCATCTCACGGCTTAAGAACCTGCACTTTCACGATTTAAGCCTCATCTCGGATTAAGCCATATCACGCAATAGCCATTATATATTTATTAAGCTTATTGCTTACTATTCTTTGGGCTAAATTAATGTAGTAGCGGCTCCATGAGTACATATCCATACTCATGCACTGGAGAACATTTGCACCAAAGCCTCACCATTGAGATAACTTCCAGGTACATCTCTGGATGGGGGGGCCATGGTGGGTGAAAGCCTAGTCAATGGTACAACCTATCGCCTGGAATTTTCTTTCAAATTACAAACCTCTCCAAATGACGCCACAATCTTCACAACTCAATGATTTTCAATCCCTAGTGAAGATCTAAATATTAGCCTCACAAGCCAACGTGATTCTTTCAATCCTCACCAACAAGTGGCTACTTCAACACAGAGCAGTTCAATAAGAGTCTATATGACTCAATTCTTGTATTTCATGAAAATCTACTTCTATGAGCACTTAACTATACATAAAAACATAAAAAGCATATATGGGCAAAGAAGATAGGATCAGGTCCTACTACTACTCAACAACATTTGACAAGAATCCTGCCACACAAAGGGACATCATCACAACCCAATTACTTCAAAGGATGAATGTCGCTTCAATGAATCAAGTGAGGAACTGATAATCACCATCTCATTCTGATAATTAAGTCTATGTTTCTCCAGATCCTTCTCTCTCTTCTCTCCCATTATTAACATCTCTTAGTGTCCCCACTAACAAAAATCACATGTAACCATGCCGATGATTGCCAAAAACAAATTGAGCCCAAAAAAAGGGGGACTCACACAAATGTAAAAATGCAATCATTCACAAAAAACCCCACCCCCCACCCCGTTAAAAATTCTCAATAACCCACTAACCTCTTCATTCATTAACTAGCTTTTCTTATTTCCTCCGGAGGAACAAAGACCATTGAACGTCATTCAACATCAAAGCCAACGACAAAGCTTGTTCATTCTCCCCACACAAAGGTCTTCAACACGATCATCATCAGGAAGAGAAAAATGTTAATCCAATTCTGGGATTAACAAGAGCTACCACCATTATCTTACATCAAGGAGTCACAATAGATACACCAAAGGGTCATACATTCAAGATATGAAGCAATAGTGTCCAAAACTATAACTTGGACGGGTGCCCGTAATGATTTCCACTTCAAGAGCATGTGGTAGCAAGTTAGGATGAAGTCCTAAGTGATGTACTTCATGGATATATTATGAGAGTAGTTATTGTAATAGCATTAAGCCCCTTATGAGCCTAAAGTGCCCAGTCGGCTACACAGTTTAAGTGAGTGTGAACACTTATGGCCATGTATATAAGTGAATTTCTCTCATAATACAACATACTCTCCCATTGTGAAATTGAGTCTTGCTCTTGCTAATCCTCTTGCTAATCTCTCTCCCTAATGCATGCTAGTGAGTGTGTGAGTGAAGTGAGGTGAGAGGAGGGACGAGGACCCATAGTGCAATGCAGCGGTGTGACAACGCTCGCGGCGGGAGATACAGTGGAATTGCTTCTCAAGAAGTTGTAGAGCTTGGAGACCCCAAGGGTTACGAGATTGGCCATTAGAAATATCCTCACAATAGTTGCGGTTCACCAGGTAATCTCTTTTTGAATGTGTTTCAAGGAGGGTTAGGGTGAGCCATAACAGCTTTTCCCCCTTCATCTTTCATAATACCTTTACCTTTGCCTTGAACATGTGATTTGTCATGTAGAGTTCTAGGCTTCACAATAGAATTCACCATTCAAAAATATATAAGAAACAATATTTAAATTAAGGTGAAATATCTAATTGTATAGTTCATACCATGGTTGATTGCTTTGCTTTACAAGCCCAAGTATACATCTCCTTATCACTCTTGGGAAATTTTCCACTTGGAAAGTCAAGGAACAATGGGCATCTCTTGTATATCTCTACATCCTAAAGGTCTCAAAGTTGTTGTTGTGTATACATAATGCTTTCATGTTTTGGATTACGCCATTCTTTTAAGATTGTAGGCACATCTGCAATAGATCTCTCCGCATGACACTTACAAATCCATCTAGACATTATTATATCCGTTCAGTTTATACATATAAGAGTACAACCCAGTAGTAAGTACGCTTTGTAGAATGTTACGCACCTAAACAGAGCATGCTTGGTAGCCTGTGATGACAGCAAGGTTCGAAGATACCACACCTTGTTTCTTTAGGGATCCCACCATTTCCTTGAACAACTTCCCAAAATACATTCTCTTAAGATCATTGAGGTCATCCAAGAATGTATCTAGAAAAATTACCTTATACCTTTTTGATATTTCTACAAGGGGACGGCTACACCTTGCTCTCCAATCTCATGCCATATGACTTCCCTTCAAAGCCAATCCCTGAATAAACTTGCATTTGCTGCATTGCCATTGAAATTGTTATTTAAATAAAATAGAGTACTTTGTAAATATCAAGAAGATAGGAAAAGTAATTATTACATACTTTTAGGGATCTGTGAATCCTTCAGCCTCTGCAATTGCCATCAATCAAAATATCCAAAATCTATGCTTTGTGGTCATTTGGCAAATGAGCTAGCTACCAAGCTATAGCCTATTCTTTATCAAATAATCTAGTTTCTCGTCCCCCAATTAATTTGCACTAGTCATCTATAACACAACACCATAATTAAACCGCAACATTAAAACCATAAAATGTTGTTGCCTACGAAATAGATAGAGAAAATAGTGTAGGATTTCTTACTCAAAGAAACCTTTCCCTTGTGTAGGGTTTGTAACCACCACCACCTTGTAGCATGCCTCCACTTTCTTTCATCTTTATAAAATTCCGTTCTCCATTTCTCTTCAAACTCTTGTGCAGGCAAACTATCTACTATGGGTCAATATCCTGGGTGGCTACTATGAGGTACTCATTCTATTATTCACGAATTACATTAGTGGATGATATGAAAATGTTTATCATATATTGCAAGAGTCTAAAGATTATAGGTTTACCTGGAATACTATTTAGGAAAGTTCTGAAAGCTCGCAGCTATACCAGGATGGCGAGGCATGCTTGTCCATCCATGCTTTTTTTGTGTGTCGAGGCATGCTTGTCCATATATGCCTTATTCATCTCTCTAGTGTGCTTCATAATTGTTTCATTGTTTGCCAGCCTAAGTGCCCTAATGAGGCACACTTTGTCCACAAGGGAAGAAGAAACATAGCCCACTTTATTCATCCTATGGCAACAAAATTTAAGGTTATGATGAAAGATTAAAACATAGTATGTCGAATATTCCTAATTCTAGTGTGCTTCATAATTGTTTCATTGTTTGCCAGCCTAAGTGCCCTAATGAGGCACACTTTGTCCACAAGGGAAGAAGAAACATAGCCCACTTTATTCATCCTATGGCAATAAAATTTAAGGTTATGATGAAAGATTAAAACATAGTACGTCGAATATCCCTAATTCAAAGAGTCTTAAAACATATATTCTCTTACCTGTTTAAGTGAGTGATCACTGTGAGAACCTCCCCCTCACTATGCTCATTGAATTCAATAAGGATAGCATCAACACAAGGTTTTCTTAATGTGACATTCTTGAATACTATAGGTAGATAGTGCAAATCTAATTAGTACGTTATGCTTGGTAATCCAAAAGATACCTTATGTAAGATTTGATAAAAAGTGGTTAACAATTACCTTCACTCTGTTAAGACTGTTTTGTAGAAGTTCTAATCGCAAGCGAGTTGCAGGAGTCACCATGAAACCCTCTTCATTCTCGCCTTCTTTTTCAATTCCCTCTTCTATCTCTCCTACTTCCTTAGTTTCTTTAATGGTTTTTGAAGAAGCACCTTTCTTCAAAGACTTAGCAACTCGACTTGGATTTCTTCGAGGAGGACTCCAATTATCATCTCCCTCTTACACTTTCTTCCTCTTCTTGGTACTTGTCACTTCTTGGCTTGCTTTCCTGGTAGGTGTGCTCTTTACACGTTTTGCATGCTTTGGTTGTGGGGTTTCCTTTGATGTTTTTGTAACAATCTAAACACATCAGCATATACAAGACAGATTGCTCTCAAAAAAATCACTGAAAAAGAGCATAATTGGAAAGGTGGAGAGAGATAAAATAAGACTTACACAATCTCTGGCTGGCCAACCAATGATGTATCCTTTTGTTTTATTTAACTTGATATCACCATCTTTAAGGGCAAAAGGAAGAGAAACTTCTCCCACCTCAACATCTTCTATCAATACGCCAACATGACCAAGTGGCAAACCAATTCCATGGACAATATCCATGGTGGGGTCTACATGCAAGACGGTCCCAATAGCTACCTTGGTATTACTAAACATCAAGGATACTTTTGTCTCTCTTTGAAATTTCGGAGATGCTATAAGGAAGAACAAGTAACACGAGAAGAAGGAGATTGAACAAGGAAGAAAGAGTCTTAAAAGATATAAGAAAGCAAAAGATAAAAATAGAGCAAAAAAATAATAGATATAAATAGAGGGATAGACATAAATAGAGAAAAAAGATTAAATTAAAAAATTAGGGTTTTGAAAGAAGAGAATGAAGGAACAAACAAAGAAGAAGAGAAGAAACAATGAAGAAAAAAGAGAAGAGGAAAAGGTATAGAGAGAGGAAAAGAGAGAGTGAAGGAAAGGTTAGTGAGAGAGAGAGAGAAGGGGAGTTCTGGTAAGAGAGAGAGAGAGGGCTATCCTTTTAGGATTTAGGGAGAGAGAGAGGGCGAGAGTCTGTGAGAGTTTTGCTTTTAAGAAGGGGAGGGGGAGGGGGCACTTTGCTGTTAGGAGGAAGGGGGGAGGGAGAGGGCACTTTGCTGTTAGGAGAAGGGGGGAGGGAGAGGGCATTTTGCTTTTAAGGGGTGGAGGAGAGGGCTGCCGCATTTCAAAGGAGGGGGGGAATGTTTTGTTTAGGAGGGGAGAGGGGATTGCCACATTGCTTTAGGGGGGGGAGAGGGCTGCCACGTTGCTTTAGGGGGGGGCACGTTTTGTTTAGGAGGGGGGAGAGGCTTCAAGCATTTAATGGAGGGGGAGGGGGGAGGCATGTGCACCCCCCACTTAGTCACCCCCATCGCCCTTAGTGGGCAACCCCACTAAGGGCGACGGTCACCCTTAGTCCACCCCCCACTAAGGGCGACCATCGCCCTTAGTGGGGGGTGGCAACCGTTGACGTTAGTGGGGGGTGGCAACCCCGTTGACCTTAGTGGGGGGTGGCGAGACCATCGCCCTTAGTGGGGAGTGGGGGTCAACAACTAGGGGCAACCCACCCACTTAATGGCGATGGTCACCCTTAAGTGGGGGGGCGGGGGCACTAAGGGGGCGACGGTTGCCCTTAGTAGGGGGTGGGGGTCGCCAACTAGGAACAAACCCACCCACTTAGACTCTTTCATGCTTTTGTAATCCTTACATCAAGATTTTTTAACTAATAAAATGAAAAGAGCACATTTTAACCAAGAAAATGTTTTTCCATTATTATTATTTTGTTAATATTCTAATACTCAATTTTCGAACATGCGTATGGGCTACTAATGAATGTTTACAGCCCATGAAAACAAAAAATATATCCATACTTCTAAGTTATGGTATTTTGAAAATGCTTGATGTTTTTCATACTTACATAAACATGCTAAGCATGACATGTATAGTTGCAATTATGCATGTGCACATGTGTGTTACATTCCTCCACAATGTGGTGATGCTACATTGTATTACACACTTGAGGACCTTCGAAGAATGGAGGAGAATGATGGGACCGGCAAGCTTCTTTGTCTCTCTATGTCAAAAATAAGTGAAGGTCTTTATAAGTTAGTTTGTACGTTGTAAACATAAGAACATTTGAAAGGCTACTAATCCTCCCAACCTACATAAAATCTATGGCAAAACCTAAAGGAGAGACCCGTATTATGATGATAAGAACAATGACCATAATGATGATAGACATGCCCAGATGTTGCATTTTGAATCTTTTCAAATTCAACCATGCATTGTTGGGCAATACAAAGATGTACTCTTTATTTGAAATAAAAATGGATGGAATCATTAAAAGAGATGACAAAAAGGTTATAGCTTAAATTGGGATCACAGCAGAGATATAAAGGTTATGTAATCATTATATGAGAGTTAGTTATGGAATAGTCATTATATAGGAGTTAGTTATGGAATAGTCATTATATAGGAGTTAGTTATGGAATAATCATTATATAGGAGTTAGTTATGGAATAATCATTAAATGAGAGGTAGTTATGCAGGTATTTATTGTATAGTATAATTATTGAAAATGAATTTTAGATTTTGTGTATTAATGACATTATTTATAATGATCATTTTAAAAAAATGAGTATAATTTTTTTAATTTTAATACGTATAGAATTCATGTTTAGATTTTGAATTCGTTGTCATTAGTTTGTTGTATGTTTGTGAGCTGGTTTTTTGAGAGCTTATATGTTTTTGAGCTGGTTTTCTGAGAGCTTTTCTTACCATGGAGAACACTTCTTTTCACCTTTTTGTGGGAGGTTTGGAGAGTGATCCTATTGTTAGAACTGTACATGGTCGTTATTATATTACTAAAGCTGATGATTTTGATGGAATATTATGTCCTCACTCTGGATTGAAAGTTTTTGAAATCAAACCACAAGATGATGGTGTAGATCATATCCACTCAGCTAGACCCGCTCGAGAGAAACCATGTTATATCTTTAATAAAGATATAACAACAAAATACCTTGTTATTCCAATAATAGGAGAGTCAAGCAACACTACAGCATGCACCCCAAAAGAAGTCATTATTGACCTTACAATAGGAGATTATCCCATAGGTACACCATTTTAGAAGTGTGTGGTCAAATACTTATTGTCTGAGGAATCTCATGCTATTGTTATTAGCAAGCACACATATTGAGAAAGTAGAAGAGATTCCTCAAATCTATAATGGTAATATGGCTTTTGAGTTGTCGAATGTACGTGATCCTTCAGCCTCTCCAATACAAGGAATAGAGCAAGCACATGATGGCCATTGTTGGGTGGGTGAAACCTGTAGAGAGTTGTGTGAAGTTTTTTGGAGTTGTACGTAAGAGTTCTTGAACTATGAACAACACACCAAATACAACATCATGGATTGGTAGGCTTATTGTCTTGGCTTAATTTCAGTAAACTTTGATTTATAAGAGTATTTATTGGAATGTTAAGGAAACCCTACCCTAACCGTGTCGTGGGAAGTTGCCTATCCGCCAAGCTCAAGCATGGCTCTCAAGAGCTCCACCATAGCCACTCGTCACACCGCGGTCCTCTCGCACACATTGTCACACTGAGGCGGTTGCTCTAATCCAATGGGTAATACAAGCTCTCTCGCGAAGATCGTGTGGGATCTTCGTGGAAGAGGATCGTGTTGGTTAGCCTAATCACTCAAGAAAGAGAGAGAGAGAGAGAGAAAGAGAGAGAGAGAGAGAGAGAGAGGAAGCAAGAGGGAACAAGTGATTAGCACTCCCAAACCCTAACCCTAAGCACACCACACATGCTAGATTAGAGTTGCAAGAGAGAGGGAGAGAGAGAACACACCACTTCTATTGCATAAATGGGAGAATGAGTTACAAACAAGAGAAATTGGCTAAGCCTTTTCGCACTAGGCCACCCGAGTAAGTGACTCGGGGTGCCCAAAACATAGTTACAAGGCTTTTCTCTATGGTTTGGCCAACTAGCCGGGATCCTCTTGTTGGTCCTTTGAAGCTCAATACTTGGGAGAATCTTTAGGGTGATTCCCTCATCAAATGATGGGATTTATAGTATAGCACGGGCGCCCATTACATAAGTGTGCAGACATAGTTGTCATAGGAATGTGTTAACCAATATGTGGTTAACATACTCCCCTTCCTGAAGTCGATCACGTCCTCATGATCGATGAGGGGTTGTCAAGGCACGCGGGGAAGTGTCGCAGTGGGTTGGTTCTCCTGTCTCTCTGGAAATGAGAGGGGGTGGGGGAGTTAGTAAGATGGAAAGAAGTTAGTGGAGTAGTGGTGATTAAGTATCCAACTCGTCGTATGGACTCTTGTGAGTTTGCTTTTTGTATGTGCCGCCCAGTAGTACTCTTTTTTTTGTGTTGTGTTGTGTTGTGTGTGTGTGTGTGTGTGCGCGTGTGTGTGTGTTGCCTGTGCAGCAGGACGTCCTCATTAGAGAAGTCAGAGTACTTGAATAAGTAGACTAGCATGGAATACTTGTTGACCGATATCCCAGTGGGTGGTAGGTGGTATGATTAAAGAGGAGTTAATAAAACAATGGGGTTAGTAAGCAAGTGGCGAGGGGGGAATTCTAGAGGGACAAGGAGGCAACACGCATGGAGACTGCTTGCTCTCTGAGAGGCTATATGTCGATGGCGATGTTCATGAAGTTCTAGCATCTTTGTCAAGACACTGTGATGGGTATCTTGGCTCCCGTGGATGTTGTCATCAGGTTGCGGTGTTCTCTCTTTTATTCTTTTTATGCTTTGTCGTCTTCTTTCATCGGAGCTTTGGGATCATGTGTGGATAGGAGTAGTAGTCGATGTCAAGGATCCATAGGTGTCGAGCCAAAGAAGAAGTTTTGGGTAGGATTGATTAGACATGAAGCGTAGTTATTCAAGTGCAGTAGGGGGGTGATTAAAAAGATCTAGGTGATGGGTCATACCATGGACCAAAGATGTCAAGGAAACCTTACCCTAACCATGTTGTAGGAAGTTTCCTATCCGCCGAGCTCGAGCATGGCTCAAGAGTTCCACCATAGCCACTTGTCACCGCCATCCTCCCGCACTTGTTGTCACACTGAGGCGGTTGCTCTAATCCAATAGGTGATGCAAGCTCTCTTTGCAAAGATCGTGTGGAATCTCTGTGGAAGAGGATCGTGTTGGTTCGCCTAATCACTAGAGAGAGAGAGAGAGAGAGAGAGAGAGAGAGGAAGCAAGAGGGAACAAGTGATTAGCACTAATCACTCCCAAACCCAAACCCTAAGCACACCACACATGCTAGATTAGAGTTGCAAGAGAGAGGGAGAGAGAACACTCAACTTCTATTGCATAAATGGGAGAATGAGTTACAAACAAGAGAAATTGGCTTTTATAGTTCCAAGCCTTTTCCCACTAGGCCGCCGCCCGGGAGTAAGTGACCTAGGGCGCCCAAAACATAGCTACAAGGCTTTTCTCTATGGTTTGGCCAACTGACTAAGATCCTCTTGTCTGTCCTTTGAAGCTCAATATTTGGGAGCATCTTTAGGGCATTTCCCTCATCAAATGACGTGATTTACAATATAATATGGTGCCCATTACATAAGTGTGCATACATAGTTATAATAGGAATGTGTTAACCAATATGTGGTTAACATGGAACTTTGTAATTTTTCACATAATAGGCAAGATCACACAGAAACTTCCCTCTCTGGGCTTAACAATGGATGGATATGGATCACTAGCTTGTTTCTACTGCAAGAACAAACTTGTATATAGAAGAATGTGTAGTGCTACGGTGTACTATTGTATGCCTACTGATCCACACATGTCAAGATTGATGATACATCAAGGGGAACATTTGCATGAGGTGCAAACTGGCACATCAAGGTGAGCATTGCAAAAGATAAGAGAACTTGTGCAAGATGTAGTTTCAGAGGTTTCTACAAGTGGTGGTGCAAGGAAGGTACAAATGGATATCACCAAACAACTCGTATTGGATGCAATTGTCAGGAAGCATACAAAGAATGAATCAAATATTAGCAACATGAAGTTGTCACTATTATTGGAACACATGCATCCCCTAATTCAATGTCAAAGGTAATATTCTTTCCATATTGATTTTAATTGTTTGTTGGTAATTCTTGTGAATGAACGTTTACATAGTTTGTTAAGTTGTCCAATTCTCTTGTAGATTCAGGAGAGGATGGTGCATGCTTATAGGATCAACGGTTCAATGTAAGGAGCAATGTCAAGTATCCTAGAATTGAAGAAACAATGTGCTTTTGAGTTTTTCCATGGTAGTCATTTTCCTGGGCAAGTCAAACTGGTGTTATGTATTTAAAATGTCAACCACAGGGCTTGCACAGGTTTAGATCTGGTGAACTGTATGCGCCAAATAGGAGACAGGGATTTGAGAAAGGCTTGGGTTTGTTTTGATCACATCTTGTGTGTGCAAGGATGGATAACAATGGCTGTACATGTATACGATCCAAGGTAGAGTTTGGTCTTGTAAAGTTCTTGAAAAAATTTGATCTTGTTTTTAGTACTTTTCCAATTGTCGTATGATGACATACAGCCTGCAAGAGCTCATGACAATTCCAACCTTGTGAAATGAAAGAGGAGGACACAATGGCACAAGTACTTTTCTGGGAGATGATTAACAATGTTGTGGTCTAAAAAGGCTTCTCTAAGCCAGATTTTTTTGGCTTCATGGGCTGATGACGCTAGAGCCAACTGGAGGGCAGTTAGGACAGTCTATAATAAAAGGCTTTAAATGATATGAAATCACGTGAGAAGGGCATGGAGTACCATGCAATGACATGCACATATAATAACATCATATGCAATAACATCCACATGTAATAACGTCTGGATGACGAGATTATGTATAGGGAGGGTGGGACAAGGAGAGAGACAGGGAGAGTGGGAGAGTGAAAGGGAGGGTGGGAGAGCGAAAGGGAGAGAGAGAGGAGAGGAGAGAGAGGGAGGATGGGTGGGAGAAGGAGAGAGCGGGAGAGGAGAGAGAGGGAGGGTGGGTGGGAGAAGGAGAGAGAGGGAGGGTGGAAGAGTGAAAGGGAGGGAGGGAGAGGAGAAGGAGGGAGGGTGAGAGAAGGAGAGAGAGGGCGCGAGAGTGAAAGGGAGGGAAGAGAGAGGGGGAGGGAAGAGGGTGGGAGAAGGAGAGAGAGGGCAGTGTGGGCTGGGCTATGGTGGGACAAAGAGAGAGAGAGAGAGAGAGAGAGAGAGAGAGAGGGAAGAGGGTGGGAGAGAGAGAGAGAGAGAGAGAGAGAGAGAGGGAAGAGGGTGGGAGAGCGAAAGGGAGGGAGAGAGAGGAGAAAGAGGGAGGGTGGGAGAAGGAGAGAGAGGGATGGTGGGAGAGTGAAAGGGAGGGAAGAGAGAGGGGGAGGGAAGAGGGTGGGAGAAGTAGAGAGAGGGTAGTATAGGCTAGGCGGTGGTGGGACAAAGAGAGAGAGAGAGAGAGAGAGAGAGGGAAGAGGGTGGAGAGGAGAGAAGGAAAAGGGTGGAGAGGAGAGAAAGGGAGGGTGGGAGAGTGAAAGGGGGGGAGATAGAGGAGAGAGAGTGGGAGGGTGGGAGGAGAGAGAGAGTGGGAGAGATAGGGAGAATTATGAAAGAGAAGGATAGAGAGAGTGAGATAGGGAGGACACAAACAATGAGAAAAGATAAGGATAAAGAGAGTGACATGAGGAGGATATAGAGAGTTAGCAAAGAGAGACAAGGATAGAGAGTGAGAGAGGGAGAGTGAAAGGGAGGGAAGAGAGAGAGGAGGAGGGAAGAGGGCAGGATACAAGGATAGAGAGTGAGAGAGGGAGAGTGAAAGGGTGGGAAGAGAGAGAGGGGGAGGGAAGAGGGTGGTGTGGGCTGGACTAGGCTGGGTTGGGCTAGGCTAGGCTAGCCTGGGCTGGGCGGAGATGGTGGTGGCAATAGGCTGGGCTGGGCTGGGCGGTGGTGGTGGGTAGAGATGGTGGTGGCAATAGTTAGAGATAGATAGTTCAAGTAGAGAGAGAGAGGACAACCAAGAAAAGCTCCCTCCACCAAGCTCCCTCAAAAATCACACTCTAGCAGTTTCTCTCGGAGGCTATCTAGTGGTGGTTCTTGTGCAAGATATCCATGTGAAATTCACGGACTCAACTGGGCCCTAGCGGGCATCTACATGACGGTATTACTCTAAGAAATTGTATTTTTAAAGAAGTGATTTTATACTTTCCAAAAAATGTAAAAACCAATGAAGCTGGATTGGCTTCCCAAAAGCCGAGAAATCCTCCCACAAAGGATATTTTAAATATTTCAAGAAGTAAAAGAGCCCAAAAGTATGACAACGCCCTTGTGTTTGAAGAGTGTTTATGCACACTTGGTACTTGTGTGTGGGGGCTTCTCGACATTGCTTTATGGAGACTATTAAGGGAAAAGACACTATCAGTGGTGGTGTATGTGCATACTAGTCAAGGGAATACCCTCTTGACGCTTCCATGAACACAAGTTAATGCATTTACATGGATCATTAGATGCATCACATTGCCTTCAATGATAATGCATTAGATATGGATTTGCTACCTACATATGAGCCAACACATGGAGAAGGAAAATTCCTTGGAGGCACTATTCATGAAGATGTTGAAATTAATTCTACAAACATGCCACTCATTTGTGTGGCCCATTAGATGGGTGCCTTTACAACAATGATATGAACATGTTGACTCTTTTTTACTAGGAAGAGCTAAACATGCTCCAAATGGTGCAAAAGTACTTCTACTACACGTTATGACCACAAGAAAAGAGGAGGATGGGAGCGGCTTAATGAGCATGCATTAAAATTACATAGACACACATTAGAATGCAACCCAAATAGTGAAGGCTCTACATCTTCCAAAAAAAACATTGGATCATTTACTGAAGAGCTGATGGTACCTATATGATGACTAGCTCCAATTACTTTCCCATTGAGAGAAGGTGGTCATCATGACATGTTTTTGAGGAGTCAAAACAAATTCCCAAGCTTCAATACTTCCCACCCAAGCCCACACAAATCATCTCACGATAGATGGATGTTGAAGGTGATGCGGGATTTGGCCAACTTGGATGGAACAAGGCACCCCAGACATCCCATGGGTGGCCAAACATAAATACAAAGGCTTGTATATAAAATATTTTCTAGTAATGAGAAAGGAACAATCCAATTTTCTGCAATTGAATTTGAGCACGCGCTTGTACTCTTTTTCTTTTGTGTTGCTTGCTACCTCTTCTTGTTTGTGTGCGTGCATGTGAGTAGGATTGGAGTCTACCTCTTGAGAGCACTTGTGCTTCCATAGTCTTCTTCTTCTTCATTATCTTCTCTATTCTAGTTCAAGAGAGAGATAGGCATGGTAGGAAGGTGGAGAAGAGCTCTTCATAGCTCCATTCCCTCTCTACAAAAACCTATTAGGTTTAGTGGTGTGACAACAACAAGGGGAGCAACAAATGTCTTATGGTCCAACAAATGGGCACATGCATTTTCTGTAGCTAAACTTCCATGCAAGTTATATAGTTCATTTAAGTGAACACTATGCATTCATACATGTAAGGAAATAGAAAAAATGGTGTAGAAAGCAACTCAAGTGTAGGTATCATAAAAAGAATTCATTGTCAATGCACAATCACCCCTTCCCCTTCTTTCCTTCCACCCTAAAGGAGAATGCCCCTTGAAAGGATTCCAAATGCAACAACATGGTCTTCTTCCATTGGTTAAGAAGGTGGATTCTTTAGGTTTGCAATGTTCTTCAAGGCTAAAAAGCCATTGAAGCTCTTAAAATGGCATGGACTTTGATGGATCTCCTCCAAGAAAAGAGCTTGTTGCCATCTAGCACAATGATGCAAGCTATTAAGATAAAAACAAAATAAAAAAGCTAATCATCATTAAATTTATTTGGTGCTTTTGCCTTTTTACAAAGATGCATCATTTAGCAATTGCTTGATATGTTGAGACACAACGTAGCTCGTTAAGGGTGGATTCACAAATCTCAGATGATTACTAAAATCATATTTTATGATGGGTGCTTGCTTTCAAAGCCTCAAGGGAAAACCAATAGGCCGTCTTGAATTGCAATCGGTAAGACTCCACGAAGAAAAGCAAGCAATATTGTTTTAAAAAATTAAGTGTGTGACTAAGAGATCCTCTGATATTTGCCTAGAGAACATCTCAAATAAAATGTTTTTAAAAATAAAAGTTCAAATGTCAAACTAGAACCTTTTTTTGTCTCCCTTGTGGGTCCATACACCTTAATGAAGCTTGTATCCCTAGTGAAGTTTGTGGGTGGGGACTTTCCTTCTTTTAAAAGTGGTGACATCAAATCAAGTTTCCAAACCATGGCTTCTCTTCATAATGGGGGCCTCACAAAAAATAAGCTAACAAAAACCATCTATGCATGGGCTCGTGGTGGGGAAACATAGACTCACACACACAAACACACTTCTCTTGCATGACTATCATTTTGGACGCAAAATGCTCCATTATCGCATGTTTGGTGGTATCTGATTATGGGACAATATGTTTCTGAGTATTGCTTGGTGGGACTTGTGGAGGGAGCTCTACAAATTATTCGTTGATAGATCCTCATTGAAACCACAAGGCGGTGTTAGCTGGCTTCTTCAACTCATGGCACGTATAAAACGGCCTTTCTCCTTGTGTGAGTTCACTACACTCACTTAGCCTGTGTGTTTTATGGGTTCTTCTACCATGTCACTGGTATTGGCTTCCGCAGGAAGTTCTTCTTCTTAGGTATTTTAGCTAGGGGTTTGTGGCCTGCTTGCCCTACTGTTGTTGATTAATTATGTACCTTTGGTGATATCGACCCTTCTGAAAACCATCTGATGGGTTCTTGGTTATGGCATATGCATGTTGAAGGTATTTGAACCATTCACTGTCAGAAATGCATGGTTCTCTTTATAAACTATTTATCCATACTAAAAACCTACATGCACTTTCTAGTATCATTTTTTATTTTTTGATGTTAAATACTGCACATGCATGTTGTAGATTTTTTATCTTGACCTTCACAAAATATTGTGAATGGGTACGCTAGATGTCAGGCTTTTCTGACATCTTCGTTGATGAATTGTCTAACCCCTATTTTTGTAATTATGTTTGGATTACATAACCAAAATGGTTTGCACTTTGGATTAACCTTTCTATGCCTTCTGATAAATGAATTGATAGGCTTTATTGGAAAGGGTCTGAGACGGCTTGTATTGGCCGAGTATTAAACCGGGCTTGCTGGTTTAGATAATTTGTTTTGGATTTTTTTGTGCTAAATTTTTACATGCTACGGTTTTATGGATTAGTACTTTGGCTAGTTTATGTAGATTTCTCTGGATACGTGTGCTCTAAATTCTGTCTACTGGTTAAATGTGTAACGGCTTATGGTTTCAGCTCTGCTCTTTGCTGACCAGACATTTTGATGTATATTTATTTTCAAGTAATTGATATGTGTAACTAGCACTATGGTCTATAGTGGCTTACTCATTGGTATGTATATATTTGTTTCCATTAACTAAAAGTGATTGAATTGATATTTTGGATTATAGCTCCATACCGATTTGGCTATATTGGCACTTTGTATGTTGATACCTTCTAGGCTACTTACTTATGGAGCTTATGCTAGTCTAATCGTCGGATGCATTATGATGCATATCTACATTACTAATGACTTGCAAAGGTATGAAGACTCATATGACTATCCACTTTGTGGGTTGTTATGCACTTCGTATGGAAGATTACATTATTGGCCCACGGGTTATCCAAATTTTGGAATGGACTGGCAATTGGATTATTTTGGGACTAATTGACCCAACTTTAGTTTAAACTTTGGGGTACTTGAGTGACATCTATAACACGTGGTAGGGCCTAAGACACCTGTAAGACACACACAGGCTAACTATTTGTTTGTATGTGTTGGATGGATGCAAATAACAAGGTCTACCCTCTCAAATATCTCTTTGTCTAAGCTCTTGGACACATGGTGTTGAAATATACAAGTGAATAGGGTGTGTGCGGGAACAAGCCCTTGGTTAGAGGTTGTAAAAGAGAATGTGTAAATGTGAAAGAACTTGTGAAAAGGTGAGAAGAATCTACTGGGAGAGAATAAAGGGTAGCATGAGAAGATTTAGGAAGTGTGGAGATATTCTAGGAAAAGTGAAGAGGTGGAGAGAATCAAGCAAAAGAGGTGAAGTGAATCAAGGAGAAATCAGTGGGATTTGATGCTTGGATGTAAACACTATAAATTGAGGCATTGGCCTAACGAGAATTTGCTGGTTTTTGATTATCCATGCCTACATTAAGCTATTTGTTAATTGCTCACTAATTACGTCTTAATTATTTACTAATCACTTTGTTAATGATGTTGATTCTAGTATTTGATCCACCATAGCTCATCACATTGCTGTAATTTCAACTTGGTATCAGAGCCATGCCTAGAATCCATCATTTTGTGACCCCATTATCTTGCTAATCATTTTGCTAATTAAGATTAGAAGCTAATTATAATTTTTCCCTCTACCTCACTAATTATAATTTGTTAATTGCTCACTAATTATGTCTTAATTATTTACTAATCACTTTGTTAATGATGTTGATTCTAGTATTTGATCCACCATAGCTCATCACATTGCTGTAATTTCAACCTGGTATCAGAGCCATGCCTAGAATCCATCATTTTGTGAGCCCATTATCTTGCTAATCATTTTGCTAATTAGGATTAGAAGATAATTATAATTTTTCCCTCTACCTCTGTACCCCCAGCTGGTGGAGGAGCTCTAGCTCCTTGCACACTCAACATTAGGCCAAACCCTTCTACCCATAGATAGCCAACATCCTTGAGCTCCAGCCAGCCGCGCCGGCGGAATGAGGAGAAATCACGATTTTTTCCAGCGTAGTTTTTTCTGAGGAAATTGTAGATCTTGTCTTCATCCAATCAAATTGGTCTAATTCCTCTTAGCCCCAAGTGTTTTCAAGCATGCTCTACAAGCTGGTGAAGTCAGAAAGTGATTTGATCAAGTCTACAGTAAGCTCTTCATCAAATCTACAGGTGACTTTGGTAAAACAGAGATTAAGCATTCAATATTTGGTCAAATCTTGTGTTTATTGGCTTAATCCTCTACTAGACTCATTGCTATTGATGGCCTTAAAAGCATTTGAGCTCATTTGAAGTCTAAGGCCCCAGATCTGGACTCCCCACATACTCTATTTTTTACACACAAAATAGAGGATTAATTTGCTAATTAGTAATTAATCAAAGCTAATCACTATATTTTGGTGCAATTGAGGGTTCAAATTAACCATTAGGTATCTGATACAGATCCCTATAACTTTAGATTGCAATTCGGAGTTGGTTTGGTACTCCAACCATTCCGTACAAATTGGTATAATTTCTGGTAAAATTGTGCTGATAAATTTGTGGTAATCATCATTTTGCATTTAACCCTTGGTTAATGCCTGTAAATCTCACTCAAATTCAAGATTATTCACAGCCAGAGTTGCATTTGGGAATGTGCATAAGAATGAATGCTATATGCATTATGTATTGGGCACATTACATCAGTGTAAAAATGGGATCAGACACTGCCCTTGTCCAGAATAAGGCAAGAGGTAAGACCTCCCGCATAAATTTGGGTTTGCATTGCATAATGATACAAGATAAATATCAAAAGCCCAAAAGAACTGTCAACAGAATGTTCAAACATGTTGCTCACATGGAGCAAGAAGACCTGACGAACAAGCTCATGGCCCCAGCCATGAAAGAAGAAGAACATCTCTTTCTAAGAAGAAGATCCACACCAAGAAGATCTAGAGCAAGCATTGAAGAAAGACATGGACACGAGAAGAGAAGCTGCCCCAAGAAGATTGAAAGAAGAGATGGACACGTGAAGAGAAGCTATCACGACAAGAAGACTGAAGACAAGAGAAGATGTGAGGCTCCAAAGAGTGAGGAGCCATGTGAAAATCTCTGAGAGAGAGAGAGAGAGAGAGAGAGAGACCCCACAACCCAATGTAACCTGCCCCAACAAAGTAAAACCACCTCTGAGCCACCGGTGATGTAGGCCACGTGGTAGATGTATGTGTGAGCACTTTAGTCAAGGTCGCGGGCACTTGTAGTAGCCTTGGACACATAGAGAGAGAGAGTGTCAAGGACTATGAGTTTAGGGACTTGAGGCACTGGTCGCGGGCTATCAAGTAAGAGAGAAACTTGGTACAGGGTCCAGGTGTGCTAAGATAACTTGAGGGGAGGTGTGTTGGACACTGGTCTCGCGGACTATCAAGTAAGAGGGAAACTTGGTATAGGGTCTAGGTGTTCTAGGAGTATTCACTTGAGGAGAGGTGTTGAAATATACAAGTAAATAGGGTGTGTGTGGGAACAAGCCCTTGGTTAGAGGCTGTAAAAGAGAATGTGTAAATGTGAAAGAACCTGTGAAAAGGTGAGAAGAATCTACTGGGAGAGAATAAAGGGTAGCATATGAGAAGATTTAGGAAGTGTGGAGATATTCTGGGAAAAGTGAAGAGGTGGAGAGAATCAAGCAAAAGAGGTGGATTGAATCAAGGAGAAATCAGTGGGATTTGATGCTTGGATGTAAACACTATAAATTGAGGCATTGGCCTAATGAGAATTTACTGGTTTTTGATTATCCATGTCTACATTAAGCTATTTGTTAATTACTCACTAATTACGTCTTAATTATTTACTAATCACTTTGTTAATGATGTTGATTCTAGTATTTGATCCACCATAGCTCATCACATTGTTGTAATTTCAACACATGGTGTACTACCTACGAGATTGTCTCATAATATTGATAACATATATATATATATTGTAGCAATACTCTTGTTTTATAATCATGCTAAACATTTCATTTATCAAGAATGTTAGGGTTCCTTGTATATTTCAAAAACGCACACTCTAGCTGTAGTATATACCTTTTTTCATAAAAAGGATATACGGAACCCCGAGCTTGAGATGTCTGACCGAGTCATTAAGCTTCCCTCACTATCATTATGGTCTATGGCTGATAGTTTTTAAGCAAGCAGCTTAACATCTAGGTTGAGATTATGGCTCACACCATTAATGCTGTGCTTGCTAGTTGAAGGAAGTCTTAATCTCATTACATTTCCACTTCAATCATTGATGGGTTTTTTTTTGTTATAGATTTTATCACTGCTCAAAGGAGTTGAAATACCTTTGGAACATACTCCTTCAAAAGCATGCCAACATGTTCTTGCTTATATAAAGGATGAAGAAGCTCAGAACAAAATTATGTCCTCCATTAATCCTGAGGCTTTCTATCTTGCAGTTTCTTTCATTCAATGATTGGGTTCGGGTTCTAGCAACCCTGGACAAGAATCAGGTGAGGGAATCAGACCATCTCTGACCTTCTTTCACAAATTCCAATACTTACAAAGGCCTACCACTTGGATCTCACAGCTTTTGCTGTGGGTGGGAACTGACATTTCCAATTTTCTAAGAAAATAATGTGGGTTGGAGCCTTCCTTTCTTTGCAGCTCCTTCCACTCCTAATGTTCCTTTGACGGGCAACATTTTTAGTAGGGATCCTACTGCTTTGGAAGCTATTAAATCATTCCAAACAGACATGTGCACCATGTTTGATTCTTAGTTACTAGAACTGGTCCCAAAAGTATCTAAAGTTTACCCATTCCTACCTATTCGTTAGGTGGAAGTAGAAGCTACTGGGGTTTCTCATCGTCTTTGGACTTTAGCAAATAAGGGGTTTCTTGCACCTATCCAAGCATAAACTTGGATTTACCTTGCTAATCTACTAGTATCCATCCTCGAAGAATGCAAGAACCATGATATCAAAAACTGCAAGTGCATCATGTGCAACTCTCTCATATACAAACTAGAAAAACAAACACCTTTCTCAGATTTTCTTTCTTCCATTTTTGCCGGAAAAAAAACAAAAAAGAGAAACATAACAGAAAATTGGGTTTCCAATGAAGGCCACTCATTCCCTAATGGGTTTACTTGAAGGCCAAGGTACGTTCTTGTAGTCAAGGCAGGGTGCAACTCCCTTGGCCCTGGTCAGAAGATTCTCTACGTGATTCGCCGTAGCGTGAAGCTCTGCAATGCCAAAACCCTAGCCGCGTAGAGCGTGGATGGAACGGACCTCGTCTTCTTGGCAGGGTTCAGCATACTTGCGGATCTCTGCAGTGCCAAAACCCTAGCCATCAGAGCTTCTTTCTGCAGCGATGGCGTTTCCGGGCTCATCTGGACAGCCAGAGCCGAAGACATTGCGGTTATGACTTCCCAGGTATGTGCACATAATTCTAGGTCGGGATCGCTATACCCTGAAGCTCGCGGTTCGTTGCTATAGCTATCCGAGGTTTTTTGTTTGCGGCTATGGCGTCTTCTCCTACGAAGAGCTTGACTGCTTCCGGCGTCCACCTCCCTGACTCGCCCGACATTTCGTCCATGCCCACCCCTGCTACTACCTCGACAGGTTCTTCTGATGGTGTCCTGCTCTACCCTCAGCCCATGGACGCCCTCCAGTCGAGCGCCCCCCCACCCTTCCTCACCAAGACCTTCGACATGGTGGACGACCCCTCCACCGACGCCATTGTTGCCTGGAGCGCTGGCAACAACAGCTTCGTCGTCTGGGATCCTCCCCAGTTTGCACAGCACTTACTGCCGCGGTACTTCAAGCACAGCAACTTCTCCAGCTTCGTCCGACAACTGAACACCTATGTATGTACACATTTCTCTTGATTATCCTATGCTCGTTGTTGTGCTGTTCCTCTTAGCCTAGCTTGATCATCCTGTGCTCATTGTTGTACATTTCTCGTGATTATCCTATGCTCATTGTCGTGATGTTCCTCTCAGCCTGTTAACTTGTTGTCTGCTGATTAACTTGACATTTCTATGCTTATTGTGTTAAAAGTTGTACCTCATGTGGGAACAGGGTTTAACAAAGGCATTTATTTATTTATTTATTTCATGCTTTTGGGTCGGCCATTTCCAGCATAAGGGTATAAATACCCATGCCCACCATTGTATTTTCTCAATCAGTTCATTGCTAATAAAGTTCAAGCTGTTTGTCAACTCTTCTCTCTCTCTCTCTGCGTCAACTTCTCTCTCTCTCTCTCTCTCTCACTGCGTGTGTTAAGCTTCCGCATACACGATTCTGACATGGTATCAGAGCTGAGCTCTTGATCCTCGGCTGTACGCAAGGAGCAGAAGGAGAAGGAAGGCAAAGGGCTGCGTTTTCTCAGCTGGAAAGCTCGTGACCTCGGCACGGAAGAGAAGAGGTGCAGCGCAACGTGGGGAGCTGACTACCAGCTTGCATGGCGTGCATAGCACGGACGTGAGAAGTCTAGAGGCAAGCATAACACGAAGCCAACGTCTAGGGAAGAGTGCAGAGCAAGCGCAGGCTGTGCAGGAGGCAGAGCGTGTCGGGTGCTCGCGAGGAGGACAGAGCGCCTGGACCACCAGTTCGCGTGGAGGGTGGAGTCGGCTCAGCGGGAGCGGCGGCTCGAGTCGAGCGCTTGGCTCCTGCAAAAGAAGAGGGCAGCTTGCGTGTAGCGTTTTTTTTGTTTCTGCTGAGTATGGGGCTGGTGCACGGCTGTAAAGAGCACTTTGATGGAAAGAGTGCGATAAGGAGGGCGCTGGAGGAGAGGCTAAGAGAGCGAGCTATGCGCGTTCGGGCATGCTCTCTGTGTGGCCTGGGAGAGGGGCTCACGAGAACAGTAGAGCAGGAGCTTGTGCGCCGGCAGGACAAGGCTACTGGCGCTTGCTCACCTCCGAGGTCATCAAACAAAACAAGCTTGATGGAATGGATTTTGCGCATAGGGATTTGATCCTAGAGTCATATCCAATGAAGGCAAAGATTATCCATTATGAGCTATTGGCTATGAACCACACAACATTCATCATGTTATCCTGGCTGCTTTGATCTTTAGAAAGCTTCTTCAGGAACATGATATAGTCTCCAAAGAAGATGATGAGACAATATTAATGTCCCAAGGTAAAGTGTATGCATCCAACTCAGTGGAAGATTCGGAGCAAACATTCCAAGCTAGAGGAAGACAGAAGGCAGACAATCGTGACAGTGATACTAGAAAGGAGTTGGAATTCCATAATCGAGCTTATGTGGTCCAAGCCACATTGGCTAAGGATTCTGCATTCTAGTTGTATAACAGTTCCACCACATGCTTCAGCCAGAGAGAGGCACGTGAGTGGAAGAGAGGGCTATTCTGAGCTCTCAAACAGGTGATTTGGACCCGTGTGTCGGAGTTCAAGGCACATGCATCTGGCATGGAACAGCTTGACAAATCTATGGACGTGATGTGTTCGTAGTTCATTGGTAGCAGACTATGGATGGGATGAGTTCCTGGTTCATTGTGTAGCAGAATTTTGGGTGTCGTGTGTCAACAGTTCAAGGTTCAGAGGATTTTTTTGAACGTGATGTGTTCGCAGTTCAACGAATGGGGGATCATGGATGTGGAGTTGTCTGCAATTCATTATTCTATGTGGCAGCTGAAGCTCAAGATGGCATTCCTTGAGGAGACAGGTTGTTTGGTGCATTTTTCGAGGTGTATTCGGTATCCGGCCGGTACTGAGGTGTCCATGGTTGCATCTGCATCGACTTGGTTTCTTCATCTATGTCCACTATGAGCTACAGAGAGGGTGTTAAAAGTTGTACCTCATGTGGGAACAGGGTTTAACAAAGGCATTTATTTATTTATTTATTTCATGCTTTTGGGTCGGCCATTTCCAGCATAAGGGTATAAATACCCATGCCCACCATTGTATTTTCTCAATCAGTTCATTGCTAATAAAGTTCAAGCTGTTCGTCAACTCTTCTCTCTCTCTCTCTCTCTCTCTGCGTCAACTTCTCTCTCTCTCTCACTGCGTGTGTTAAGCTTCCGCATACACGATTCTGACATTGTGTTGTGGTGGTACCTCAGCTTGTTAGTGATAAAATTCATCCAGCTTTTGCTCTCTTCTTTTCAAAGATTTTTCATGTCTTCTTTCGGTTTTTGGTCATGTTGTACAATGGTTGTCTATGTCCTTTGATTTGAGGCCATGTAGGATGCTTTTTGACGTTTTTCTCCATTTGAAGGATATAGAAATATGTTGCCAAAATGCTGTCATTTCTGTGTGTGCGCTTGTTCTGTTTGTGCAAGGCTTATTGGTGGAAATCCTGCAAGGACATAGCCTGCCACGTGATTTGGCCATGATGCCTGATGCTAGTTTGTGATATTTCTTTTTTTGAAGAGTATGCACAAGTGGTCCCCAGGTCTCAATGTGCAAATTCAGCTTGTGTGGGCCTATTCTGCCATGCTGATCTTTTTTTTTTGGGGGGTTCATTTTAGGGTTTTCGAAAGGTGGATCCTGATCGGTGGGAGTTTGCAAATGAAGGGTTTCTGCGTGGTCAGAGACATCTGTTGAAGACTATTCACCGGCGAAAGTCAGTGGCTCACAGTCAGCCACAGCCTTCTCAAGACAAAGCACCACCAGCAAGTCATTGTGTAGAAGTCGGCAAGTTTGGGCTTGAAGGTGAAATTGAATGGCTCAAGCGTGACAAGAACGTGCTAATGTCGGAATTAGTGAAGCTGCGGCAGCAGCAACAGTCAACAGAGAGGGAGCTGCATACAATGGGGCAGCGCCTCCAGACAACAGAGCAGCGGCAGCAACAAATGATGGCATTTTTGGCTAAAGCTATGCAGAGTCCGGCTTTTCTTTCTCAATTGATGCAGCAGAGTGAGAATAAGCAGTTTGGAGATGCCAGGAAGAAGAGGCGGCTTCCTAAGCAAGGTGAGGATAGCCAAGAAAATTATCCTCAACCTTCAACAACTGGACAGTTAGTGAAATACGATTTGGGGCACAATGACACTTTCTCTTCAGCGTTTGTGCAGTTAATGAACTCTGATCCTGATTCAAAGATGGAGTTGCTACCTAATCCTTTTGAAGCCTTTTTGCGAGAGATGCTGCCTTCGTTCTTTGAAGAGCCACAGGACAGTACTCCTCAGCAGGCAAGAGCAACACTCACAGAGTACACTGAACTTCAGGGTGTCCCTGGATTACCACAGGATTTGTCCACACAAACTGTCAATGATATAAGGAATGATACTGAAATTGATCTCGATTCACTTCCACTTTCCGAACATGGAGAGGAAGGTTCTTTTGATCCTTTGGATCCCAACGACCAAGAGTATCTTACATCTTTTCCACACAATTTGACACCCAATGAAGTGAATTTGGATCTTATAACTCTTGATGCAGGGCTCTCCAATGATGCATTGTGGGAACATCTCTTAGCTAACAGCAAGGAGGGTACAGGGATGGAGGCAGATGGTGCAGTTGAGAATCTCGAAGGGAGCACCAAAGAGAAAGGCGTTTTGTTCACGAATCAGCAGAGTGGCAGCCATGAAATTGATCGGCTTGTACAAGAAATGAGGCAGCTGGACCACAGTCAAATCACATGAGAAGCTGTGACAAGTCCACGTGAGTGCCATTCAGCTTTTGGATACCCTTCCTGTGTTTTTCCAACTCATCTTTTATGTGTGTGGTATGCTACTTTCAGAGAAAGTTTTCCTCCTGTTTGTTGTTCCCGCTTTTGTTGTTTGCTACTATATCATGGACCATTATTTTTATTGTGGTATGCAAGCATACATGTATCTCGAGAAGCTTTTCCAAATTTGATTGGTTACTCTTTGCAATTCCAAGGATGAGAGTTTTATGAACTCATATATTAGCTATCTTGCAGGTATGATTGATATCCATTACTGTTGAGAAGTGTGCTCGTTCTTGGCATGGATTATCCAAAGAGTGACCAGTTTTTGGTGTACAGGAGGGAGATATGCTGGCATATCATGCCCTTGAAATTTCTAAGGGAGTTTGTATGATCACAAGAGGGAAATTTCAATGCATCAATGGCCATGCTGGCAGGCGTCGCAAGAGCAACCTTTGGTCGCCTCTTAGATCTCTCTTTACTTGTGTTGTTTCAGACAACCTACGTGTCATTGATGCAGTGAAAGGTCTGCAATAGCAACTTTCTTGAACTTCTGACAAATCGCATTTTGGTAGATTAGAGCTCCTCGTACACTATCATATACCATGGAACTTAAGTCCTCCATGTTATGACCATTGAGAAAGGGTTAAGAGTACAATCCATTGTGGTTGACTTTAATGATGTGACTTATACCTCGCCTACAGGCATTTCCTTTTTGTACCGTGACAAGTATATCAGTCGCTGTGTTCTTTGGATTTATAGCCCTGAAAAAGGAGTAACTCAAATATGGAGCAAATCAGTGTCACGGATGCAAATTTTATCTCTTCTAAATGATGTGGACACATTACAAGCATAGAGCTTTGTATGATCTAAACTTTTTAACCCAGGTTAAGGCTGGGTTCAGAGGTGTCTGGTGGATGCTGAACCTGTTGGGCAAGGTGGACTCCCTCTACTAATAATTTTTACCCCGATAGCATTAACCAATGTGTGTGGTCCCATTCTTAGGGTATAGTCAGAATTCAGAGACTATAGTGTCACCTTTGCTCTGAGATTTGTCAAAAGTTAAATGTCTTACCCAAATCTGATTTCCTAGTTGTTGCTTCACGGTCTGCATTTGAAGAACTATCCTTCTGGTGGTTTTAGTCAGCGTATCAGTCTCTCTACTGTTGCTCAGTAGTCCTTGGGGAATTGCACATTTCTCCAGGGATTTTTTAAAATTATGGATTGGAGCTTTAAAGTGGTGCACACCAAGGGCATCACAAAGAGATGCGTGGCAGAGGATGCACGTTACCTTGGTTTGTTGAAAGACCAAATGTGTCTTATACAATACTGATACATGGCCAAGGGCAGGGCAATCAAATTGGACTTGAGTTTGTTGATCTGAGTTCAGTATCTGGCCTGCCTGCCTTGGTTCCCTCCCTTTCAGGTGTCTGGTAGCCCTCGCTGAGCTCTTTCTAGCTGCTGCCTAGCACCAAGCTGTTCATGGCTGATAGTGTTATGGCCATCTATCGACCCTATGTGCTGCCTATCTGATGTTGACCATAACATCTCTAGTCTCAGAACGAGCTTGCTCGCCTCTAAACCCGGCTCGAAAATCAAAAAAACATAACATCCTTGTCCCAGAGCATTAGCTTTATGCACATTGGAACTCTTGAACTTAAGAAGATACAGCAACTCCTCTTGTAACGGGGAGTCACTCCACCCCCATGCCCACAAGGTTATGAGCTCTCACAAGCGTGTGACTCGTTCACACTATTGTTAGTCTATGATCAATGCCTGCCTCTTAGCATGTATCTCACATTGATGTATGGTGCACATTTGTATGGCTCCCATTACGAGGAGCAGTTATTCGTGCACATATCTTTAGTGGGAACCCCAACTTAGATGTTGGAAGGGGTCCTAATGTGATCGTTGATGGTTAGGAGATGGCTAGGGTACAAAAAACGGTTGTGCGTACTCTAGTACGAGATGTGATGACATTATCACGACGTAAGCATGATGTCATCATGCGATCTAAGTATGATGTCACCCATGATATCATCATCTGACATAAATGTATGATGTCATCCATGATATCATCATATGACATTATCGCAAGATGTCATCCATGACATCACCTAGATGCTCTCTTTCACCTATAAAAGGATTTAATTTGTTGTAGCTTTGCATTGTGTGGAATCCAATGCTTGTGAGCATATATTCTCTATACTCTCAATAAGTCCTCCATCTAGAGTTTGTCTAGATTGCCATCTAAGCTCTACACAGGAGCGCACGGGTGTGTAACACCATCATATTATACTTATCTCTTGTTTGGTATAATTACAACAAATTCTCTCCATTCTCTATTGCATTGTCTAGTGTACTTTTCTCTTGATGTATCTCTTTCTACTGCGTCATATTCTTACATGGTATCAGAGCTCTACGTACTCTTAGCAATAATAGTATACAAAGTAGAGTCTTTTTTTACATAGAAGTAGCTTGGAGTGTTCTCTGGTGAAGGTTTTGATGGTGGTGGTACTACTGCTGGTTGTTATTCCAATGCTGTGCATCCGTCCACCTATCTTCATTGAAGGCAAGTCGATGGACAAACTACACTCTTTGGAAGTTCAAAATTAATGCTAATGCTGCTCTTCTTCAAGAGTATGAAAGTGGCACAATGCAGATGCAGTTTGCGTCATTGTTACTAGTGTAAGTGATTCTATCCTTACTCTGATTCAATACAAAACCAAGGCATCCGTGGCTTAGACTATATTGAGAAATCAGTATGAAACCTAGAATCAAACCAAGATTCGAAACTTGGAGAATTAGCGTATTGCTGAACATTTTGGTGAAGGAGAGGTTGCATAAGTGTTTATCTCTCGGATCAAAAACTTGTGAGACCATATGGTTGTTGTGGTAATCATGAAGACCAGCGAGGAGTTGGCTTGGAGATGCATTCGAATATTACCGTAGAAGTATGATGGCTTGGTTATGGTATTAAACACCCAGATTACTGAAAGAAATTAAGGTGGGAAGAGATTTGAGCCATTCATAATATGAGAAATAACTTCATTGCTTCATTCACAGTGTGAGTGTTACATGGGCTTTATATAGCCTTTGGATCCAGTCTTGGATGACATCACTGATGATGTAGATGAGCTAGATGCTTCTCCTAAATATGCTTCATGATCCCTTTGATGTAGAGATGCTGCTCCTTGATATGTGGAGTGATGCTACATACTCTGATTTGACCTTAGGATAACACTTCATCCTATGCACATTTGTTTGATGGCTAAGGGACAAGTTGGGCTTATATTTTTAACACCCCCCTTAGGCCAAACTTGACACTCTAGTAAAAGTTTTGAGCCTAACAACATCCCCCCTTGATACATTAGAGTCTCAACCATACAATAACAAGGTTTGAGTACTCTTTACAAACAACAAGGGAAGAAAACAACTAAGGCCTTTTTTAAAACCATACAAGAGTGGACAATGACAACCTTTTTACAAAGCATAGGAATCATCATCATCTCCAGGTCCAACAATACCGGAGACTTCTACAAAGTGATTTTCTTTAACATTGTTGACCTTCTCTTTCTTCTTGTCCTTGAGGTAGCATCTTTGTGATGGATGATTTGTCTTTCCAGAGTGCACACAAGGGTTGTTAGTGAAGCAATCCTTTGTTTGGTGATTAGTTCTCCCACAGGTTGCACATTTCTTCTTCTTGTTGATGGTGGAGATTGCATAGGGTGCAAGCACCTTCTTGGAAGTCTTTGATTTGTTTTTTCTCTTCTTTTTGCAAAGACTTTCCAAAGAAGAAATAGGATCCTTCTCTTTAAGCACAATGACAAGTTGATCAAATTTTGAAGGCATAGTCTTCAATAAGATGGCAACAGCATCTTCATTAGGTATAAGGGATTGGGCATACACAAGTTGAGCCATAAGACTCTTTAACCTATTGATGAGTGAAGCCACTTCTTTATTTGCTTCTATTGTGAGCCCATAGAGTTGCATTTTAAGACTTATCTTAGAATGCTTTGCTTTAGCACCAAAAATTTTCTCAAGTGTTTCCCAAGCTTGAGCCGCAGTGTTAGCATCATCTATATAATGTATAAAATTATCATCTAATGTTGTGATTAATATTCCTAAAGCTTGTTTATCCTTTGCTTGCAAAGCAAAACAGTGGTAGCTCTAGTGACAACTCCTTCTCCCTCTCCTTCTACTTGTGGTTTAATAAGTTCTTTCTCATTAAATGCCCCTTCACCTTTGTTTGCCAGGTGTGAAACCCTATGCCATTGAACTTATCAGGACACTTAGAATCAGAAGCCATGATTGATATGGATGCCATAGATAGGGAGGTCTTACCCCATTGAGGAGATATACTCGGGGCAATGTGTCTACAATTCCTTTACAAGAGGTGGCTTTCAAGCTTCATAACCATATACACACCTATTATCTATGTGGATAGAGATGTGATAATTCTTAATCAAAGACCTTTTGTGCATGAGATAACATTATTATTATCATTAAAAAAAGATTAAGCAAGATCATTACCACCAAGCATTAAAATGCTTTATGTAGAAAATCTCCACCAGAACCCCCCCTCTGCAAATCAGCTTGCCATTGGAGATTGGCTACACCATTTGGCAAGCCCTTTTAGGAGAAGATAGAGCACATTGGGGCGCATGTACAGCTCAGAGGAATTGAAGCAATTCCTTTTGTGGAGGGAGAACAAGCCACTGTAGCAGCCGCCTTCTCAGACACGATGAAGATTTGGGGAAAACTGTAATGTCGAGTCGTGGAGCAGTGGATTTGAAAAATTGAGGCGATGGCGACCTGCGCCCTGAGCAGAGGGAGAGATGTTGTGAAGAAAATGCGCCAAGATATGCCTTGTAGAAGGCGGTGGAGGTCCTCCAATACAGGTGGGTAATGTTTTGGGAAAGCCTATTTTGGTCTCGAGATTGGACATCATTGGTGCTTCTACAGCCGTGTATAGTTCAGCCCGACTCTTGGTCCTCCGAGATCTTGCGTTTGCCTTATCGTCAGTCCATAGTTAGTCACTTCAAAGAAATAAAGCAAATACTATTCCGGTAACGGGATAGGGGACCCTTTAGTGGGTAATTTGGGACCGTATATGGTGTACAGTTTATATCTCTCTCTCTCTCAAATCTCTTAAAGTTTGAAGTTATAAAGTGGATTGCTAAACTCACGAAACTCAGGATACAAAAGACAATGTGAGAATTTGTGTGGCAAGATCCAAATTACGAATGCTTTCATTGCATGTTACATTGGTATCAGATTCAGCTTGTCCATACACATCGTATCCTAGCGTGAGGGCATCCTTGGATGGTCAGATTGTGTTCTGGCATGACCACCGACTTCAGCATCATGTTTACAGAGAGGAGAGTACCCATCAGCCAAAGAAGTCTCCCCCGAAGGAGACCTTGCTCTTCCAACTACCATAGACACCATAGCTCTACTCAGAGCTCAGAACTAGATTCTCATGGAGCGTCTCCAACTCTTGGAGGCAACAACAATACATCCTCCTCCGTCTCCAGTAACCCTCGACTATATCTCCCTCTTCTTTCAGATGGAACAACAAAGAAGAGAAGACGAGGCTCGACAGAGAGAAGAAAAAGCAGAAGCTGAAGCAAGAAAGCAACAAGAAAAAGCAGATAGACGCAGGATCGAAGAAGACCGGCGTCAGGCTGAACTCGTCGCTCGAGAACACCAATGAGAGCTCGACCGAGAATGTATGTTACTCGAGCACCAAAGGGAAAAGAAGGCCATGCATCTTAGATACCAGCACCTCTCTTCAATTTCCCCAACCTTAGGTGCCGCCAGTCGCCAGCAGCAACCCACGACATCGACCCTACCGTCATTCGAAGTCAACCGAATTTCAGTAAGTATGATGGTAAGTGTGATAATTTAGCAGTTAATCAGTTTATTCATCAATTTATTGCTCATTTTCCATTAGCCAGGATTACAGATCCTCAAGATAGAGAGTCCACGTAGTAGCTCTCCACCTTATGGGTGAGGTAGTCACTTGGTGGCAGCATTGGTCTAGTCTTCATACAGACCAGACCACAGGTGTCACAACTTTTAGTTGGGAGACATTTGTTCATGACCTAAAGACCAGATTTCTCTCGCCCCCCCCGTATATGATTGGCCTGGTAGATGAGTTTTATGGACTCAAACAAAATGGGTCACCAGTGTTTTAGTTTTCCAGAAAGGTTATAACTTTAACACAACAGTTAGGGTTATCTGAGCAAGCCACGATGGATCAATTCATTCGTCGATTAGATCCCAACATCCGGTTCACAGTTCGCAACTTTGAACCCAGTACATATGACCGAGCTTTGACTCTTGCTCAAAATGAAGAAATGAAGGTGAACGGAGGCAAGCCCAAGTAGTCATCAGTGCAGTACCAAACCCTAGCAGCAGTAATTTGTTGCGCAGCCAGGGAAAGGTAATGCATCTTCTAAAGATGCTAAGAAGGACGATATTAATAGCTCTAGTTCAAGGGGTAAGAAGGATAAAGAATCCAAGCCTAAGAAAACCCTTGAGGAAAAGGCTAAAGTAGGCATCACTAGAGGTTATCTTTCTCCAGAGGAGCAAAGGAAATACCAATCAGAAAACATATGCTTTTTTTGTCATACCATCGTGCATGGTAAGAAGGATTGCCATAAATGGCAAGTAGAGCAAGCCTCCAAAGCTCCTTCTGCCATAGTTGCCACAACATCTCCAGCTCCTTCAGCCCCGTCTACTACCACAAATGCAGTTCAGCGTTTACCTTCTATGCATTCTATGCCATCCATGGTATTTGATGCTAAGTAGGAGGGTGAGAGCGATGCTGCACAGAAAAGCCTCATCCGAGCTTATGGATCTCTGCCGCCAAGGGCCAGAAATTTGTAGTCCTGTTTGACATGGGCAGTTCTGAGGATGCCATCTCTCCCCAGTTGGCTAACAAGATGAGTTGCACATTAGTGTCATATCATCTGCATGTCTACGGGTTCACACATGGTCTCTACACCCACATATCTCACAAGGCACAACAGTTTGCCTTTGAAGTTTAAAAGGCCTCATTCTAATGAGATTTCATTGTTTTGCCTCTTTTGGGGTGTGACATGATCTTAGGAATCCAGTGGTTTCGTCACAAGCCTATTCTCAATTGGGGGCAGGACACTTTTACTATTTGTAAAGGTTTTCCTGAGCCCGTCATTATTCGTGGGGATAGAAGCATTCTTGGCATCCCTTTGATTTCGCACCTCCAGGCTCGACGAGCTATCCGCAAGGGAGCGGAAGGGACACTACTTTACGTTCGTGCTCAGACAACCTCTACCTCATCGGTAGCACCTATCTCATCTTCAGTCCCATAGTTAGCAGACCTCCTGTCCAAACATCATGACATTATGCTTAGGGACGATCTTTCGCCCAATCTCCCTCCATAACGTCCTGAGGACCATCATATCGATTTGGTCCCTGGATCAGAGGCTCGTAGCAGGTTCCCCTATCGTCTGAGGACCATCATATCGATTTGGTCCCTGGCTAGCAGGTTCCCCTATCGTCTTTCCAAGGCTTTAGAGGGCGAGCTAGAAAGACAGTTATATGAGCTCCTCCAAGCCAGATTCGTTCGGCCTTCTTCCTCACCATTTGCTACACCCATCCTATTTGTCCAAAAGAAGGACAAGTCTGCGCGACTTTGTGTAGACGGCAGGGCATTGAATAAACTCACCATTAAGAATAAGTTTCCTATGCCAAGGATTGAGTACATTTTGGAGCGTTTGTTTAGACGGTGCAAAATTTTTCAGTAAGATCGACCTCAAGAGTGGTTACCATCAGGTCCGCATTTTCGAAGCTGACATTCCAAAAACAACTTTCCAAATAGAGCGTGGTCATACGAGTTTGTAGTCATGCCTTTTGGGCTTACAAATGCACCCGCAACCTTCAATAAAATGATGTCCAAGATTTTCTCAGTCCTCATTGTAAGTGTGTCTTCATCCTTCTTGATGACATACTTGTATTCTCAGCCATGCGGAGCAGCATGAGAAAGATGTGGAGAAAGTCTTGCAACTTTGCGAGCTAATGGGCTCTACATAAACGCCAAAAAGTCTATCTTTGGCGTTAAAGAGGTTCAATACTTGGGCTATATCATCGGTTCCCATGGGATTCGATTGGATCCCTCAAAGGTTCAAGAGATCTTGGATTGGGACATCCCTCAGACCCCGCCCAAGAGATCCGTTCTTTTGTGGGTCTTTGTCAAGCCTACATCACCCATGTTCACCAGTTTTCCAACCTTGCAGCACCTCTCATCGACTTGCTCAAGGGAGTGAAGACTCGTAGTCACAGGCAAGGCGCTTGATGCATTCCGTGCACTCCAGAAAGTTGCCTCAGTAGCGCCTGTTTTGAAGTTAGCATCTTGGGATGAACCTTTTGAGGTCATTACCGATGCAAGCAATGTAGCCATTGGTGTAGTTCTCCAGTGCAGGACAATAGACCCGTGGCCTACTATAGTCGAAAGTTGGATGTCGTCGTAAATAATTATTTGGTTTATGAAAAAGAGCTTTTGGGTGTGATCACAACGCTCAAATATTGGAAGTCTTTTCTCTATGGATAGGTCTTCACAGTCAAAACAGACCACCAAGCACTTAAGTGGCTTCAAACCATGCCAAGTGCCCAGTGGAGTGATCGGCAAGCCAGGTGGAGTCAACTCTTCCAAAAATTTGGAGGAATGATCAAGTACATCCCTGGTAAACATAACCCAGTTGCAGATGCTCTTAGTCGAAAGGCCAGCATCTAGGTAGTGCAATCCTCATTGGTAAGTGTGTCTTCATCTTTCTTGATGACATACTTATATTCTCAGCCACTGTGGAGCAGCATGAGAAAGATGTGGAGAAAGTCTTGCAACTTTTGCAAGATAATGGGCTCTACATAAACGCCAAAAAGTCTATCTTCAGCATTAAAGAGGTTCAATACTTGGGCTATATCATCGGTTCCGATGGAATTCGATTGGACCCCTCAAAGGTTCAAGAGATCTTGGATTGGGACATTCCTTAGACCGCCCAAGAGATCCATTCTTTCGTGGGTCTTTGTCAAGCCTAAAGCACCCATGTTCACTAGTTTTCCAACCTTGCAGCACCTCTCACCGACTTTCTCAAGGGGGTGAAGAATCGTAGACAAAAAGTCTCAGTCATAGGCAAGGCGCTTGATGCATTCCGTGCACTCTAGAAAGCTGTCTCAGAAGCGCCTGTTTTGAAGTTAGCATCTAGGGATGAACCTTTTGAGGTCATTATCGATGCAAGCAATGTAGCCATTGGTGCAATTCTCCAGTAGGACAATAGACCCATGGCCTACTATAGTCGAAAGTTGGATGACCGAAAAGAATTATTTAGTTTATGACAAAGAGCTTCTAGGTGTGAGCACAATGCTCAAACATTGGAAGCCTTTTCTTTATGGACGGTCACAGTCAAAACAGACCACTAAGCACTTAAGTAGCTTCAAACCATGCTAAGTGCCTAGTGGAGTGATCGGCAAGCCGGGTGGAGTCAACTCTTCCAACAATTTAGAGAAATGATCGAGTACATCCTTGGTAAGCATAACCCAGTTTTTGCAGATTCTCTTAGTCGAAAGACCAACATCCAGGCAGTGCAGGAGTCTACCATTCTTGAAATCATGGGGAAGGACTTAGATAGCATGAAAGACCAGTATGTCGACTCCCTTGAGTTCGGTACTCAATAAAATTTGGTCCTCACTTCTGAACCTGGCCATTATTTAGTGCAGAACGGTTGGTTGTTCTTCAAGAACCGCCTCTATGTTATTCGAAAAAAGTGATAAACTCTTCTCCCCATGATGCCCATGACTCCTTAGTTGGAGGACATAGAGGTATCAACAATACCCTCGAGAAATTAGAACGGTCCTTTTATTGGCCAAAAATGAGGCGTGATGTATATTCACATGTTCAAGCCTGTAAGATTTGTCAAAAAGTTAAGGTTCCACATACAAAGAAGGTTGGGTTACTTCAACCTTTACCTATCCCCGACGGTTTATCGACATATCTATGGACTTTGTAGGGTCTCTACTAGTATCCACCGGATCACTAACACTCAATGTTTTACCATTGTGGATCGCTTTCAGTAAGTTATGCATGCTCATCCCAAGCAAGCATACGGCCACAGCTGAGGACGTAGCCCGTCTTTTTCTCAAACATTGGTACCCCATTTGTGGTTTGCCTAGCACCATTACATCAGATAGAGATTCCAAGTTTACCTCGCATTTCTAGAGGGCATTATTCGAAAACTTTGGAACTAAGTTACAGTTGTCTAGTGCATTCCATCCCCAGACAGACGGCTAGACAAAAATCTATAACCAGTTGGCCTTTGATGTTCTCAAGTCATATTGTCATGACCAGCAGTCCAAATGGGAACATTACCTTCCATTGGTCCAAGCCATCTTGAACGATACTCATTCATCCAGTGTTGACTTCGTACACGAAGTAGCCTTTGGTCGCCGTTTCTCTTCTCTTTTGACGAGATTGGTGTCTCCATCCCTTGAGGCTAACAAAATGACGAAAGCATTTTTCGAAATCATTGAGTCGGTTTAGGACCGCTTGACCAAAGCACATGAAGCTTATAGGCAGACATGCAAATAAGTCTAGACGAGATGTCCACTTCAAGGAAGGGGATTAGGTCTATCTGTGCATCATGAAGAAATAGAGATTGAAACAAGTGGGCAAACATTGTCCAAAGCTTTCTTTCCGTAGTTTTGGACCTTTCCCAGTAGTTAAAAAGATAAGTGATGTCTCCATGTAGTTGAAGTTTCCTAACAGTTGGACAATGCATGATGTTTTCAATGTTTCTTGGCTAAAACCATATGTTGGACCAAAAGTTTTTGATGTTTCAGATGAACAAGAGCCAGATGTGGTAGACGAATCTGAAGTCATCGAGCATGAGGAGATCCTTCTTCATCGTTGGACGCATGGTTCCGGCCGACGGATACGTCAGTTTTATACGAAGTTCCGAGATCGAGGTACCCACGAAGCCGTTTGGCTAGACGAGTTCTTTCAAGAGTAGCCCCAATTGTTGGTGGACTACTTGGGAAGCCATGAACCTGCCCCGCTAAGCTAAGCAGGAGGGAATGTCACATGCACTCTGCACTGTAGTGCATGGTGACAAGATGGCTCATCATCATCAGTGCAACATTGTACAATATTAACACCCTTTAGGATGATAATTATTGTCCGCCCACGACCCCATTGTAATCCTCAGTCCGTAGGTCATTCCTCAGCCTTAGACAGTCAGTCAGACAGTCCAAGTCTCTTAACCCACTTGAAGAGATGCATTCATGCATGTAGATTCAGTAGAAGCCTTAGGGTTTGCATTAGAAAGCACTCTACATAATGCATAGCATTCATCCATTGCATATAAACCATTGTAGAAGCTTTCAGATAACATCTAGCATTTATTAGAATTTATCCATTAATTTTTCCATAATTTATAGCATTTAATGGGCATTTTTACATCATTTATCCAGGACAAGATGCAGTCGGCCAGCTCTGTATAGCCAGCCGACTAACATCAAGTGTCCATATAAATAGTTGAGCATATCATTCATTCCATCATTCATATCATATTCAGCCTTGAGCGCTTGGAGCCTTTAGCACAAGGAGCATAAGCAATTGGAGAATTCAACGCATCATCCATCAGCATATAGGAGCATCAACGCTTGAGCATTCAGCCTGCATTCAGCAAAATGCAACATCTACAGCATTCAGCCCTACAAAGCACCTTGCATTTTGAGCATTCATACAATTTTCAACATCCTTGTTTGCATCGTTTTGCTACAGCTACTTGGTGAAGGTAAAACTCAGCATTCATACTCATTTTCAGCATTCATACATAGCCTAGAAGCAGTCCCAATTAGCCCCTTCTCTCAGCCTCAGATTTGTAGCCTTCCTATATCCATTGTGAAGAGTGCATAGGCTCGAGATTGGATATCATTGGTGCTTCTACAGCCGTGTATAGTTCAGCCTAACTCTTGGTCCTCCGAGATCTTGTGTTTGGCTTATTTCAAAGAAATAAAGAAAATACTATTCTGGTAACGAGATAGGGGGCCCTTTAGTGGGTAATTTGGGACCCCATACAGTGTACAGTTTCTATATATATATATATATCTCAAATCTCTTAAAGTTTGAAATCATAAAGTGGATTGCCAAACTCACGAAACTCAGGATACAGAAGACGGTGTGAGCATTTGTGACATGATCCATAATTACGAATACTTTTGCTGCATGTTACAGCAATTTACATTCTCAATAGATTCTACACAAAGGCGCTCAAAGGAATCACACCATATGATGTATATTCGGGTAAGAAGCCTTCATGTTCTCATTTTTGAATATTCGCTTGTGAATGTTACATGCATGTACCAGATGCAAAAGCTTGCTGTCAAAAGGAAGAAATGTATCTTCCTTGGATACAGTACATAGTCGAAGACATATCGACTATTTGAGAAGATAATGATTAGTTGAGATGGTGTTTGTGGAGCATCCACATTTAGTGGAGGATAGTAGGGATCCGTCCACTTTATCATCAAATGGAGTAATAATCCACCATGTGCCCACCCAAGCACGGGAAAAGTGAAGGAGGAGTTTTCGGATGATGAAGATTCTCAGAAATCAAAGTAGCTTGCCCCTGCACCTAAAGGACAACCACTTCCTGTGTGGGTAAGGCAACTCTTTAATCATGGCACCCTGTTACTATTTGGCCCTCCTATCTCTATTTCACATGATGAAATCCATGCCTAGACACCAGACAGGTGGAAGAAGACACGGGGACAGGGTCCATAAGGATTAATTAAGAAAAAGCACCATTCTTGGTTAAAAGCAGGGTTAAAAGCAGGAGAAAAACAAAAAAGTCAAACAGGGTTGACTTTCCACGATCCAAGGGCACCATTGGAAAGAGGAGACTAAGCTGGACCAAAAAAGCTAAAATTCGGTTTCTCAAAAAGCAGCTCTAGGGCCAAAAAGCAAGGTCCCAAAGTTGTAAAAGCACAAATCAAAAATTTTGGCTATTATTAATAACATTTAATAAAAAGGCAAAAGCATCACTTTTTGGCAAAAAGCAAGGCTTCCCCAAGTATAAAAGAAGCACGAGCCTCTCTTGAGCATCAAGTTGAAGAAGAACCTCTTCATCACGTTGCCATCTTCATTCAAGTGTGGAGATTATCTTCATCATCATCATCTATGAACCAAATCATGGAGTTTTTCATCGCTACCTGGCTGATTTCAAAGCGCCCCTAGCAACTCCAGTGCCACGTTACTATCTTTCCGTGTGACTGTGCGGCTCCATACAACCGTACGGACATAAAATTTTAGAAATCCGAGATTATTCATGGGATGAGCGAGTGGATTTAGAGCTTGGACATGGAACTTGGGCATAGAGCTTGGACACGGAGCATGAAGCTTGGACATGGAAGCTTGAACTTGAGCATAGACATGAAGAACTTGGTTATAGAGCGTGGGCATGAAGCTTGGACATGAACATGGAACACAAAGCTTAGACATGGAGCTTGGATTTTGGATTGGGATTTGGACTTGGACTTGGATTTGGATTCATTGGACTTGGGATCCATTGGATTTGGATATTGGATCTCGTACTAGCCGGTGAGAGATACTTGTGGGTCATCCCCGTGGTGTGCTCAACATCAGAGATCTTGTACGTTGACATCGACAGACATTAACTTGGATATCCTACATTGGCATATTTGTTTGTTTTGTATTCATTGATTGTATTGAACCTGGCTAGCGTGCCCGTGGATTGTCCTTGAAAGGAGGCGGACCTGTTCCCCACTCAATGTGTACTGTGCAAGATCCCTATTCCCTTTTCTCTCTCCCCTCTCTCTATATCTCTATCTCTTGGACACGTAGTTGAGTCTGTCACGGTGTGCGCTATTATTAATAATAGCCAAAGTTCTTAATTTGTGCTTTTACAACTTCGGGACCTTGCTTTTTGGCCCTAGAGCTGCTTTTTGAGAAAGCAGCTTTTAGCTTTTTGGTCCGGCTTAGTCTCCTCTTTCCAATGGTTCCCTTGGCTCGTGGTCAACCCTATTTGACTTTTTGTTTTTTTCTTGCTTTTTGACCAAGAATGGTGCTTTTTCTTAATAAATCCTTATGGCTGTCCCAATGTCTTCTTCCACCTGTCTGGTGTCCAGGCATGGATTTCATTATGTGAAATAGAGCTAGGAGGGCCAAATAGTTACATTTATTATTAATAATATCCAAAGTTCTTGATTTGTGCTTTTACAACTTCTGGGCTTGCTCTTTGGCCCTAGAGCTGCTTTTTGAGAAAGCGGCTTTTAGCTTTTTGGTCCAGCTTAGTCTCCTCTTTCCAATGGTGCCCTTGGCTTGTGGTCAACCTTGTTTGACTTTTTGCTTTTTCCTGCTTTTTGACCAAGAATGGTACTTTTTCTTAATCAATCCTTATGGACCCTGTCCCCATGTCTTCTTCCACCTATTTGGTGTTTGGGCATGGATTTCATTATGTGAAATAGAGCTAGGAGAGCCAAATAGTTACACCCCCCACCTGATGTTGCATAAACTTTAGCAGATGGCTTATGCAGATCAAAGAGAATATTGGAGCAGAGAAGGTCTTCTGAACACATTGTCATATATGGCCTTGATGGTGGCTGAGATAATGAATTTAGTGAAGGAGCCCACAAATGTAGAAGAAGCTTTGGCAGATCCAAAGTGGAAGGTAGCAATGCAGTCAAAGTGTGATCACATCATCAAAAACAACACTTGGGAGAGCTGGTTGATCGACCACCAAAACGAAAGGTAATTGGCACCAAGTGGGTGTGGAAAGCTAAGTATAAATCCGATGGTTTATTGGAGAAATACAAAGCTAGGCTTGTAGCACAAGGTTTTTCACAGGTTGAAGGTTTTGATGTCAATGAAACCTTTGCCCCCAATAGCTCGAATGACCACTATTTTGTTGGATTATATCATTTCCAGATGGCCTACATCACCATTTTCATACTTGTGTTGGCCATTTATGAGGCCCTGCATTGGCATACCTTAGCAGATATTATTCAGCATTTTTCTACCATTTTTAAAGGTATTTTTTTAACATTTATATAGCATTTTATGTTATTGTGCTGCTCTGTCGGCCTGCCGACTAGCATATGGGGGAGTATATAAGGACTGATCCCCCTTTCCCCCAGTTCATCTCATTTTTCAGCATTCACTTGAGGTCATTAGCAGGTGCTACTGCTTCTTACCATTGTACAGCACCTACGGGCTTCCCTCGTGCTGCTTAGTTTTTAGCAATAAACATCAGTGTTGTACCTGGGCCTACATCTGTGTTTTCTATTTGCTTCACTTTCTTTCATGGTATTAGAGATAAACGCTGACTTGTGGGCAAAAGAGAGCTGCGTTTTCTATTTTGGAACAAAGGCTTCGATAGTTTGTTGCATTTTTTGCATATTTCAACATAGAAGGTGCTGTGTTTTCTTCTGGGAGCAGAGGCTTCCTCAAGATTGCTGCATTTTCTTCATTTAACACTTGGGGACTATTGTATTTCTAAATTTTCAGCAAAGATTGCTGATTTTTATGTTGGATAGATTACTGAAGCCCTCTTCTAGGTGCTAAGACAACAGGGATCTACATCTTGAAGAGATTGTCCTTCTTTCTCTTCTTTCAGTTTTCCACCCTCAATCCCTTTCTTCTTGCTGTGTACAGCCTGAGAGGACTTGCTGTTTTTTTTTAGCCCCTTTCTTCAGAAAAGGTTTCTTGTCAGAAGACATGGCTTCACGAGGTTTCTCTACTGTTGCCTCTTCTCATGTTGATTCTTCAGCTCCATCACAACCTGGATCCCCTGCTCCCGTCGCTCCATAGGTGGTTCCTATTCCCACTCTTTCCTCTATGAGTTTCTCTCATCCAGGTGTTGCTCCCACCCCTATCCACATACCATCCTGTTAGCATATTCATCCCCATATTCTGCCCATGTATTGTGTCCATATTTGATCCCTTTTATGGCACTTGGTTGTGGGTTGGCCACCCTTATATTTTTCCCATTTTTTTGGTATTTTTCCAGTCGGCCATATTATTTGTCTAGTCGGCCAGGTCTTGTGCTCTAGTCGGCCAGCCCTTCGTGACATATATATAGGTGGGCTAGCCCCTTTACTTTTGTCATAGCTTGGTCATCCCTCACTTATGAGACCTTTATGTCTCTTGCTCGGGATTTCTTTCATGCAGTATATTTAGCATAGTTGCTTCATCTCTCTCTCTCTCTCTCTCTCTCTCTCTCTCTCTCTCTCTCTCTCTCTCTCTCTCTCTCTTGCACTTCTCAGATCAACACACTCTAGTGCTCATCTTGCTTCCGTTCTATGCACTCTTTCATGGTATCAGAGCTCTTGGTTCAGAGTTCTCTCTACTGCCCCAGATTTTGCCCTATCTGTAGCCCCTTCACCTTTGCGTTTTTTCTCAAATTTGCAGCCCTTTGGTTGTTACGTTTTCTAGACAGTTGCTGTTGGTCGCTTTGCCTTCACTTGGGCTTCATCGCTTTCAGCTTGAAGGTACTTTTTCATCAGGTTTTTGTCTACTAGGAGTGTGGAACTGGTTGGCCTGTATTTTTAGGTATGCAACTCCTTGTTTGGTTGCGTTTTCCTCTCCAGTGGACATTACCTATTGCAAAGGGGGTCTTGTGGTGATTTTGGCTTTGGTGGCAACCTTGGTACCTGTGGTGGTGGACACATCTTCTTCTGAGATTGTGCGTTTTTTTTCTTGAGGAGAGCCCAAACTACAGTCCTAGTTGATGCTTTTCTCTCTTGCACCCTTTTACAGCATATTCCCAACCTTGTGTGGCTGCCTTTTCTCTCTATATCAATTTTGCATTTTTTGCTCCCCTCTTTTGGTGGCCCCAAGGTTGGAGGCACAGTCGATAGAAGCTTCTACGTTTTTTGCTACTACTATAGGAGAATTTTCGGGTGTTGTCCAGCCTCTTATGGTTGCGTTTTGGTGGGAGGAAGGGACCTACATCAATGTTTTTTGATTTGGATAGTTTTTTATCTTATGAGGTTTGCTCCAATTGGTTGGATCAATGATGACACTGTACCACTTTCTTGTTATTTCCTAGATGAGGCAGACAAGTTGGATGGTGGTAACTTTCAGTCATGGAAGTTGCAGGTTACTTATATTCTTAGGGAGTATGGTTTGATGGATTTTCTCTCGTACACGAATCGATGCTTGTTGCTGACCCTTGCCTCTGCCCCGGAGGATGTGTGTTGGGGGAGGAAGACTGACGGTGGATAGATCTATGGCTTTCTCCTCTTGAATTGTCAGGATTCAGTTCTTTGACACTTCATCTATGCTCCTGATGATGCTTCTACTTTCTATGTGCGGCAGTTTCTTTGTGACTTGTATGTGACGCTAGTGATTGGCAGATGGTTTCTGCTTCTGGGTGCTATGCAGCTAGTGATCTTGTGGATACTTCTTTTGGAGATGCTCTTGCAGGGCGAAGGATAGTGGGCTAGTTTTTCTCACTACATCTGAGGGACAAATATCCAAAGGAGGTATGGGAGAGTTTCGACAGTGAAGATTGCCAAATTGGAGTCAGATCTTGAAAGATCCCTGTCCCCATCGCGCAACGAATTCAGGGGTGCTAGCAGCGGAAGTAGCACTTCTTGCGCGCGGGGCAGGCTCCCTCACACCCACGGATATCCGGACAAGATACTAATCCCTCGGTTCTTCCAAAACCGAACCTGGCAAAAATTTCCCTCGCCCGGAAAGCACGGGCGATTCCTCCAGGATAATTTTACTCTAACATAGTCAAAAGCCTTAACTAACTGAACTGATCTGACCAAACCCGTAAGTATCATAGTCAGATCAAGGAAAAGACTTGCACTTGGATCATAGAGACCAATGCTTTTTTCCTCATTGAGAGGCATAGCCGTTGATTCTTTTCTACAGAATAATTTTTATCTGGGATTTACTTCATCTATCGTACCATAACAGAATTGAGTCTCAATTTTAGGGATCCATCAGTCCAGCCTAGTCCCGTGGGTTAGCCAACTGCCCAACCACTGTAGTGAAGGGATCCAAATTAGGAATTTGGTTAGGTTTTGTCCCGGGTACTAGGGAAAAGAGTTCCCAAGCCCCCTAGCCGGATATTCATGATGCAAACTTAAACTTAGTCATATGAAATTACCTTTTTCACAGATTTCGCTGTCTTTAAAACAATCATTTAATGAAATCATAGTGTCACTGATCATAGTCCTCAAAATCTCCGGTTGAATCCTAATTCCAATCATTCCTTCATCGGTGTACCTATGGCATCATTGGTAACCAGAACGCTCACCACCTGTCCACTCAGGGGCCTTTTCGATGGTTCCTAGTAGCTCATAGTACTCGGCAATATATTCACATATCCAAATGGAATCTCCATTGAAGATCAGCAAGGTCAACCAACGGATCCATAAAAAAGAGCCATGGACTCATCCGTTGAGGACCAGCAAGGTCAATCAACTAGATCCATGCCCGAATTCAGAAAACAACTCTTACTCCTTATTCCAATATCTTCCTCAACGCACGCGTGGGTATGGTCGACGACCCAGAGCCCGAGCACCGTATGGTCAGCACCCTCTAGGATCCTTCGCAGGTGACCTAGCGCTTCACTCATAGGCCGCTTCCTTGGTTCCTCATCCACCGTATTGGAAACTCACCAATTTAATTGAACTGAGCTCAGTCAAGACCTTGGCCGACCTTGCTACGCGAGACGTCCTCCATTGACTCTCCGTCAGCTATTGCAACTTTATCAGATTAGGTCTCCACAACCTCATTCACAAGACGGTCAAAATGCTTCCCCAGCATTCTTGACATAAAACAGTCATTTAAAAACAGGTCATAAATACAGTTTTTATAACGAACTCTCGTCTTTCCACATCAATCCACATTATTAATTCCACAACCATTTCATAAGTATTCCTATTCTCATCTAATCACATCATTTTCATCTCATCACATCTTTCCTCAATTTATTCTCATCAGATCTCATCCACTCGCATCTACCCATATCCACATCTCATCACATCACATTCATTCACATCTCATCCATTCAGACCACATTACATTCACTCACATCTCATCCATTCAGACCACATCACATTCACTCACATCTCATCCATTCAGACCACATCACATCTCATTCATTTTACCTCACATCTCATTCATTCACATCTATCCCGATCCACATCCCATCACATCACATTCATTCATATCCATCACATTCACTTTCATTCATATCCATCACATTCATTCTCATCTATCACCATTATATCACATCACTTCTATCCACATCATAACTCATTCATACACATCTCATCTCATTCATCCACATCCATCCAATCGTTCATATGTATGACTACTCGCATCTATCCATACATTCATATCTATCACTTCACATCCACATATATTCATGTCACATCTCATCTCTTTACATTACATCACATTCTTTCACATACACATCTATATCCATTCTTTCACATACATCCACATCCATTCTTTCACATACTCATTCACATCCATTCTTTACATACACATTCACATCACATTCTTTCACATACACATCTACATCCATTCTTTCACATATACATTCACATCCATTCTTCACTTATACATTCACATCCATTCTTCACATACACATCCTTATACATTCTTCACATACACATCCTTATCCATTCTTCACATACATTCACTCACATCCTATATCATTCATTTACATCATCCTGATTCACATGACATCACATCTCATCCATTCATTCACATATATCTGATTCACATCACATCTCATCACCTCTATATTCACATCACATCCATCCATTCATTCATTCCCATCTATCTGATTCACATCACATCTCTTCACCTCACATTCTCATCACCTCTATTCACATCACATTCATTCATCCATTCATTCACATCTATCTGATTCACATCACATCTCATCACATCTATTCACCTCACATTCTCATCACCTCTATTCACATCACATCCATCCATCCATCCATTCATTCATATCTGTCTGATTCTCATCACATCTATTCACCTCACATTCTCATCACCTCTATTCACCTCACATTCTCATCACCTCTATTCACATCACATCCATCCATCCATTCATTCACATCTATCTGATAGAATTTAAACATAGAATTTAAGAGAATTCTAATTTTGATATAAAGAATTTTTACGCATCTATTTATGCATAAAAATCAACTTCAGTGGGAATAACACTTTTATAAAAATCCTTTTATGCATAAAAATCAATTTTAATGAGAATCACACTTTTAAAATAAAAATAAATCCTTTATGCATCTTTCTATGCATAAAATCAATTTTAATGAGAATAATACTTTTGAAAGAAAAATAAATTCTTTATGCATCTTTCTATGCATAAAATAAATTTTAATGAGTAACACTTTTGAAAGAAAAATAAATCCTTTATGCATCTTTCTATGCATAAAATCAATTTTAATGAGAATAACACTTTTGAAAGAAAAATAAATCTTTTATGCATAAAATCAATTTTAATGAGAATAACACTTTTGAAATAAAAATAAATTCTTTATGCATCTTTTTATGAGAGCACACACACACACCCATGCATGCACACATAAACTCTCTCCCTCTCTCTCTCTCTCTCTCTCTCTCTTATAGAGAGAGTTTCTATGTCCGTGCATATGTGTGTGTATGAGAGAGAGAGAGAGTTTGTGTGTGTGTGTGTGTGTGTGTGTGTGTGTGTGTGTGTGAGAGAGAGAGAGAGAGAGAGAGAGAGACATGATCGGCAATATGCCTCATGGTATTTTTTTCCCATCACCCAAATTCCTTGAGAGTTAGAAAAAACAACCTTGTTTTTTTTCCCTCCTCCCCCTCTCTATTTCTCTCTCTTTCACACACACACCCCATCTCTCTCTCTCTCTCTCTCTCTCTCTCACACACACACACACACACACACACATGTATATGTATATATATATATATATATATATATATATATATATATATATATACATACATACATACATACATACATACATACATATAATATATATATATATATATATATATATATATATATATATATATATATATATATATATATATATATGTATATACACGCATATATACATGTGTGTGTGTGTGTGTGTGTGTGTCAACAAATAACTATAAAGAGGACACAAACTATCACACACATAGAGAGAGGGTATAGAGAGAGAAAGAGTGTGTGGGGAATCATTTAAAAATAAACACAATCTATCACACACACACAGAGGGTATAGAGAGAGATAGAGAGATGGCATGTGCATATGGCTCACTCCAAACAAAGCCAAATGCATTTCATTGGCCATGTAGTAGTGTTGGGCTCTCCACATACTTCCCCTCCACCAATTATCTTCAAGAGAAGATCAAATTCAATAAGTATAATCGTAAGTTGGGCCTAGATGCTCTTCATTGATGGTTACATCAATTTGAAGCATACTTTTTTACCAAATTGAAATGCCCAACAAGGACAAGGTGATGCTTGTTGTTGCGTGTTGTTTGAAGGTGATGCCTAGTGACATGCTTATTGCTTGTCATTTGAAGGGTGATGCCTAAATCTAGTGACATGCTTGTTACTTTTGTCATTTAAAGGTGATTCTTGGGTGAGGCCTAAAGACATTATTGGTCCTAAAAACACAAGGACCCACTCATTAGAGTTCTTATTTTTCAATGGATTTCATTTAAGGACCTTAAAAGTTAGCTCAAGCCACCTCAAGTACCTTAAATTCCTTGAGGTTGAGTTTAGGGATCTACACCAAGGTATGAAACTTGTACTCATATTTTCCCAAAAAGGTAGCTAACTAATTTGCATTGCAATTGTAAAAGTAAAAGGACAAGTTGGGTGCCTTTCTACATGGGTTGGACCATAATATCAAATGGCATGTCCAAAGCATTTATCCCACTAAACTTTGTGGATGGCATGGATATAGCTCAAAATGTGGAGCTTAAACATGACCACAATAAGACCAAGAAGGGAATGAATATGCAAATTTAGTACAAAATCGACAATGTCAAGCTAGTGAGATTCAATAAGTGGAATCCATGTGGGATTTGTTAGTTGCTTACTGAAGGTGTAGACATGATAATGGGCACGAAGTGGTTTTGTTTTGAGTTAACCTCCATTAAGAGACAAGTAACTTAGCTTGGCAAGGGAATAAATATTAAGATCTAGTAGAAAGCCCATAATGCTAGACTAGTGATCCAATATGACAAATTTATGCAGGATTTCTTAGTTGCTCCCCTCATGGTGAAGACATGATATTGGGTATGAAGTGGTTTAACAAGTTTAAATTTCATTCAAGTACTTATTTACAATTGCAAGTTATGTTACCTAATTTTTCATACTCTAAGGTGAACCCAACATCCTTAATATTTTCTTTTACCTCCCATCTCCAAGCTAAGTGGGAGATTCAAAAGGGTACAAAGTGATTTGAGATCCATCTTGAGTCCATCTTCAACTGAGTAATAACACCCAGACCAGTAGTTTAGATAAGTACATGGCTCTTCTTATTACAATTCGTTCCTTTGGGACAATCTCTGGCCCTAGCTACCACTCCCTTGCACACAAAAGAGCATTATCTTGATGTTCTCCTAGGCTTGGAGCCCCCATTCAAGTTTCCCTATTGCCTAAACAAGTTAATAGAGGGCGAGCTAGATCATTTTCTCAAGGCATTACTACATTAAGGTCTCGTTTGATTATTTGTATCACCAAACCTTTTTTTCAAAAAAGAAGGATGGCTTGTCATAACTTTATATCAATTACCATGCTCTTAACAACTTGATAATTTAAAAAAATTTACCCATGCCCCACATCTAGCATAGACTAGAATAATTAGATGTTTTCCAAGATAAACCTAAACTGTGGGTATCAACAATTCCAAATTTAGATCCCCATGGTAACTTTACGAGAGAGAGAGAGAGAGAGAGAGAGAGAGAGAGAGAGAGAGAGAGAGAGAGAGAGAGAGAGAGAGAGAGAGAGAGAGAGAGAGAGAGAGAGAGAGAAGAAGAAGAAGAAGAAGAAGAAGAAGAAGAAGCTCTTTTAACGTCGTAGGAACAATTCCAAGAGACCAAATATGATCTATCCGACGGGAGTGAGATTCGAACACAAGACGTGTTGAATAACAACTCCATGAGCTAACCGATCTACCACACATTGGGGTGATAGAAAGGTTAGCCCATTTTGTTTATTTACCCACACACCCGATGAAGAAGCTCTTTTAACGTCGTAGGAACAATCCCAAGAGACCAAATATGATCTATCCGACGGGAGTGAGATTCGAACACAAGACATGTTGAATAACAACTCCATGAGCTAACTGATCTGGGTGATAGAAAGGTTAGTCCATTTTGTTTATTTACCCACACACCCGATGAAGAAGCTCTTTTAACGTCGTAGGAACAATCCCAAGAGACCAGATATGATCTATCCGACGGGAGTGAGATTCGAACACAAGATGTGTTGAATAACAACTCCATGAGCTAACGGATCTACCACACATTGGGTGATAGAGAGAGAGAGAGAATTGAAGTAAAGTTGCCATATAGTGGGAGGAAGGGGGAGAGAAAATCTTCACTCATTAAATATAAATTTTACTTTTAATTTTCATTTAAATTTAACCCCCATCATATTATCATTCGAATATACCATGCTTTCCATTTCTTACTAAGAAATGTCTCAAACACCACTTTGGCGTTCACCTAACTATGCATATAGGAGAGATTCCTTTTGTATTATAGAAACTTGTTCTTTAAATTGTACAAAATTGGAAATGGAGTTTCTTAAATATGAGTTGAAACACCTCACATGTTCTATTTGTTAAAAGAAAAAGAAAAACATTTTGAGAGCATGGAGAAGTGTACTGTGCATTGTAAGAGGATATCGTACTTTCTATGGAGATGATTCTAGGTGTGAGTGACATCAAGGGACTCACCTTACATCAAGTCATCTGGGCTTGTCTTCTAGATGTAACAATCTATGAGCTGTTACTTGCAGTCCAAATGGAACGACGCTTAAAGCACTCCTCTGTGAGGGAGATAACATTGTTGGTCTTTGGCTAATTGGTTGAGAGTAGAATAGGGGGTTTTATGATGCACTTTTTTGATTGAACATGAACTTTTTTAGCATCTAGAGTCTTTAGGAAGTCAATGTGCTATCTAGAGTCTTTAAGAAGTCAATGCTATCTAGAGTTTTTAAGAAGTCAATGCTATCTAGAGTCTTTAAGAAGTCAATGATATCTAGAGTCTTTAAGAAGTAGATGATGTCTAGAGTCTTTAAGAAGTCAATGATATCTAGAGTCTTTAAGAAGTAGATGATGTCTAGAGTCTTTAAGAAGTCAATGATATCTAGAGTCTTTAAGAAGTCAATATTATCTAGGTGGATTGTAAAAGAAGAATGATTTTCTTTATAAATGAGAAGCTAGCTAAAAGTTCCCTATCACTATGGTGGGACGCATGATAATATGGTGCATTTGATATGCTCTCTTCAAGTGTAGCTCCACAAGAATAATGTGTAACTTGTCTAAACACTAGTATTATAGAAACATTTATATAGTTGTATAATTATGTATTGGTGTGAGGGTGCGGGGCTCCGAGGGGCCCGGGGGGTGTGAGGGCATGGCATGGCGGGGCGGGGTGTGTGAGGGCACGGCTTCGGGGTGCCGGGGGGGCATGAGGGCACGGCTCTAATGGGCCAGGGGGGGCCAAGGGGGGCCTCTATAGAGAATATAAGGCCTTAGGCCTTATCACCTCTGAGGATTTTCCAATTTTGGTCCTTTCTTTCAATGCATATTAGATACACAAAAAGAATATAAAGGCCTAAGGCCTTATCACCTCTGAGGATTATTTTCCAATGGCCCTCTATAGAGAGGGCTTGTGTGAGCGAGACAATGACATGCAAGACATCAACAATAGAATCATTGTTTTAAGAACACCCACTTTAGGTACACGAGAAGAATCTATTGCAAAAGACAAAACGCATTTGATCGGATCTATTGGCCTTGTGTAGTGGGCTTTTGTAGAACACTGGCATGCTTTAAGCAGAGAATACCATCTTTAAGAACACCATTTACGGATAAGTGGAAAGAATGCATGCCTAAGTAGTGTGAAAGGCCAAAAGAAAACTATTTGGATTTGTTAGCCTTTTGTAGGCTTATGTAACATATTTGACATGCTTTCCACACACTTGAGAAGACTAGCTAAAGACTAGGGGAATTAATTAGCCTTTCGTAGCATTTGAGTAGGCTATTGACATACCCTTTACCAAAAAGACAGTGTTATGAGAACATGCCTAAAGAGGCTATTGGCCTTGTGTAGTGGCCTTTGTAGAACATTGGCATGCTTTAAGCAGAGAATACCATCTTTAAGAAGACCATTTACAGATAAGTGCAAAGAATGCATGCCTAAGTAGTGTGAAAGGCCAAAAGAAAACTATTTGGATTTGTTAGCCTTTTGTAGGCTTATGTAACATATTTGACATGCTTTCCACACACTTGAGAAGACTAGCTAAAGACTAGGGGAATTAATTAGCCTTTCGTAGCATTTGAGTAGGCTATTGACATACCCTTTACCAAAAAGACAGTGTTATGAGAACATGCCTAAAGAAAATAACCTACTTAACTATATAATGTGTAAGGCATAAATAAAATGACTCATAAAGTTAATGTACCCACCCTTCAAAATCTAACTATAGTGTTAACAAGTTTGAAATACTTTATTTGTAGCATGCTTCTAAAGCCAAAAGTGATGCAAGAAAGAATTTGAAAAATACCCCGGCCCCATTGGAAAATCCTCGGAGGTGATAAGGCCTTAGGTCTTATATTCTTTTCATGTATCTAAAATGCTTGGAAAGAGGGGACCTAAAGTGAGAGCCATGGGAGATACTTAGTTTTAAAGTTACGTAGTGTATTAGCAAAGGGTTGATGGGTGGTCTTGTCAAGGTAAAAGACACACAAGGAAGAGGCCGCGGGTGGGGGTGGATGGAGATCTGTAACCTGCTGCTCCCATGGAATTCTGCAAAGCAGCAGAGAAGGGCGTGAGCTCTTCAAATGGGTGAGGGCAAGGGGGATGATGGGGAGGAAGGTGGTGGGATGTGCAGGTTGCTGAGGAGAGCGTTGAGCAATCTTGTGATGGAAGGGGGGTGGCTATGGAGGGTAGCTTGGAAGGCTCTGCTGCCCCGCCTGCTTCCCTTTTGGATAGCCAAGCTCAGAGTGCTCTACCGCCAGCCCAAGCAGCTCCCCCTCTACAGAACCAGGCCAGGTGACCGTGGCTACCTCAGATCCCTCTCAAGACCCTCCCCTCGCCTCCTCTAGCACTTGCCCCCTCCTCTACATCTCAATAAATTGACACTATCTCTCATGCTTCCATATCCACTCCTTTCCCACCATTTCCCTTCTCTCTCTCTCTCTCTCTCTCTCTCTCTCACTCACACACACACACACTCTCTACCCATCTCCATCATGTACACTCCTATATCATCATCATCATCATCATCATGTACCCTTCCTATATCATCATCATCTCAATAATCGAAACTATCTCATGCTTCCATATCCACTCCTTTCCCACCATTTCCCTTCTCTCTCTCTCTCTCTCTCTCTCTCTCTCTCTCTCTCACACACACACACACACACACACTCTCTCTCTACCCATCTCCATCATGTACACTCCTATATCATCATCATCATCATCATCATCATCATGTACCCTTCCTAATTCTAGGTTGAGTGCATTTCGGTCTTGTCTTTCATTTCATACCTAGTTATAAGAAAGTGCATTCTTTAGCCCAAAATACTATTTAAGAAAGCTCATGGGATTTTCTTTACATGCAATATCCTTCAATTCAAGGTCAGTGCACTTGCCTCTACAAAAACTCGTTAATTACTACATTTTTGCTTTCAAGAAGTTTTCCTTAAATAATTATATATCTATCTTTCAAAAACCCTAGTGATATAAGGACACTTGCTAGTGACAATAAAAAGGTAAATAATGTTAGAACCTTAGCTAGTAGTAAGCAAGGGTAAAAGTGTATTGAAGGTAAAGTTTTAGTGCCACAATCAACTCATTTGACCCACAACATCAGTTAACTCACATGGAAAGTACTAATCTAAACGCGTATAGATGCGAAAGATACATCGTTTGAAGCGTGCAAAGTATTAGATGTATTGTTTGGAGCCCTAGCCAAGAACTCAAAGATTAGTCTTCTCATTAAATTCTTTGAGCTGAATATGAATTCAAGAGATTCACTTCCACTCATTTGAACTACATGAAGAGCATTATTACAAAACTTGCATGAAGAAAACCTTTGAAGAAGATGAAGTCACAACATTGCTCCTAAAGAGCTTGCCCCAAGAGTAGTGTAATAATATCAATACTATATTACAATCTCTGGTATTCTTTCTACAAAACTAGCAAGTGTTGAAGCTTCATTGCTCAAAGAAGAGAAGAAGATCAACCAAAGTCAAGGTAACAATTTTAAAGTAGAGGCCTACTGTGACATGAAAAAATAATATCTTTCATTTTCAACTTTGTATATAATTTTGTGGCTTTGCAATGCTAATAAGGTGGAAGCTTGTCCAAGAAGATTGCGGCGGGCTCGAAATAAAATGACATCATGGCGACGGCTTGGCGGCTACCCCGATGGCGTCTCTCATCAATTTTTTGCATTTCCTAAAGTTTGTGTAATGTGTAGATGTGCCCATTGTAAATACCAAGTATGTTCTATAAATACTTTGGTATGTTTGTGTAGGTGAGCGATGTGGAAAATAAAAGTGGGCCTAAATGTATGCATGGCTCGCCTTTGTAATATTTAAATGCTATTTGCCACCACAAGATAGCATGTGGAAGGCATGTGGAGAAGTGTGTGTAGGTGCATAATTAGGGAAGATTCTTCTAGAAATCCTACATGGATGAGGAGCCTTTTGACATTTGTAAAGTGAAAATGCCACGTAGGTGCCAACTTGGCTACAGCCTTGTCTCATGCAAGTATCTTTAGTCAACGTAGGTGAAAATGCCACGTAGATGCCAACTTGGCTATAGCCTTGTCTCATGCAAGTATCTTTAGTCAAAGATCTCCAAATTAAAAATTAGAAAAAAGACTTTGTCTAAAGAGACATTTCATGTGACCTCCTCACAGGTGTCATGAGAGGTGAAAGGATTCTACAATTGTAACTTGTAATAACAAGGTGAGAGGGGGTCACTTTTCCATCTATAAAAGGAGCCCTCCTCTCCCTTTTAAATCAATGAGTGAAGCCTCTACAATTGAGCTTTTGAGCATTCTTGTGTCATTATCACTCTCCCAATTCTCTTAATCCTCTTCCCAAGATACTCTCTTTGCATATGTAGGCTTACTTAGCATTAGCTCCCGAGGCCTTACCCTAAGATTGGAACTCTTGATGATCCAAACTAAGGGAGATAAGGAGTTATTATCTAGGTGGGCCTATGACTTCTCAAGGTAGCCCTTGCCTTATTGCCACCCTCCTTTGGAGGTACCAGTGGTTTTAGAGCGGTAATAAGCATGTGGAAAGACTTTGGGAACCATGAGTAGATTTGCATCGTTCAATCACTGCACAATGTTAACCCTTACTCTCTAGTTTGTATCATGAACGAGATGAAAGGCAAGGACTTTGCTAAGTTGGAGTCTCAAATGCAAAGAGGAATGTAGTTTTGGTGGTTTTAATCCCTACTTTCTATTGGTAATTACTCTTTTCTTGGGTGGTATTTTTTTAAATTGTTTATATGGTTGGAAATCTCTTTTAATACTCTTTTTATATGTGTAATCAATTATTCCATCTCATGTTAAAATCAAAATCTCTCCCAAAATTGCTAGCTTAAAGTCATTTTTTGGACAGCTTTCTATGCCGTTAGTAAAATGCCCATACCTTTCCGCTCGGTTATCCGTTTTCAAAAGTTTTTATATAGATGCGAAGCTCTCTTCAAGATCTACACATCTATATAGTCTAATTTAAGTGCAGCCATAAGGATTGCAAACAGAAATTCTCTATTTTTTGTTGTGTTTTTTGCATATTTGGTCATCCCTCTCCTTAATCATAATTATTTCCTCTTAATCATCTTACCCATGTGAAACCCCATGTATTTAAATCATTTGTAACCTATTTCTACTACCATGTACTTCCCAGCGCTGCGTCCGAATCACCCAATACGTCCAAATGAGCCATATCAATTGTCACATCTTTTGGTGGAGATGTTGGATAAGTTTGGCTTAAGTTTTTTTTAAACCCGCCTTACCTAAACGGTCTTTGTGAATGGGTCAATAAAGACTTCATAATGGTGAGGACACCATTGGAGGAGATTGCCACCCGACTTCGAGAATTGGAAGAAAGTGAAGGAGATCATCAAGCAATTAGATTAGTAATCATAATCATTTCTTTCATGTTTTCCTTATTGAATACCCTCATGAGTCGTTAACGTCGACAAGGTATACTATGATAGCATGGGGTTTGGTGACTACAATAGCTTCATGGTGTGTAGAAAAGTTAAGTTGGTGGGTCAATGTGTGTTGATGATACCTTTGAGAATGTACATGTTAATGTTTTTTCCTTCTTTTATAATGCAAATAAGGAAGAGTATCATGCTCTCAAGTTGCTATGTGCATTACCTGTTATAAGAAGGATTCACTTGAATTACATTCACACCCAATGGATTCCTTATACTTGTGGGTCATTTAGGTTCAATGATATTGTCAAAGATCACATGGTGGAAAGAATTTGTGAATGGATTCATAGTCACAAGTTAGTATTGTGCTTGTAACAAAGTGCCAAGGCTTATGCATTTCTTTCCCAATTGCAAAGATGCTTAACATTCCAGTATTCCATGGAAGTGAAGGAGAAGATCCAAGGGCCTACCTAAAAGAGAGTTTAGTCGATCATGTAGGATAGCAAGTTAGTCATTGAAGCAACACAAGCAAAGATACTTCCTGATTTCTTGGAAGGTGTATGGTATGAAGGCTTGCCAAAAGATTCTCAAAAGTATTAGGAAGAGCTAACCAAGGCAATGAAGGAGAGGTTTGGGTTAATGGAGTCACCAAATGCTTTGCTTCTACAATTGGATCAGCTTTCTCAAAAAGAGGGGGAGTCTGTTTCTGCATTCTCCATGAGGTATGAAGCCTTGTTCAACTTATACCTGCATACATGTTGTAGTTGCTTCTTCTCCTTCTTCTTCCATGGTAGATTCTAAGAGCTCCTTAGCAACGGAGCACCTAAAAATGAGCTGGTTTGTCATGGCCTTGGCTCCTTCTTTTTGCGAGGAAAGGTCTTAAGCAAAGACCCCAAAAGTTTTCAAGAAGCCCTTCAGATTGCTATGAAGAAGGAGGCTGCCCTTCAAATTGAGTCCACACTTCAGGCTGCCCTTCAAATTGAGTCAACACTTCAGGCTTCCATAACTATGGCAATTCCAACTTCTCAAGTGGATGTCCCTTCAACTTCGTCAACATCAAAGGTACCTTCATCCACTGCCCTTTCTTTTTCCTTACATCTCAGCCTTATTTACAATTCTTGGTTTGTAAGCCCAACCCTGTAGGGAAGTTTGCCAAGTGGCTTTGCGAGCTTCAAGAATTCTCTTTCAGTTTTATTATAGAAAGCACCACTAGGGCCTCTCTTGCAGATTTGCTTACAAGTAAGGAAGAGGAAGAAGGAACAGGGACAAAGAAAGAGGTATGTGAAGATTTGTAGACACCACCAACTGCTTTCACTATGCATTTTGATGGAGCCTTTAGCCCCTCTAGGCAATGTGGGGATGGGGGAATAATTTTATTTGACCCAAAAGGAAAGAAGGTATGGGCACAAAAAGTAAGGAATTTCCAGAAGCTATGTCAAATAATGTGGTTGAGTATAATGCATTGATTTATGGATTGGAAGATTGCTTGAAGGAGGGTGTGAAGGAAGTAGAGGTTAAAGGGGACTCCCAACTAGTCATTAGGCAAATGAACGGAGAATACAAAGCAAGGAGTCCTAATTTGCAAGAATTGTACGAAAGGGAAACGGAGTTAAAAGAAGTTTTTGAGTTTTGCAAATTTGTGCATGTTAATAGGAAAGATAATCAAAAGGCTGATGAGTTGGCTATTAAAACTTTAGCTTCATTAAAGGTGGCTATTCTTGCATTGATGGATATAGGTTGGCCAGAGCTCCAAGATGTTCAACATTGGATAAAGGCCACTCTCCTCCTGGATTGAACCCTTAGCAGAAGCAAAGGCTTATGAGAAAAGCTCATCCTTACATGATTCTAGGTGACATTCTCTACAGGCAAGGTAAGGATAAGATTCTTAGAAGGGTAGTGAGCTTGGAAGAATCTAAAAGGATTATTGAATTATGTCATGAATGTTCAGGTCACTTTGCCTCAGCTAGCACAACTCGCAGGATCCTCAACACTGGGTATTACTGGCCTTGACTCAGCAAAGATGTCTATGAGTGGTGTCCAAGGCTGTGAAGTGTGCCAAGCATATGGCCGCTGACTCCTGGACCCTTAAATCCCATTCCAGCATATGGTCCATTTGAAAGGTGGGGATTAGATTTTTTGGGTCCACTTCCTTGCTCCTCACATGGAAAGTACTACATATTGGTGGCCACAGATTCTGCAACGAGATGGGCAGAAGCAAAGGCCACAATAAATAATAACGCAGGGACCGTGTCATTATTTCTTAGGGAGTACATATGTGCTCGATTTGGGTGTCCATTAAAGATTCTTACAGATGGAGGGAGATCTTTTAGGAATGAATTGATTGAATCTTTGATGCAGAAATTAAGAATAAATCATGCTATGTCGATGACTTATTATCCTCAATGCAATGATTTAGTGGAAAAGACTAATGGTTTGCTTTGTGGATCTTTGTCTAAGACAGTGGATACTCTGAAGCGAAAGTGGGATGTGCATTTACCAGAGGTCCTATGGCTTTTATAGGACCACTCACAAGATCTCCTTTGGTTTCACACCTTTTCAACTAGTTTATGGAGTGGAGGCTATTTTGCCAATAGAATTGGAAATCACAAGCCTCTGCACATCTTTTGCACGCTTGAACAATGAAGAAGAAACTCATGCCCAATGCCTAATACAACTTGAGACCTTGGATGAAAAGCAGCTTCAGGCACTTCAAAATTTAGAGGCAGCACAACAACGACGCAAGGCATGACACTCTAAAAAAAAAGAAGAAGAAGTCAGATCTCAAGGAGGGAATCTTGGTCATGTGGTTTGACGGCCGTGTGAAGAAGTGGTTAGATAAGAAGCTTCTTCGATGCTGGGAAGGCCCCTTTAGAATAAAGCAAAAATTTAGAAACTACACCTATCTTTTGGAAGATGCAAATGGCTAAGAGGTTCTAGGACGTGTCAATGAGTATCGGCTAAAAATCTTATATCCTAGGACACCATGGCCAGCAGACCCCCAAGACAAGCATGGGGATCTGCTGGGGGGGGGAAGATGTGACATGAAAAAATAATATCTTTCATTTTCAACTTTGTATATAGTTTTGCGGCTTTGCAACAATGGTAAGGTGGAAGCTTGTCCACCAAGAAGATTGCGGCGGGCCCGTAATAAAATGACATCATGGCAATGGCTTGGCGGCTACCCCGACGGCATCTCTCATCAATATTTTGCATTTCCTAAAGTTTGTGTAATGTGTGGATGTGCCCATTTTGTAAATACCAAGAATGTTCTATAAATGCTTTGCTGGTATGGTTGTATAGGTGAGTGATGTGGAAAATAAAAGTGGGCCTAAATGTATGCATGGCTCACCTTTGTAATATTTAAATGCTATTTTCCACAAGCTGGCATGTGGATAAGTGTGTGTAGGTGCATAATTAGGGAAGATTCTTCTAGAAATCCTACATGGATGAGGAGCCTTTTGACATTTGTAAAGTGAAAATGCCACATAGGTGCCAACTTGGGCTACAACCTGTCTCATGCAAGTATTCAAAGATCTCCAAATTAAAAATTAGAAAAAAGACTTTGCCCAAAGAGATATTTCATGTGACCTCCTCATAGGTGTCATGAGGTGGAAGGATTCTACAATTGTAACTTGTAACAAGGTAAGAGGGGGTCACTTTTCCATCTATAAAAGGAGCCCTCCTCTCCCTTTCAAATCAATGAGTGAAGCCTCTACAATTGAACTTTTGAGCATGCTTGTGTCATTATCACTCTCCCAATTCTCTTGATCCTCTTCCCAAGATACTCTCTTTGCATATGTAGGCTTACTTAGCATTAGCTCCCAAGGCCTTACCCTATGATTGGAACTCTTGATGATCCAAACTAAGGGAGATAAGGAGTTATTATCTCGGTGGGCCTATGACTTCTCAAGGTAGCCTTATTGCCGCCCTCCTTGGGAGGTACTAGTGGTTTTAGCGATAATGAGTATGTGGGGAAAGACTTTGGGAACCATGGGTAGATTTGTGTCATCCACTGCGCAATGTTAACCCTTACTCTCTAGTTTGTATCATGAACGAGATGAAAGGCAAGGACTTTGCTAAGTTGGAGTCTCAAATGCAAAGAGGAATGCAGTTTTGGTGGTTTTAATCCCTACTTTCTATTGGTAATTACTCTTTTCTTGGGTAATCTTTTCTAAAATTGTTTATATGTTTAGAAATCTCTTTCAATACTCTTTCCATATGTGTAATCAATTATTCCATCTCATGTTAAAATGATGATCAAAATCTCTCCCAAAATTGCTAGCTTAAAGTCATTTTTTAAAGACAGCTTTCTATGCCATTAGTAAAATGCCCATAACTTTCTGCTCGGTTATCCATTTTCAAAAGTTTTTATATAAGCACGAAGCTCTCTTTGATCTCTACGCATCTATGTAGTCTAATTTGAGTGCAGCCATAAGGATTGCAAACAACAATTCTCTATTTTTTACTGTTTTTTTGCATATTTGGTCATCCCTCTCCTTAATCATAATTATTTCCTCTTAATCATCTTGCCCATGTGAAACCCTGTGTATTTGTAACCTATTTTGACTACCATTTACTTCCCAATGCTGCGTCCGAATCGTCAATACGTCTAAATGAGCCATATCAATACACCCCTTTCACCTCTATTCACATAGTGCTAAGCCAAAAGATTTTCTTCTAGCAGAGACTTGTCCTTGCTTTTGGGGCTGATCAGTTAGCCCAAATTAATACTTTTCCTAAGCCATTTCTATTTCCATCTATGGATTACAACCTCACTTTTGATGTCTATATCCTTGTTTTACTCTAGGGAGATAGGAAGTGAGATTGTCTCTTTTCCTCATTTAACACCAAAATCTCTTCTTCCTTATTCAACACATGATCTTAAGAAGTGACCAAAATAAACCCCCAATTTTGTGTCACATTACTTCAACAAAGGAGTATTCAAGAATAAGGGATCCTTAAAAGGATCATATAAACTTTAAAGGACCTAGAAAGGACTCTCAAAAGAAGAGGTGACTTTTGTGGCAAATCAAAGCTACTCATGTTGCCACTCAAAGGTGTTGCCATGGATTGGTATGCTCAATACATGGTACTTATTTTGCCACTTTTGATGCCTTTGAAGGTGACATTTCTTGATATCTTTCGGATAGGCAAAACATTGGTGTAACTATTAAATCAGTTCTTTATAAGAAGAAGAGACAATTGAGGAATATGATGCTACAAAACTCTTGACAATTGGATATCAATTTTAGGCCTAGTGGTTTTACCTGTTTTAGCATAATGGTTTTCTTGGATCTGCTCCACAACAGATTTAGTGTTGTTGTCATATCTAAAGATTTACATGTAAAACCTTTAAGCAAGTTTTCAATGCCTACAAGTTTTTAGAAGGAATCTTGGGTTTATCCATGGATTCATCAAAGAAGGGAAGAAGAAGAAGATGCAAAAGGATGGGAAAATGATTCTTCGGATTTCGATTCTAATTTTTTTTCTTATGACAAAGAGCATGATTCCAAATTTGATTTAGATTATTTTGACTCCATAGCAAAATTTCGAAGGAAGAAGGGTAGGAAGACAGGTGACTGGAAGACTGAGGATCTCAAGAAGGGTGACTGGAAGACTGAGGATCTCAAGTGGTAGTAGATATTTTTGTCTAGTAATGTTGGGGGAAGTTTAAGGGTCCGTCCGAATGTCTAATGCACCAAAAGTGTTCAAATCAAGGTCATGCCAAAAAGAAGACTACGTAATGTGCTATATGTGGCACGATTAACCATTGTACAAATGCATCTTATTATAATTCCAAGGTTCCAAAGCATCAACAACCAAAACAACCAAAACAACTAAAACAACCAAAGGAAAAACCATAATAATACATCAAGTGGGTGTTGGAAACCAAGGAAATCTATTATGTCATTCATAAGGACAAGGAAGACTAGGTGAAATTTAGTGCTATTATTACAAATAAGTTGGTCCACCAAAAGATAAATTATTACAAAGAAGTTGTCTACCAAAAGATAAATTATGTGATGTGTGGCAAAGGCACCGGAGGAATGTTTAAATGACACGATTGATAAAAAACAGAAGCAGGAGGGAGGGAGCACACACAGGAGAAGCAAACCCTAATCCATATCCATCAATCATAAAGAAGGAGAGAAGCCATAGTCACCATCTCTCTCACACACACAAAGGAGAACACAACATAGTGTTATGTCCACACTACAAAGTAAACCTAATGTAATGTCCACACCACACATGACCAGCTGGACGCGGTTATAAACACACCACACGATATCTATCTACCATACTGTCACTCTGTCAGCACCCATGTGCTATCCTCCAGCTGTATACGAGCTTGACATTTCAACACTCCCCCTCAAGCTCGACATGTCCATCTCTAGGACTCCCAATCTAGTACGGAAATACTCGAACTTATCCTTACCAAGTGCTTTGGTAAAGATATCGGCAACCTGCTCATCTGTCTGTACATATGTCAAATCAACATGCCCATCTAGCACCTTCTCTCTGATGAAATGATAGTGGACCTCAATATGTTTGGTCCTGGCATGATAAACTGGGTTGCTAGCAAGCTGAATACTACTCATGTTGTCACAATGAATGACAACTCTCATATCACTCTGTAACCTGACATCATCTAGCAACTTCTTCAACCACATAGCCTCACATGCAGCTATGGCTGCTCCACGATACTCTGCCTCTGTGGTAGATAAAGCAACTATAGGTTGCTTTTTACTGCTCCAACTCACAGCTCCACTACCAAGGCTGAAAACATAGCCACTGGTAGACCGCCTGTCATATGCACTACCGGCCCAATCTGCATCTGTATATCCATATACATGCATGTCTTTTCCTGCCTCATAGAAAAGACCATAATGCACGGTAGTTTTGACGTATCTCAGAATACGTCTCACAGCATCCAAGTGAGGTTTACGAGGACTCTGCATAAACTGACTCACCAAACCAACTGCATAGCTGAGATCTAGCCTCGTAATGGTCATGTAGATAAGGCTACCAACCATTTTTCTGTACATGGTGATATCATCAAGCTCATCACCCAAATCAGCCCTAAGCTTCATGTTTTGCTCTAATGGTGTCAACATTGGTTTGCTGTCATACCATACTTTGCCAGCATGTCAAGTGCATATTGAACAACCAATTTGAACAACCTTCCTTCCTTCTTGCCATACTTTGCCAGCATGTCAAGTGCATATTGCCTGCATCCAATTTGAACAACCTTCCTTCCTTCTTGCCCTTGGCAATCAATCTACAGCCATGCTTAAAGTCTTCCACAAAACAGCCATTCTCATTGAATCTTACTTGTAGTCCCTGCTCAACCATTTGGCCTACTGATGCCAAATTCTTTGTAATGGATGGTACATATAGCACTTCTGACATATTCTTCACATTTCCATCATGCATCCTCAAAGGCACACTGCCAACATGTGTTATAAGATGCTGAGTATCATCTCCTGTGACCACATAACCATTTGTACCCAATGGTTGCATCTTCTCAAACCACTCACCATGACATGTCATGTGGTTTGAGGCACCCGAATCCATATACCATGACTCATCTCCAGCATTCTGAGAATCCATTGTCCCCATAATGTGCTTCATTGCAAAAAGATGATTTGAACTCCCATCATTGTTACTAGTAGATGCATAATTTCCATGTTGTGGTCTTCCATTCCTGACATCATTCTGCTTTTTGTAACAATCTTTTGCCATATGTCCAAGTTTGCCACAATAGTGACATTCAATCCCATTCAAATTTTGTTGAGGACCTTGCCATCGTCCTCTACCACGAGCACCTGTTCCAAATCTCCCCCTATGGGATTGAAATCCACGACCTCCACGTGATCCAAATGATGACTGTGAATTCTGAAAATTCTGATTTGATTGTGGTTGAGGAGACCTGTCATTCCAACCACGTCCTCCACGGCCTCGAGGGGTAAATCTCCCCCTGCCTTGAGAGCCTCTAGATGAGTAAAAAGCCTGATTCCTTGCATGCTCATCATTGCTCGACGAGGATGCACCACCTGTAAGACTCATACCACCAAGTCCAAGCTTCAATTCTTCCACAATGAGCAATGACACAAGCTCATTAAAGTCTGGCATTCCTCCCAACCTTACTGAGATGGAAGTGTCAAAAGATTTGTATTCTTTGCCTAAACCATGAAATGTGAGAGCAACCAAATCATCATCATCCATTGGGGCATGAATTGATGACAAGGAATCTGCATAACCCTTGATTTCCTGAACATACTCATGTATACTTCTATTCCTTCGTGTTACACTGTGAATCTGTTGCTTTAGTTGTATCTTTCTTGCACCAGTGTCTGTCTCATACATTCGGCACAATATACCCCATGCTTCTTTCGGTGTATCTGCATCTTGGATGTGAATAAGTAAGGCATCTGTTACACATATTGAAAAATAATGCAACACTTTTGAAGACCGCTCTACCCATTGCTTGTGAGCCAACAACTGAGCATTATTTGGTTGAGGAGGTAGGAATGGCTCCGGGTCTTCATCCGACACGAGACTCCATAAACCTTTGCCTTTCAAAAAACTCTTCATTCGAAACTTCCACACTTGAAAGTTAGTTCTGTCAAGCTTCTCTCCAACAATTTGTATCGGACCATCTCCCATGTTGGCAAGGTAGTAGATGTACACCTTTGATCACAATGTATGAAGTACCTGTAATGCTCCAAAACTCTCCAAATCACATCAAATGATTGCAATATATGTGCTTTTGCATCCCACAATGATTCATCAACAATGTACACTCGATCAAAGTTGAAACAGGAAAGAGGAGAGATAAAAATATCACAAATATTTTTTGAATTAAAAACCCTTCCATACATGTGAAATAGGTGCCTACCTCAAGAGTTTCCCTTTCCTTTTACCAAGGTGTCAAAAATACATCATTATTTCAAAATATCTCATTTTTAGTAATATCTCATAGTTTTTAACTAATAAGCCTTGTACTCAGTCAACTCTTCATCTTATGTGAGCATTTACTAATTTTTAGGTATTTTTTTTATTATTTTGGATTTATCCCATAAAACTTGGATTAATCCAATTGGCCCATTGGAACCTTAATTAGACCATAATCCATTTTTTTTGAAAATGTAGACCCTTAGTCTAAGGTCTCTTATACCATTTTCAAATAATTCTTAATGCACATTAGAGAGTTAATTTTGAACTTTTGTTTCTAGGGAAACCATTTTAGACACTAGGATGATTTTTATATCCAAAGATATCTGAATTTTGGATTATCTCTCTCTAGGCCAAAACAAGGTAAAATAAGATCTTTCTTCTATTTCAGAAAAGGGAATAATTACAAGAACAGAAGGGGAGGTTCTTACACCTTTACACCTCAAAAGCTGGAGAAAGGAATCTTACATCTTACCCCACTTAAAAAACATGAGATGTCCTCATCTCGCAGGTGGAGTATAATCTCTTTCATCTTCTTCCTCTTCAATCACTTCCAGCGTTACTACCTTGGAAGTGGACGGCCGATTTGGGAACATCTCTCTTTGACTTCCCCTATTCTGAGGCGGAGGTCTTGCATTACTTTGGATTGAAACTGAGGGTTGGTTAGAGGGTCTACCTCTGGGATTTCCCTGATTTTGATGAAAAGGAACCTAATTACTCTAGAAAGAAGGAGTTGGAGTCTAGAATCTTGGTCTCGCTGACTTCCCTGCCCCGCAAACCTTGATCCAAAAGGAGCTGGGCAATCCATATTGCGATGTCCAAATCCTTGACAGTTATAGTATTTCACTTCTTTGTTCAAGGGTGGAACTTCTGAAGTTGAATTCCAGGAGATTGAGTTCCGGAAAAGGATCTTTCTTCCATTCTAGAACTTCCCATATCCTGAGTTTGACCTTGTTGTCTCTTAGGCGCGATGGAAAGTTGGAATCACCTTTGGGGGCTAGAAATCTTTTGAAAGATGATGGTGCTGGCTTTGGTGGGACCTTGACATCAAAGGCCTTGGCGAAGTCTTTCGTGATCCGTACTGCTTCAGCCATGGAAACTGGCTTGGCATTCTTCACTAGGATATTCAAAGGTTTGTTTAGTCCCCGAATGAACCTGGCCATCATCTGTTCTTCATCTAGCAGTGGTGAGTACTTGAGGAAGAGAGCGAATGCTTGATGGTACACTTTGATAGTTCTACTCCCCTGCGTTAATTCTAATAACTCATTCATCTTGGTTTCCAAAAACACGGGAGGATAGAATCTCTTCCTTAGGTAAATCTTGAGATCATTCCATGTCTGGGTGTTTTGATCCAGACAGTTTGTCTCATAGTGGTTTCTCCATGCCACTCTGATTGTTTCTACTATCTTTAGCCTTGCAAGAGCAATTTTACTCTTCTCATTATACCCGGTGACATCGAAGTATTCTTCCATTTCTTCGATCCACTTTTCCACATGCTCGCCCAAGTTTTTTCCTTCACCCTTGAAAGGTCTAGGCTACTATCTATGAAGAGTTTTACAAACATCCGGGTCGAGTTGGGGATTAACATTCCTACCACGACGACCTCAATCCATGATCGTATCAATACTAAAATTAGTCCCTTTTTCCCAAATTAACCAAGACACTTAGGTGAAAAGACCACTTTATTATAATTCAAATCCGACGAACATACAGAACTCATTATCAGAGAATAATTCATTCAGATTATTAGCACAATAATGGTCCATCAGATCGAAAATTCCATCTGAACATTCCTCACGGAAATTTCAGTTATGCAAATTCTCAACTTATCATTCCTTAATTAGATCCACTGGTCAAAGGTCAAATAGCAACAATCTGTCAATACAATCCACTAATCTCATAGTGATTTGCTGAAGTCATAATCGTCATTCCAGTTACTAACATCATCACTGGGATTCGTCTCATTCATCCTCACCGTGGCTTTATTCAACTTATCTTCTTTCAACCAGAATTCAGAAATCATCATCTTTTAATCAGAATCCAAATCATCTCATCAATTCTCAACCAGAATTCTAAAATCATATCAACCACCAGCATTCGAATTCATCCTCTAGATAGCATTTTTGCTTATAATTTCAAGGTCGTAGATTTACTCATGTATATTGTCAGTAAAGAGCTGCAAACATACCCACGATATATACGGGTAGTTACGGTCCTTGGAGTTATAAGATAAATACCATCATATCTAGGCCTCAAGCAATTGCGGTGCTTTCATCTGAAGACCCAATTTCCAATTTATGAATCTTCATTCTGGATATCAATTTATATGAATTTCACACACAATTACAATCTTTTACTGGTACTTCATAAATTTTTGACATTTCTTGCTTCTCGGTTGATCCACTTTAGCCAATTCGCTCTGATACCTGCCCCCTCCGCGCAACGAATTCCGGGGTGCTAGCAGCGGAAGTAGCACTTCTTGTGCAGGGCAGAACCTCTCACTCGCGGCCTCGCCCTCTGCCCTGCACTTCTTGTGCAGGGCAGAACCTCTCACTCGTGGCCTCGCCCATGGATATCCGGACAAGAGACTAATCCCTCGGTTCTTCCAAAACCAAACCTGGAAAAACTTCCCTCACCCAGCAGACATAGGTGATTCCTCTAGGATATCTTATTCTAACATAGTCAAGGTCATCACTAACCAAACCGATCTGACCGAACTCGTAAGTCTCATGGTCAGATCAAGGAAGAGTCTTGCACTTGGGTCATAGAGTCCAACACTTTTTTCCTCATCAAGAGGCACAACCATTGATTCTTTTCCATAGAACAAGGGTTATTCGAGATCTATCGTAACTTAACAGAATTGAGTCTCATTTTAGGGATCCATCAGTCCAGCAATCCCATGGGTCAGCCAACCGCCCAACCACTGTAGTGATAGGATCCATTTAGAAATTTAGTTATGTATTTCCCTGGGTACCAAGGAAAAGAGTTCCCAGGTCCCCTAGCCGACGCTTCAAGCAAACTTTCAAGATAGTCACACCACTTACACACCACTTACACACCCAATATGAAATTGCTTGTTTCACAGTAATCTTTTAATGAAACCATAGTATCACTGATCATAATCCTCCAAAATTTCTAGCTTGAATTCCAATTTACAATCATTCCTTCATCGGTGTACCTATGGTTCCATTGGCAACCAGAACGCTCACCACATGTTCACTCAGGGGCCTTTTCAATAGTTCCTATATAGCACATAGTACCCGAAAATATAATCACATAAGAAAATCCAGATGGACTCTCCATTGAAGATCTACAAGATCAACCAACAGATCCATACAAAAGAGCCATGGACTCATCCATTGAGCACCAGCAAGGCCAATCAACTAGATCCATACGCGAGTTCAGAAAATAACTCTAACACCTTGTTCCATTTTTCTTCCCCGATGCATGCGTGGGTATCTTCGGCAACCCCCCAGAGCCCAAGCACCGTATGGTCAGTACCCTCTAGGCTCCTTCATAGGTCACCTAGCGCTTCACTCATAGGCTGCTTCCTTGGTCCCTCATCCACCGTACTGAAAGCTCACCATTTAAATTATACCAAGGCTGGTCAAGGCCTCGGCCGACCTTGCTACGTGAGACGTCCTCCGTTGACTCTTTGTCAACTATTGCAAATTTATCACTTAGGTCTCCACACGACCTCATTCACAAGATGGTCAAAATTCTTCCCCAGCATTCATCACTAGGCCTAAAATTGACATCCACATGATTATTAGTTGTCCAGAGTTTTTTTAGGCTAGTGTAGTGAATAGCTTAGAAATGTTCCTTTAACACATTTTTTACAAAGTTGGAGTTATTAGGAGAGGTAGATATCAAGAAACGTTACCTTCAAAGCATCGAAAGTGGCAAAATAAGTACCTCCTTATTAAGCATACCAATCTATGGTGGCAACAGCAAAATAAGTGGGTTTGTACTTCAATCCATGGTAGCACCTTTGAGTGTGGGACGGAACTATGCCATCTTTACCCAATCTATCACTATCTAATTAACATGACATACTAATTGAAATGTTGCAACTTCATCCAATCTTTCATTATTTAATTGAAATGCTGCAATGTGAGTGTAAAGATTATTCCATGTTGCAGCCTTGATAGAGGGTTGAAAATCATCATACTAGATGATGTGACGGACCAAGCCATGTGGGAGGAAGCCCATCAGAGATAAAGGACCCTCTTAACCACATCTTTGGTGGTTAACTAGGTAGATGATTGGTGTGCCAAATTACCAAAAAAATATTGGCAAAGTTATGGTGAAAGTGCTAAGGTTTTAAGAGATACAAATTTTCAAGAGTTTCAAGAGAGTATTTTTTTTTAGAGTTGTGTACAAAGTGCTTGAGTATCAAGAGATACAAATTAGACAAAGTTCTCGAGTTTCAAGATATCCAAAATTTTCAAGAGTTTCAAGAGAGACGAATTTTCAAGAGTTGTGGACAAAGTGCCTAAGCTTCAATCAACATATACAAACTAGAAAAAGTTCTTAAGTTTCAAAAGATCCAAAATTTTGGTGCTTTGTAATAATGTCTAGCCAAGGTGTATGCTAACCACTTAATTTTAATTGGATTAAGAAGGAAAAAATGAGTCGACACCCTCTATTGAGCTCTCTAATAAAGAAATGTATATTGTTGTGTGGTTTCATTAATCAAGGTTTATGTCATTATTAGAATTAGAGAGGATTAGCAAGCTTATGGAAAATAAAATTGAGGATAATCCATATTGATAAAGCATGGCACACAAACTAAGTAAAAATGATTAAGCTAATGAGAATGGTTAACACTAATCACTAGATTTATAGGTCATAATCAAGTATCTCTATTAAGAAATTTGGACCTCTTAAATAGGCATTTGGATACATTAAGATGCCGATAGAAACTCATGTGCCTGAAATGAGGAAGGAACCCCTATGATCTTGCCTACACCTCCTCAATAAAGCCTAGAATCACTCCACCTCTCCACTGAATGAGGGAGGTGCCCCTTTTACATATATTATTAAGCTTTGACATGGACAAATAACCTTAGACCAATGTAGATATGGTGATTCCAATACCCCCCCTAACATATTACTCATGGCAAAATGATGATGTTATGATGTTAATGCTAACTCCTATTAGGTCATTCCAATTACGGTTTATAATGCTATTGCTCTTTTCATCTTACCTGTTTATGATGACCAATGCTAGTGCCCATGTAGGAAACTAGTTATGCTTACAATGCATACATAATGCTTAGAATAGAGAGGTGACCAATAGGAGGGGCATGGTCCTAGATTGTCTCATTTGCAAAATAGTTGGCCTCACAAGAGACTTCTTCTTGGCTGTCTTCTTCTCCACTTGACTCTCCTCCTATAAGTAAGTCCTTTTGGGCCTTGTTCCTCAAAAAGCAATCTTTTTCAACATGGTTTGATTTGCCACAAAAGTCACATGTATTATTTGGAGAGTCCACTGGGTCCTTTAAAGTTTATATCATCCTTTAAAGGATCCCTTATTCTTGAATCATCCTTTATTGAAAGCAGGCCTCTACTTTAAAGTGGTTACCTCAACTTTGTTGATTTTATTATCTTCTTCGAGAAATGAAGCTTTGAGATCTACTAGCTTTGTAGAAGGAAGATTGAAGACTATAATATAGTAATAATTTTATTACACAACTCTTGCGGTAAGCTCTTTAGGAGCATTGTAGTGACTTCATCTTCTTCAAAGGTTTTCTTGATCCATGTGCAAGTTGTGTTAGAATGCTCTTCATGTAGTTCAAATGAGTGGAAAGTGAAGCTCCTGGATTCATCTTTAGCTCAAAGAACTTAATGAGAAGACTAATCTTTGAGTTCTTGGGCTAGGGCTCCAAACAATACACTTAATACTTTTCATGCTTCAAATGATGAATCTTTTTCATCTATATGGTTTTAGATTTGGAAGAAAACATATTTTACACAGTACTTTCCATATGAGTTAATTGATATTGTGGGTCAAACAGGTTGATTGTGCACTAAAACTTTACCTTCAATAGTCTTTTACCCTTGCTTAATAGCTAATGTTTTCACATTATTTACCTTTTTATTACCACTAGGTGTGCCACAAGTGTCCTTATATCACTATCATAATGGTTTTCGAAAGATAGATATATAGTTATTTTAAGGCAAACAAGTGCACTAACCTTGAATTGAAGTAGTTTGCATGTAAAGAAGAAAATCCCACAAACTTTCTTAAATAGTATTTTTGACTAAATAATACACTTTCTTATAAAACTAGGTGTGAAATGAAAGACAAAACAGAAATGCAACTCACCCTAGAATTAGGAAGGGTACCCAAATATGAGTCGAGGACGATAAAAATGTCATTGCCTTACATGCAAATAAGGCTATAACATTTCCTTATCAAAGAATACATGTAGACTATAATACACCCACCACATATAAGAAAGTTATGAATACTTGAGTCCCATGTTAATATCAACAAGTGATTGATGTATACAAAGCTCTAAGGTTGTGCACTTTCATGTGGTGCATGCAAAGCAAAACATTTTAACGATAAAATTAAATAGTGCATGTGTGAGGAGCATTGCACACATGTAATCTCACCTTTTTTAGTGTCACATTTGAAGAGAAATGCATGTGAGCATGCTTTAAGCAATTGTAATAAGGTGCTCAACTTGTAAATGTGAACTAGTGTGACATGAAAAATTAATATCTTTCATTTTCAATTTTGTGCATATTTTGATGGTTTCTCAATGGTAATAAGGTGGAAGCTTGTCCAAGAAGATTACGGCACCCACAATGGAATAACGACAGCGTGGTGATGCGGTGGCTTGGCGACTACCTTGATAACAGCATTCTATCTTCAAATATAATGGTTTTACTTGATTTAGGGTGCACACATTGTAAATGCCACAAGTATGCTTGATAAATACTTTGGTATGGTAGATAGGCTAGTGATGTGGAAAATAAAGTGGGCCTTCATGCTCACATGGATTTTAATTGTATTATTAATGTAGTATTCACCATAAGGCTACAAGTTGGGGAGTGTGGAAGGCATGTGGAGGAGTGTGTGTAGGTGCATAATTGGGAAAGATTCTTCTAGAATACCTACATGGAAGAGGAGAATTCCGCCATGTGTAAGTGGGATCTCCACCTACATTCCACTTAGACTTAGCTATTATCTCATCACACTTTCAAAATAAAAAAGTCTTCAATTTTATAATCAATAGAAGACTTAGCCTAAGAGGACAATTGATGGTGACATTAACTAGATCAAAAAGGGAGCCAAACTGGTCCAAATCTTGTCCAAATTGAGTCAAACTGAACCTGAAAAATTCTAGAACCCAGTTAGACTTGGTTAGTGGCCTCCCTCACCTATAAATAAACCCTTTGTTGTTTGTAAAAAAAATATTGGAGCTATACCATGCCAGTATTATATCAAAATAATCATATTTTCTATTATCCCTTAAATTTTTCTCTCTTGGGAGCTTGGAGCTCTCTCTCTCTACAACAACTCTTGGAGTTGCTCTTCTGCTCTTGGTGGACCAATTGATTGGTCAGGGGCTTCATGCTAATAGAGAATCAAGCCAAACTTGGAGGTAAAATCAAATTTTATGGCTTTCTTCTTCTCAACTCCTCTCAAGCTTGAGAAGCTTCCTAAATGAATAATTTAATTCAAATCAAGCTTTCCTTTAAAGTCTTAATGTCTAATAAAGAGAAAGTTAATCTTTATGCTTAATTTTAATACTTTCTTTAAATAAATCTCTCTCTCTCTAAAAAAGAATAGCCATCTTTATGGCTAAATCCCTTGAAAACGGATGCTTCTCAATGATAGTCTCTTAATTCAAAGCTAAATTCTAGGCTTGTTAAGCTAGAGACTAAGAAAATGGTATTTTTATGATTTTGTGTTAACAAAATAATGGTTATTTCTTTTAGATTATTTATAAGTAGTTAAAAACTACTTTGATTGATTCTAAATGAGAAATAGATTATCCTATCAATTTGGGAAAAGAGAAATAATGAAATGAGCTTAATCTAGTGGGATAATCATAGTTAAGTTTTTAATTATGGTTAAAATTATGATTTATTCATAGTTTGATTTTAAGCATAAAAGAGGAACTACTATCATATTTTCATTACAAGCTTTTATTCTTTAGAAAAAAATTGAGAACTATCAGTAATAGCAGCGAAGCTATGGTAAAATTTTTAAAAATAAATACATATCTTATTTTTATGCATAATGCTAAAAGAGGACTTCCTACCATATTCTAGGATTGGACATCCTATGCAAAAAGAATGATTTTCATCATATTCATGAAAAATAATTTTTTTATAATTATGCTTAATTAATTAATTATGAGAAAAGAGTAATTTTTGGTAAATTTATTTTTATGCAAAAAGAGGAATTCCCATTATATGTGAGATCCAAGTATTTAAATGGTAAAAGAGGAATTTTTGGTAAATTTATTTTTATGCAAAAAGAGGAATTCCCATGATATTTGAGATCCAAGTAATTAAATGGTAAAAGAGAAATTATTGACATAATTCAAATTATGAGTATTTATCAAAAGTGAAATTTTGAGTATTATTAATTTTATTGGGAAATATGGGTAGAATTGATTTTTGTAAATCCCATGAATCTTTTACTCAAAAGAAGAATATTGAATATATTTCACTTGAAAAATTTGAGAAAGAATATGAAAATATCCATCAAGAAAAAGTACCTTTAACTAGGCCAAGTAATTGACAGAAACTTAGAAAAGTCCTATCGGTATCAAAAGTAGAAAACGGTACTAAATGTGAATGCGATGTGATAGATATGCATGTGAATGAATGTGGGATGTGAATGGGTGTGATGGATGGGAATGGATGTGATGGATGTGATGAGATGTGATGAGATGTGAGTGGATGTGGTGAGATGTCAATGTGATGTAATGAGATGTGAATGGATGTGATGTGATGTGGATCTACTTAGATATGAATGGATAAGATATGATGTGGATAGATGAGATGTGATGTGATGTGGACTTGGGTAGATGTGAATGGATGTGAAGTGACGTAAATAGATGTGAATGTGATGTGATGATATGTGGATGTGATGTTGATCTAAATGAATCTAGATGGATGTGATGTGATATGATATGAATGGATGAGATGTGATGTTGATATATTGTGATGTGATGTGATGAGTGGATGAGATGTGAAGTGGATATGTTGTGATGATGAGGATAGATGTGATGAGATGTAATATGATGTGATTGGATGAGATGGATGAAGGACGATGGGAATACATATGACTGGATGTGGAATAAGCAATGTGAATTGATGTAGAAGAATGTGGAATAACGAGAAATGATGTGGAACAATGTGAAAAGATGAGAGTTCGTTAGAAACTTTATTTATGAAACCTGTTTTTAAATGACTGTTTTATGTCAAGAATGCTGGGGAAGAATTTTGACCATCTTGTGAATGAGGTCGTGTGAAGACCTAAGTGATAACTTTGCAACAGCTGACGAAGAGTCAACGGAGGACGTCTCGCGTAGCAAGGTCGCGGCCGAGGTCTTGACCAGCCTCGGTACAATTTAAATGGTGAGCTTTCGGTACAGTGGATGAGGGACCAAGGAAGCGACCTATGAGGAGTGAAGCGCTAGGTGACCTACGAAGGAGCGTAGAGGGTACTGACCATACGGTGCTCGGGCTCTGAGTCACCTAAGATACCCATGCATGCATCGGGGAAGAAAAATGGAACAAGGTGTTAGAGTTATTTTCTGAACTCGTGCATGGATCTGGTTGATTGGCCTTGCTTGTCCTCAATGGATGAGTCCATGGCTCTTTTATATGGATCTGTTGGTTGATCTTGTAGATCTTCAATGGAGAGTCCATCTGGATTTTCTTATGTGATTATATTTTCGGGTACTATGTGCTATACGAACTATTGAAAAGGTCCTTGAGTGAACAGGTGGTGAGCGTTCTGGTTGCCAATGGAACCATAGGTACATCGATGAAGGAATGATTATAAATTGGAATTCAAGCTAGATATTTTGGAGGATTATGATCAGTGATACTATGGTTTCATTAAAAGATTATTTTAAAGACAGCTGAATCTATGAAACAGGCAATTTCATATTGGGTGTGTAAGTGGTGTGACTATCTTGAAAGTTTGCTTGAAGCACCGACTAGGGGGCCTGGGAAATCTTTTCCCTGGTACTACCCGGGGCAAAACATAACTAAATTTCTAAATGGATCCTATCACTATAGTGGTTGGGCGGTTGGCTAACCCATGGGATTGGATGGGGTTAGGCTGGAGGACTGATGGATCTCTAAAATGAGACTCAATTCTATTAAGTTACGATAGTTGAAGTAAATCCCGAATGACCCTTGTTCTATGGAAAAGAATCAACGCTTGTTCCTCTTGATGAGGAAAAAAGCATTGGACTCTATGATCCAAGTGCAAGACTCTTCCTTGATCTAACCATGAGACTTACGGGCTTGGTTGGATCAGTTTGGTAAGTGATGACCTTGACTACGTTAGAATAAAATATCTTGGAGGAATCGCCTACGTCTATTGGGCGAGGGAAGTTTTTTCGGGTTCGGTTTTGGAAGAACCGAGGGATTAGTCTCTTGTCTAGATATCCATTGGGCGAGGCCCCGAGTGAGAGGTTCTGCCCTACGTAAGAAGTGCTACTTCCGCTGTTAGTACCCCGGAATTTGTTTGCGCAGAGGGGGTAGGGATCTTTCAAGGCAATTGAACCAAGCATAATAAACAAGTTAAGATTTAGGCTTCATTGAGTACTTTTGACAATGGACAGCTTTAATGATTGTGTCTAAGTTTGCAGTTATGGTCGCAAATTACTTTGTTGGGTCATAGAGGATTGATAGAAAAACATTTCAGAGCGTATGCTTCATCATCTTCTCTTTTTTAGGCTTCTTCTTGAGTTACTTTTGTCGGTGTTACCGATTGTTTCTCGGGCTTTATGATAGCTTTATTTGTATTGTTGAATTTTTCTCCCTAGTCTTATAGCTTTCCAGTTGTTCATGGTGCCTTGTCAGCTGCATGTGCTTTTCCACTTGCTTACCCATCATTTTTTCTTCATCGGTGTGTTATGGCTTGTTTTGATCACTACTAGAAACAAATTACAAACTTACCTCCATAAGCTACGACTATTGTGGAGATTTTTTTGATGGGGCCGATTTTTTATTGGTTGAGCTCCACACCTCCATGGGTAGCAATTTCTGTTGCCATCTCTTGGGGGCATTGTCACAATGCCATGTTAGAATATGGGTCATCATCCCTCCCTCTCACCTTAAATCATTCACACATACTCACTATAATGTATTAGAAAAGGTAATTAGCAAGAGGATTGGAAAGAGAAAGACTCTTATTACACAATGGGAGATGATGTTACACTATGAGAGAAAGTGACTTATATTTAAGGTCATAAGTGTTCACACACATGTAAACTATCATCGACCAAATTCCCAAGGCTTGTAAGTGGCCTATTTCTTATAGTACATTCATAGGGAATCCATTCTAGCTAGTTGCCACATGCTCTTAGAGCAAGAATTGCCATAAATATTCTATCAGAACATTTTGAGCACTCGTCAAAGTTGTAGACTTGGACATCATTGCTTCATAGTTTGATCATACATGCTTTTGGTGTCCCCTTCTTTGCTATTTGATGTAAAATTATAGTGGCAACTTGTGTTAACCCCAAAGTGATGATTATGATGTTGTACGAATATCCAATGGTCATTGTTCCTCTAGAAGGAGTGGGGAAGAGTAGTTAGTAAATGATGAAGGTAGTAAACACAGTGAGGATTTTTCTTGTGCTAGGGAGAACTGAGAAGTTGTTTTTTTTATGAGTATGATGTTTCATCAATGTCCAATGGTCATTGTTCGTCCAAGAAGGAATGGTGGGAAAGACAAGTTAGTAAATGATGAAGTTAGTAAACTAGGTATTTCCTCATAGTAGCCTTGAGAATTTCTACGAAAGAGGTTGATGAGTATTGTGCTTTCTAGGCTCTTAAGATTTACATTTTGATCATTTCATGGGTTGGTGAGGTATCACCTCATAGTAGCCTTGAGCTACTAAACTATTTTTGTACCCATTTTTTAACACCATGAGTGTAGTAGCCTTGAGCTACCCACCTTTTAATACCTTGAAGATATCTTAACATTAGAGAATATGCCTTCTTTTCTAGAATTAAAGGTTTGGTTCCTTTCTTAGCATGGAGTAGTGACATTTGTTGGTTTAGGCAGCATCAATGACAAGTCTTTGGTCCTCCTTCTCTTGCCTTGAGTTTTATTCTTAACCTCTTCAAATTGTGTAGCTTTGGCTTTCTCGAGTTTAAGAGGTTATAAATACTTTTTTTGGTTTTTTTTTAAGATATTCTCATGTACCCATTACATAGGTTATTCTTTTCCATGTTTTTTGTCTTTTACTCACACCTTATTGTGACATGTGAGCACATTTAGTGGAATCGTGGGACAAGCATCCATTCTCTATACTTAAGGTATTGAGAGTTGGATATTGTGAGGTAGCTTGTAATTAAACATCTCTCCTTGGGTAGTCTATGAACATGTGATCAATGGCACATCATTCACACAAGGGTTATGTGGTGTGAGGAGCTGTAGGTGCATTTCACATTGGGCAATTTGCAAACTTGTGTGTCCATGATAACAAAAGCATTGCAGTGTTTGTCTAACTACTTTCTGAATTGTTTTTATCCTTAGTTTTATTTCTATTTGAGTCAAGGAGACTGAATGTGTGTGCATGGGACTCCTTGGCTTTTGAATTTGTTATTATGCAATTGTGGCATTGAATATAAACATTATGACATATCATGACCGGAAGACTTGCAACTACAACATTGAAAGAGTTGAATAGGGTTCATGCAATGTGAATTACGATGGTGGTGCCTACAATGTGCACAATATAATTGGACTATAAGAGAAAGGGATTGTAAGGATTGCTAACAATTTAGCTCATCCGCTTTCTTATAGTAACTTTCAAAGCTTTCAAGAAAGGTATTATAGAATTCTGCAAACATCTCAATGGACATCTCAGAGATCAATGGATCTTTACTCTTTGCTTTCAAGACTTCATCTCAATGGTATCTTCCATCATGTTGTCATCTAAACGAATTGTTTCTTTGCACCATTGATCAAAAGAATCTGGATTTGAGACTATGATAAAATTGTATAAAGAGTTTTTCTTTCATCCCATGAGGAAGCATTGCTTCATTTGTGCATCATTATTTTTCTCCTAGTCCTCTCATTGTTGTGAGTTCTGAGTTCAAGGTTTTCATGCATAAGACGTAATCCCGTGTGGTTTTCTTAGGTCTCCACTCAATCACATAAAGTTCTATTGTAGCACTCCACCTAAGGCCTTGTCTCAAGAATCCATAGATAAAGGTTATCTTCAAAGTTTTAAATTTACCTTAATTGCTAGTATTAAAGTGATGAGCCATCTTTATTGGCCTTGTCTCAAGAATTCATAGATAAAGGTTATCTTCAAAGTTTTCACCTTAATTACTAGTATTAAAGTGATGAACCATATCTATTGGCCTTGTATAGATTAATTGCACGTACCTTGGTAGGGCAATCCAAACTTCCAAATGCTTCACATCACTACTTAAATATTTGCATGAATTGAACATGATCAGTAGATCCATCATATTTGCCTATGAGCTTTGAAATTTCTATGGCCATGACTCTAAATGACTCCTTTGGGTCATGTGTAGGTCCTTCGGTTAAAGCACCAAGTAATATTTGTGTAACCCCCCTTTCTAGATTGTGTAATATTACTATAGTTTGGGCATTTAGGGATTGTGAGGTTTATGGGGATACTAACTTTGAGCATTCGTAAGAAAGTAGGACCAATAATTGTATTTGCCATAGGACTAGTTTACTATGGGAAGTTACCAAGGATCCGATTGCACAATTGGAGACATAAGATTGGTCTAATACATGGCAGATGTGATTAGGGGTCGTACTTGAGGCATGGACCTCAAGGGCTAGTAAGTTTGGATTAAATTTTGATATTGGCACGTTCCATCCCTAGGTTAGCCATTATGTCCAGTGATCTCTCTTTCTTTTTTGGGTTAAGTTTTACGCTTGTAAGAACATATTCTTAAGTTTTTTATGCGAATTTAGGTTTTCACATCCCCCTTTGCCTAGTGGGATCATGTCCTCACATGATCATTTTTATTTGTGTTTTTTTTAAACTTTCATTATAGCTCATAACAACATATGTATGCTTGGTCTACCCCCCCCCCCTATGTAGCTCATAACAACTTGTCTATGCTTGAACAAGGATCCGTTAGCATGAATTTCCTCTTAGGCGCTAGGGCATATAATGCTCTCTAAGAAATATTTTTTCGAAATGTGCACACACAAGTGGTTTCCTAGATGGTAGAGAAGGTCTCAAAACCTATTTTCCGTCACTGTCAAATCATGTGTTTTTTTGGAAAAAAAATGTCAAAATGACTTAATTTTTGTAGCCCTCTTTAGAATGTGTTACAAAAAGAATCTAAAAATAAGTTCTATGAGAGAGTTATAGTATTTTTAAAGTACTATTACTTTGTTCCCCTTATCTTATCAAAATTATTTTGTTTGGTCTCTCAAATGGTAGTCCCAAAGTGGTCCATAAACTTGCTTTTGTTGACTTTAGAGTGTTTTTTGCCTCAATTTCTGGGTCAACTTTTATAGGGCCAAAAAATGGAAATTAGTCACATCCGCTCAAGGAACATTAGAAAAAATATGGACTCTCCATTTTGCCCCTTAAGGAGTGAATAAAAAAAGATTGGCCTGACCAATGAGAGAGCTGGGATTCTAGATCCATGTAACATGGATATTTTTGTCGTATCTTTGCCCAAATCTCTTAAGACAATAAAATAATAGAGCCCATATCTTTAAAAAATAGAGAAATGTCAGATTCCATATCTTTCATGTCAGATGTACCTTGTGGTCAGCACATGGAAGTTTGAAAATCAATTTTTTTTCCCCATTTTTTATGTTTAACTTTTTACTTTTCCTCCTTTTGCATTTCATTACTTTTTCATTTTCCCCCTTTTTTTGGTGGAATTCAATTTCACCATATCTTGTGCAACTTAGGTTCTTTCTTCACGAAAATTTACAGTCATGTTGTTCTACACCATAGCTCTCTCCTAAAATTTTATCTCATTTGGACAAAACGTGTGTGAGTTATGCCCATTTTCTCACATGAACTTTCTCTTCTCTACACCACATATAGCTATCTTGATGTGAAGCGGCTTTAAATTCTTGTGAATAATTATCATATGTTTAGGGTTTGTCTATGTTTCGTCTGGATGTGAGTAATAATCATAGGTTTAGGATTTATTTATGTTTTGTCTTGATGTGCTGCTATTTATTTTCTCAGGAGCAAGGTTGTGTAAATCAAAGCAATAAGTTGCTATTTATTTCTTGTTATTTTAATCTTTATTTGTTGCTTTCAATCTTCTTTGCATAGTATTGATTTGAAGTGGCATAAAATACCACAGTAATGATCATAGGTTTAGGATTTGTTTATGTTTTCTCTTGATATGTTGTTGTATGTTTTCTCTTGATATGTTGTTGTTTATTTTCACAGGAGCAACAAGGTTGTGAGCAGTAAGTTGCTATTTATTTATTGTTTTTCTTATCTCTATTTGTTTATTACAATCTTCTCTACAATCTTCACAGGAGCAACAAGGTTGTGAGCAGTAAGTTGCTATTTATTTATTGTTTTTCTTATCTCTATTTGTTTATTACAATCTTCTCTACACAGTAATGATTTCAAGTGGCATAAAATACAACAGTAATGATCATAGGTTTAGGGTTTGTCTATGTTTTATCTTAATGTGAGTAATGATCATAGGTTTAGGGTTTGTTAATGTTTTGTCTTGATGTGTTTATGTTTATTTTCATAGGAGTAACAAGGTTGTGTAAATCAAGGAAGTAAGTTGATGTTTATTTCTTGTTGTTTTTAATCTTTATTTGTTGTTTTAATCTTTATTTGGTTTATTTATACATTTGTTTGGATCCTGTGAAGTAGTTAAGAAAACTAAGATTACTTATCAATACAAGTGTCCATCTGAGGATTGGATGACTCAGTTTACTGGGTGAGTCATGGCATCTCAAGAGAACTCACCACGATGATATCATTGAGTGCAGAATAACTATGTCAGATGTTACCTTTAGGTAAGATTGCAGAATTATTGTGTCTATTCATTGTTGATGGTTTTATTCATAAGTACTTCATTGCAAGATACTAATTGTTGATTGTTGATTGTTGATTGTTGATTTTATGTTTTTATGTTGGTTGTTTTTGACAGGTACTTCATTACAAGACAAACTTTGTGCATTTTCTTCTTCAAGTATAAGAGGTGACGACTTCTACGAGGAGAGTGGCTCAACTTCGACCAAGACATGCGAGATGGCACACATTCAGCACTCATTGATGTGAATATTCTTTGGGAGGGTCATGACCCTTTTAACGTTAATGTAGAAAGTCATTGGCCCCTTAGTTTTCTGAGGCAGGAAATCCAACTCATGTCCAATGATCCCCCTTGTAATTTTTATTTTAAGTTGGATGGTAGGAAGGTTGGGAGTCGAAGTGAACATTCCAAAACATGCAAGCAGTGTGTTTCTCCACACATCCTTGAAATTGTAGAGTCCATGTAATTCTTATTCTTTCAAGTGAATACTAAAAACTGTTTCTTTAAAAGTGTTGTAAATTTAATTTTATTTCATTTTCATAAATTATAATGTTTTTTCAAGTTTACTATGTTTTGGACCCATTAATATGTAAGAAAATAAAGATAAGTATAAGTTAGTACAATTGTAAATATAAGTATAAATATATATTTAAGTGTAAATAATAATATAATTAATTATCCTAGAAATATAAATATGATTTATGATTTATTATATTTTAATGAAGTGTCATTAATTTTTGAGTCTATGGATATAAGTATAAAAATAAATATAACTTTAAGTATATATTTAAGTGCAAATAATAATATAAGTAACTTTGTAAGTAATAAAATATAATAATAATAATAATATGTAACAAGAAATAGAAGTATGATTTATTATTTATTATATTTTATTGAAGTGTCCTTTATTTACTAAAGTATAAAGATAAGGTATTAAATTAAATATAAGTTTATAGATATTTTAAGTACAATAATAAACATAAGTATAAATTGCATCCATCCAGTCTTACAAAACCCAAAGTCATGACCCACCACTAGCTTCATTGAGTGCCATCACCTCCTCATGAGTTTTAATGAAATAAATATTACTCCATTAAAATTTTAATAAAATATATATTACTTTATTAAAGTTTTAATGAAATAATATATAAACTTATATTTATAAGTATAAGTAGGGGTTATTTTCATTCACTTCTATTGTATTCTCTATCTCTCACTTTCTATCCACCTTGCTTGTTGCTCCCTTTACGCCTTCACCATGGCTTCTCATCATGATGTGTTCACAGTGGATGAGTAAAACCTGTTACGGTCAGATGTGGGACTAGATTTACCCTAGGTTTTGTCAGAGTGTTGAGCTAGAGAATATATTTAGGACTCTAGAGCCCGATAGCTCAGTGCTTGCAATTTTTACATGGGATGTGATGATATCACATTTTTTATCCCTGACACTCCACTGCTCGGTGGATACCCCTAGAGTTCCTCTTCTCCATGAAGAGTGGTGACAACCATAGAAAGGTTGTGCAAAGATCACTTGCACATGTCCCCCCCCTTCTAATCTGCCTCTAGTGCCCCTCACTTTTGAGGAGGCAAAATCGATCGATCTCATCGAGCGGGATATTGCCTTTGCTATTTATATATTATGCTCTAATTTTGAAGAGGAGAATGATGAGGAGCCAGTGGTGCCTCTTCTCACCTATGAAGAGAAGGAGCCAGAGGAGATAGTCGTGGAGACAAGCAAAAAGAGGAGATAGTCCTGGAGACAAGCAAGAAGAGGAGACACGTAGCTTGTCTTTGGACTTGTCGACTATCCACCGAGGCAGCCCATCCTATTGAGAATGCAAAACTTGCATCATTGAGTGCCATCACTATAGATGGTGTTGAGTACTTGCTCATGCAGGATGTCCTTGAGGTCTTGGATTTGAGGGAGGAAGAGCTCTACTACCACCTTGTCCAGGATGTTGATGAAGACCTCATTGACTTTGACACTGTGGATGTCCCTCCACAAGTAACTGAGATTGGTTGATACGATGGCACAAGCATGAATGATTTCTCTACAATCATCCACATCCAAAGAAGTGCTGCAGAAGCTGCTCCTGAGTATAATATCTTAGATGGAGAATTTGAGAGGCTGTAGGAGGAGCTCTTTGGACCTCAACCATGCGTTAACCTCTCGAACCCTGTACATGGTGATAGAGCGATCCCTGGGGGGCAGACCTAGATGCATCAGACGGGAAATAGTATAATGAGGTTGAGAAGGTACGTAATTTTTTTTAAAAATCTTCCTGAAAATTTATATGCAAGGCCTCAGGGGCCTGGGGACTCCACACATGTAATCTGGGATGCATCAAGGCCCTCGAGATGTTCCACCCATGCTGGTGAGGATGGCCCTGAATCTGTATTAAGAGACTAAGGTTATGTAAAAGGGGAAGAGAAGGGTGTGTGTGTGTGAATGGACCTATGGTCCACTAGCTCACCTATTTAAAGGTGGAGCTAGAAGGCATTTCGTATGGAGCAAGAAGCCTAGTTGTATTTGAGCAACTTAATAAGCAAGATATTTTCTTGTATTTTGTGAGTCTCTCTCCTCCACATAGTTGATCTAGCATGAGCACCACGAGATCTTAACTGTGAGATCCCTGTTCCCACCGCGCGACAGATTCGGGGTACTAGCAGTGCAACATTTAAGGCCATGGGTCACTTTCTTCAAAAAATATCTAGCTCCAGCCTTTCTACCTCCAACCTACAGGCACCCATGTTAGAGATCCAACCTCGGATATGTATTAAATGCTTGCATGGATGCAACACTATAGTCATCATAGGTTAGTCAGAATCGATAAAGCCACTATAGCCATTGGATGAATCCAATCCAAGGGAGCCTCAAGAGGACTCAACAAGATCCCTTAAGTATGCTAAAGCAATGCAGAGGATGCTCCATGATGAGGTTACCCATGGTAATGCAAATGCAGCCAAACCTTTTAGACCCAGGAGAGGAGTCAGACCTGATATGACAAAGTCTTCCCTCAACAAAATCACAAATCAAGGAATCTACTAGAATCCATAGAAAAATAACAAAAATATAGAGCATGTGCTGTAGAAAATAATGCCATATGCGAAGGTGCAGGACAGCTAAACCGGAGCATCCAACTGTGTATGGTGATTGGCCAACAAGGGGTACCAGCTAAACTAGACCATCCAAATATGTATGTTTATTGGCCAACACGGGGTACTAGCTATTTTCTAAAACTTGATGGCAGACTAACTAACAAGCACAATCTCCTTGCACAAGTAGATAGCACCTCAGGATGGCTCTTCAGATCTAACCCATTGATTTGGCATTTCTTAGTTTGCTCTTATATAAGGCCCCATTCATATTTGGAAACCTATTTTAATGGCCTAAACTCATGCTCTTCACTGCCGCGACACATGCTCTTGAAGTCTACCTCCAAATGTAAACTACACAACTATAAAAAATATATTTCCCCTTTGTAACGTTCCCATATGTGCACTTAATCATCTTGTATGATTTGAAATCATATATATTATATTTAATGGGATCCATGTTTTACTAAATGTACACGCACAACCGTTATAGGGGGGATGATGAGTGTTAGCATAGGAAATCACCCTAAGGCATAGCCATAGATGCCTAGGAATAAACCACCACCTAAGATGTTGAGGTCATACTCATGATGATGAGAAGTAATGCGGCATAAGCAATTATGATATGGCACGTTAGAATAGGCCATTCAGAGGACCACTATCCACCTAGGGAATCACTAAATAAAAGGCTCCTTATATGCTTGATATTGATGATGGATAGTAGGCTAAATACATTAACTAAATGGATGGTTAACATGCATTATGAACTAGAGGCTAGCTTTACTATACACAATGTTGTTACTCTTATATGTGTCTTTTTACAATAAGAGTTGCTTATGATGTGTTCCATTTATTTTTTTGGCACTTTGTCTACATGCCTAGTCAGAAAACCTACCTTTATGTGTGTGCTAACCCACCTCCTGTGTGTTGATGGCCGACTACCAACACTTAGACATAATGGAACCTGCCTCTATGTGTGTGCAAACACACCTTTGTGTGTCGATGGCCAATACCTAGTCATAAATGAAACAAAACTTCTTGGAACCAATAGCAAATTCAAGCCCCTTAACAAAGCCATGTATCACGGAACTCAACCCCATTGAGAGGCTAGTGTATATAATCATCAAACGAAGACCTCTTGACTCCTTCCCAAAGTCCACCTAAAGAGAATATTAAAGTTTACCTTGTCACCTCTCTGGCCAACATCAAGAAAGAAATAATGAATGTCATATGGAGGAACAAATGAATTCAATACGTGTCAATACCACCACTTCTTTGAACCCATCAAGAGACCAACTATTGGTGGAGACACCCGAGCCGGCCAACACATGGTGTAGGACACTTAGCCATAGAGTGTACCCAGAAAAGCTGACTATCCTAGGGGACTTCTATTCATATTGTTAAGAAGAACCACAATGAATATATTTTCTCCTTGAAGAAAATTAATGAGAGAAGAAAGCAGGAAGAAGATCAAAGGTCCTTAGAAGCCAAGATGTCAACTCAGGGCTTAGGAGTTTGGTTCTAAATTTGGCCCAAAGGTTCCCATCCCAAAGTTATAGAGGAAGACCTCAAGCCCCAAATGACTTACCAAGGTCTAAAGACCTATCATCGAACTCATGTCGGTAGAAATTTCAGCGTGATTGAAGCTTTCAGAGGGCAAGTGAAATTTTTCAAGTCTGGGGGAGAAGGGCCATATAGCTCCAAATTATCCAAATTTGAGGAAGCAAACAAGGATACAAGCCCTTATTTGGAAGGTTTCAAAGGGGAAGGCCACCTCTTCAAAGACTACCTAGTCCCTCGACCTCCATTGAGGAACCTAAGGAAGAAAATACTAAATAAGAGACAAGTACCAACCTGGTGGAATTGGTAGAAGTTGTAGCATTCTCGATAGAGAACATGCAAAGAAGTGGCACCTTCCACCAAGAAGGTAAGGTTCTCTCAAGCTTCCCCCAAAAGAAAAGATAGTGTAAAAGTATAACCAAAGCACCATTAATGATGGGAGAAGCATTGGTTAAAGAGAAGACAAAGGAGAAGGTAATACCCTCAATTCAAATAAATGAAGTCAACACCCAAGCTCGTATCTAAGATCTTACCCACGAAGAACCTCTCCAAAACATCTCTTCTTTCCAAGGAGGATCCAGCCCTAGTTCCACCCCAAAGATCGAGATACTTATCAGCCCAACATCACCTGCAGGTAAGGAAATCCTTAATATTATCTCCACATGTAGGAAGAGGTTCAAGTCCCTTCTCTCCAAATAGAAAGGCTTAAGATCATCCATGATCTCACCTCCAAAGGAACCTTCCAAGCTGGACAAGGAAGTTCATGAAGTTGATTCCTTCATTGACTAGGCACTCCTGAAGTGGGAGTATATATTGAAGGATGTTGAGTTCTAGATGTCCTAATAGTAGATGGAGAGTGAACACAATGACAAATGAGACAATAAAAGATTTGGGCTTAGAAAGATTGAAGCCATTTATGCAAACTACTTGGCTTATTCAAATGGACGACCAAAGCAAAGTAAAGCCCCTGGATATCTTACTCAATGTAAAGATAACCATGGCAAGAAAGGATTATTGCAGTTTGAGCAATATTGTATGGTACTTCTCATATGGGAGAAACCGTGTCTATTCCAAGTGAGAGCAAGGTCATACAAGTATAAAGGCACTCTTACCATTGGGAAAGGAGTAGAAAGAGTGGTTTTAGAAATCTATAGAGGATATAGAGGAAAAGGTTCCACAACCCCGCCATTGGGAAAGGAGTAGAAAGAGTGGTATTAAAACACTATAGAGGATACAGAGGAAAAGGTTCCACAACCTTGGAAGATTCAACAGCTGAACCATAATTACTCAACCTTAGCCAAAATGGAATTGCTTAAGCTCCTAGAGGTAGGTTTCATATATTCAATGGTGGCTAACAATGAATGGGTTTCAGCTATTGTGTACCAAAGAAGAATGTGAAGTTGAGAATATATGTAGATTTCAGGAGACTCAATGCTAAGACAAAGAAAGATTGGGAGAATGGGAAGTTGACTCAATGCCAAGATAAAGAAAGATTGGGAGAATGAGAAGTTGACCACCCAATGCCAAGATAAAGAAAGATCACTTTGCAATACCCTTCACGGATCAACTCTTGGATAACACCATGGTTAGTCATGAAATGTATTCCTTTCTAATATCCTTCATGGACCAACTCTTGGGATAACACCGTGGTTAGTCATGAAATGTATTCCTTTCTAGATGGTGGTACAACATTTTAATGAAGGGTACTTATGCAAGAAAGTATATCTTATCATTAAATAATTAATCAAGAGAATAATATATTGATAGATAGATTCAAATAATGAATTACAATTACCAACAATAACATCATCTTCGTCATTATTTTTTACCCCTCCCACAGGCTTAATTCAATAAACGATAAAATATTCATAGATTTGATTAATTAATTTTAGATAAATAATCTCAATGATTATACATTACACATCAAAGATTGAATGATTTTCTTCATTAATTTAATGTTCTTCATTGAATCCATAGTTGAAATCCTTCAAATCTCCATTAATTGGCTTGAAAATAGTATTTTATTAGCCTTAAAATCCATGAATTTGGGTTTTAATCAATGCTATTAGTCACTCAAGAGAGTCCTAACATTGCTTAGGGATTTCAAACTCATATGTAGGAATGTGCAAAATTTGGGATTTGGGTGACGTATAACCACCTTTTCATGTGAAGGGGTGTCCCATGACACATAGTGAGACACTTCCTATCAACTAGTGTCACCACATTAAAGATTAGGCCTAGGGAAAAAAATGAATGAACCTTGTATCATTAGTTCAAGCCAAATGCCCATCCAAGTGTGTTGGAATGTTGAGGGTAGACACAACTTTGGGTTTGAAGAGACTTAACATAGGCTAAACAGTGAGACTATGGAAATCGGTGAAATTGTTGGGCTACCTCTAGCAATAGCCTCTTCTTCTCCCTCTTTGAGAATCCTGGGGGGGATTGTTAAGTAGCCAATAAGTTGGAAATATTAACATACCATGGGATGGTGGCCTCTCCACCAAGAAGAGGGTCGCATCTGGGAAGTCAAGGTCCACAATATCCTTTATCTTGCAGAGTCCGAGACAAGTGGTCGTGAGAACATGAGATTTAATTGGCTTGGTGACCACTTCAAAGTCAAACTCTTGAAACAAGAGTATCACCTCATTGCACAACCATTGATATCTTTTTTGTTAAGAAGAATGTTCAAGGCTTCAAGATCCACAAGGAACTTGGCTAGGAGGTAATGATATAATTTCTCCAAAGAAAACACCACAGATAGGCACTCCAGCTCCGTGATGGTATAATTCCTTTCTTGATCTCTTGCTAGCATAATAAATAGGTTGGTCTATGTTCTTCCTTTTCTACTTCATGTCCTTTACTAGCTAGTTCTTTGGACTTCAAGTTGGAATTAGGTTCTTCCTTAACAGGTCCTTTCAATGGAATTATTATATCTTCTTCACTTATGGTGGTGAGAGAGGAGGAATCACCTTCTATGGAGATTTCTTCCAAAAATGTGACATAGGATGCTTTGGAATTCATCCACTCCTTGATGTTGTGGTCCAATGCTACTTTAAAGTCTTCATTGTTTTCTATAGGGGCAAGGTACTCCCCTAGAAAGGTAGAGTTGATTTGAATCTCTAAATCCAATAAAAGTTTGTCTCTTACTTTTGTGAATGGTCTTTAGGAAGCATCCATCCACTTCCTTCCTTAATCTTCATTCTTGGAAGTGTCACTTGGGGTGACATCTTGGTCAACATTTGTTGAGTCTTCCAAGGTAGTGGAGCCTTTTCAGCATACAACTTCAAGATAGCTCTTTTTATTCCTTCTCCAATGGTAAGATTTCTTTTGAACTAATTTGTTCTTGCTTTGCAGAGCTTGGTATAACAAGCCAGTTGTGGTTGGCTACAATCCTTCCAAAACCAAATCTTTAATTGTCTTGTTTGTCATTATGTTCACTGCTAACCTTCCATCTACCAAGGCATTTAGAATATAGCCTCCCTCAATCCATACTCCTATTTTAAGAATACCTAGGTCAATGAAGGCATCAACCTTGTGACCTTCCTTGTCTACCTTTGAGAAGTTCTCTAGAGTTGACGTCATGGCTGGTATCAAGCCCCTCCTTTTGGAGAGAAAAGCTTTAAACCCCTTCTTGCAAGGTGGAGACAAAACAAGGATTTTTTTGAAAGGGATGTTGGCATGGAAAGTGTCTACAAGATCATTTTCTTTAATTGGATCCATTTGTTTCTCCAGCCTTGTTGGAAAAAGGGAAACTCCTACCTTGATTACTTTGGGGTTCTCTAGAGTTGACATCATGGTTGGTCTCAAGCCCCTTTGTTTGGAGAGAAAAGCTTTGAACCTCTTCCTACAAGATGGAGACAAAACAATGTTTGAAGGTGATGTTAGGCTGGAAAGTGTCTAGATCTTTCAAAGATCATATTCTTTAACTGGATCCATTGGTTTCTCCAGCCTTGATGGAAAAGGGGCCACTCCTTCCTTGATTAGGGTGTATTCCCTAATCCTCTGAAGAAAGATATAGGCTTTAAAAAAAAACACTCCACATAACCATTGTCTTGGTAAGAGTAAGAGTAAGATCTTCTTTCCTTGGTGATGTTCTCTTCTCTCATATATTGGGGGGAGTAAGAATCTTACTAATGAGGACTGGTTTTCTTCTTTTCCTCTTTCCTTTTCTTACTTGCTAATTGTGGTTCATTCTTCTCATCAAACAATTCTTTGGGAGCTTTTTATTGATTTTTGATTGCATCCCCCCTAGTTATGCATACCAATAATGATACTTTCTCAACCAACATTTTAATTAAGGGTGCTTATGCAAGAAAGTAGATCTTATCATTCACAATCAATCAAGATAATAATTTATTGATAGATAGATTCAGATAATGAATTATGATTACCAAAAAAACAACATCTTCTTCCTTGTTTACCTCCTCCCATGGATTAAACAATGAAATATTCATAGATTTGATTCACTTATCAATTTTAGATTAATAATCTAAGTGATTATACATTACACATCAAAGATTGAATGCTTTTCTTCATGAATTTTGATGTTCTTCATTAAGTTCATCCTTGAAATCCTTCAAATCTCCATTAATTGGCCTGAAAATATTAGCCTTGAAATCCATGAATTTGGGCTCCAATTAGTGCTAATAACTCAAGGGAATGCTTTAAATATTGCTTCACGGATCTCAAACACATATGTAAGAATGCGCAAAAGTTAGGATTTGGGCAACTTATAACCACCTTTTCATGTGAAGGGGTGCCTCATGACATGTAGTGGCCCTTCATATCAATTCTAATGTCACCACATTAAAGTTTTGGCCTAGGGCTAAACCTTGTATCAATTCTAATGTCACCACATTGAAGTTTGGGCCTAGGGATGAACCTTGTATCATTAGTCCAAGCTAAATGCCCATCCAAGTGTGTGAGGGATGTGTAGACACAACTTTAACTTTGAACACGCTCGACATAGGCTAAATAGTAAAAATTGGAATGTTGAGGGATGTGTAGACACAACTTTGGCTTTGAACCCACTCACCATAGGCTAAACAGTGACTACGCTAAAATTGGTATCGGCAATGAAAATTACGAAAGGTTGGCAATTAAATGGAAATGACTTAGGATGTTTTGATAAATTATAACAGATTGATTATTTGATAATTTTCGGAACGGGAAAATAAATATTTTTAATTAATTTAAATAGGTGAATTGGAATGAAATGAGGTATGTTTAGGTGTTAATTGGAACGTAAAGCTGTGTAAAAATAATGGATAAGGGTTCAACAGATGGGTTGAGTGAAGTCCCCATAGTAGCTGAAAAAGACAGAGCCAAGACCACATTTATGCTTATAAGGTGATGCCTTTTAGATTATGTAATTCCCCACCAACCTTCTAAAGAGTGGTGGTGGTGGTTGCTTTCCAAAGTTTTTTCCATTTCATAGAAGTTTACTTGGATGATTTGTGCGTCTTTGGTAAGAAAAGAAAAGCACTTTGAATACTTGCAAAAATTCTTCAACAAGTGTAGGGAGTAGCTCTTAACCCATAAAAGTGTGTTTTTGAAGCATCCTCAAGAATACTCTTAGGTCATGTGGTTTCCAATCAAGGAATAGCAATAGACCTAGCTAAAGTGGAAAAGATAGCATCCCTCACAGTTGTAACCTCCCTAAAGTAGTTGAGAGGTTTCTTGGGTCATGTGGGATATTACCGAAGATGCATAGAATAGTTTGCAAAGAAGTCCACTCCTCTTCATAGATTGTTATGAAAGGAAGCCTAGTATTGGTCGACATGTGAATGCGAGGAATATTTCTTGGAGCTTAAAGAAATCCAAGGCACCTATCCTTGTCACCCCAGATTGGACTAAGGTATTACATGTATAGATAGATGTATCCATTGAGAAGGACTACGAACAATCCTTTATTAGTTCGCACTTACCAAAATAGACTAAGTTATCTATTATGCTAGCATGAGAGTTTATCACCGCGAAAGAAATTGCATTAATGAGCTAGAGTACCTAGCCATGTTGTTTTCCTTATAGAAGTTCCACCATTACCTTCTCCCCACCCACTTCAAGTTCCTTGTGGATCATGAGGCCTTAACCTTTCTTCTCAATAAACTAAATGTCAAGGGCCATGCATTGAGATGGATACTCTTATTTCAAGAGTTTGACTTTGAAGGGGTCACAAAGCAAGGGAAAGCTCATGCACTTGTCCCAAATTCTCCAAGAAGAAGAAGAGGAGATAATGGATCTTGACCTCCTAGGTAGATGACACTCTCTTCTTGGTAGAAACCAGCATCTCATGGTATGTTGATATTGTCAACTTATCGACCCAAAAATTCCCCCTAGGATTCTTAAAGAGGGAAAATAAGAAGCTATTGTTGATGGAAGCAACTCCCTATACTCTCCTTAGTGGAGCACTCTACAAGCAAAGGCAAAGATGGAGTCATAAGAAGGTGCACCGACAAAAGTGAAACCTCAATCACCTTGAAGTCTTGTCATAAAGAGACTTGTGGTGAACCCGTTACAGAAGGAGCAGCTATCGAGAAAGTCCTTGTTTGCAAGATATTGGTGGAAAAAACCCTTCACAAAGATGCCTTTGAATATTACAAGAGATGTGATACTTGCTAAAGAATGGGTAAGCCAACCAAGATAGGAGCTATGCCACTTAGCCCCATTATTGCCTTGAAACCATTTGAAAAGCGAGGTATCAACTTTGTGGGTCCAGCTAACAAGGAGAAGACCAATACATCTTGATGTGCGTGGATTAGGTGGCAAAGTGGTGTGGAGAAAAGGCAATGAAGACTGTTGATGGAAAGAATGTGGCCTTGTTCCTATACGAGAGCTATCATCCACAAGGTTTGGCATCCCCCCTAGAGGTGCTATAAGTGATTGAGGATCCCACTTTTTGAGATGTATAAATTCTAGCATAGGAATTCCACCCCTTATTAACGTCGAGAAAATGGACAAGTAGAGGTCACTAGTAGGATTTTATGCTCCATACTTAACCGAATGGTTGCAGCCCATAGGCATAACTAAGATGATAGGTTAGTGGAAGCATTATGGGCCTATAGGATTGCACATAAGGTGACACCCTTTTGCACAACTGGTGTATGGAACCAACGCAATCTTCCTAGTGTAGCTGGAGTTGCCATCCCTTAGAGTAGCTCTGAAAGATTGGGAGAGAAAATTCAATGAACCAAAGGCTGCTTCATTTGGAATATTTGGATGAGATCCAAAGGATATGTCCCTGTAATGCATAGAGCCACACAATTCAATGAACCAAAGGCTACTTCATTTGGAATATTTGGATGAGATCCAAAGGATATGTCCCTGTAATGCATAGAGCCACACAATTAAGAAGAAAGCCTTACCATGCCGATTTTCCTCAAGCCAAAGGACAAAAATTTGTTCCAGCTTGATGTGATATGGAGGTACACATTACCCAGGTGTCCCAACGAAAGTTCAAGATGCTTGGGGGAAAAGAATTTATCCTAGCTTAATGTGATATAGAGGTACACACTACTTACTCCCCTTGGCAAGGATGATGAATGTTGGTTCGTGAATGTAACGATTAAACCGATAACTTTTTGTGCTAGGGAGTCCTTACCCTCTTTATTTACCCTTTAATCTTTAATTCAAGGAGTCCCTCACCCTTTGCTCTATGATTCAGGGAGTCCCTTACCCTTTCCCTCACCCTTTGTTCTTTAATTCAGGAAGTCCCTCACCCTTTGCTCTTTAATTCAGGAAGTCCCTCACCCTTTGCTCTTTAATTCTTTTTCCCCTATTGGAAATTTGAAGAAATGTACGAGAGTGTTGCATTGGCACATATATGTATCCCTCCCTTCCCACATATGAAGAAATGTATGAGAGTGTTGCACTGGCGCATATATGTATCCCTCCCTTCCCACCCTCGCACAAGCTCCCTTGCTTGCCTCACGCATCCCTTGTTCAACGTTCACATTTGCCCAAATGCCTTTTCATGTTATCCACAGCTCTATTTTTCCACCTGTACCTTCCTCTTGATTTGGTTTTGGATGCATCCATAACCAAACTACCCTTCCCTAAGTGATATAACCACATTCTAGCTCCACCATTACCCTTACTGGGCACCCACATGGTCTTAAAAAATGGACTCTTTCAGCCGCATGTTGTCCATATTCTACATCCCAATTGGATATGTCCATTCTTATATGTTGTTTTTAGTGCACTGGACCCTATCCATTAACCCCACCCCGTTTTGATGTTGTTAAACACCCTCTGGTGTTGTTCGAGTGTTTAAAATGCTCATTTTCTTTGTTTGAAGGCCACCCATTCATAGTTTGGGGATGCGATTTCCTATGCACTCTTAGCCATACTTCCTTTATATGTTGATCCATCCATGTATAAGGTTTAACCCTCATGTGTTGGATGCATTCCATGGCCACAAGGCTTCTCAGGCACCCCACTTGAGATACTCAGCAGTCGCCTATTCTTAGTAATGCATGATCATCATCATACCCTCTTCCTTACTCTCATTTGTGTAGCAACTTTGGTCCACATTGGCTTGTGTTTTCCCTTATTTTGAAGCCTTACGCGGGGCTAGGTATGTCCACACTGTAAGGCTGTTGCCGGACTTGCTTTGTATTTGTTGCTTGCCCCCAAAGCCCAAACACATTTCCTTTTCAAGAGCTTTTGTGTTATCCCTTTGTCCATCCATGGCAACAGTCCCATGTTATACAATGTCCACAGATTTCATCGATCGAGCTACCGGTGAGTTCATTTACCTCTTCATGTTGCAGTGATTTGTGTTCACAATTCATTCATGAGAGTCATCTCAGGCACACTAGTGAGGAGCTCATCCACCCGGTGCTGAAGAGTCTGAGCCCAACATAGGTGGAGAGAGAGACGATCCTTGTAACCGCTTGTTCTTCAACAATAGATTCATGGTGTTGATCTTGTTGCACACTTTGTTGTCTATTTTTTGACATGTTATCAGAGCCATGGCTTTGATTGGTTACGCTGAGTACTGCATGATTGATCAGCACGGGGAGTTGTTTATTGCAGTGTGGTTGCCGAAGACGATTCTCTCTTGCTCTGCGTTTTCGAAGGCCTGATCTTGTGTTGCTGGTGTCAGACTTCAGTGGAGGCCTTGGTTTCATTTGGAGCATGGAGAGCTTGCAGTTTTTATGGAAGTGCATGGTTAGGCTTTTTTCTACCGAGAAAAAGCACCATTGGTTCGAGCAAAAACATGCGACCGTTCCTTTTGCTTCCATGTGGAGGCCAACTAGGTATCCTCCATGGGCTTCAAGGCAACAAGGCAGTCATGAAGGTGGCCACATGGTAAGGTGCGTGATGGCAGGCTCGGTATGCTACATGCGGAAGCTCTGGGTAGTCTTCTTTCAGTCCTAAACACCATCTTGGAACAACCTGATGCAAAACGCATACAGTGGAGAGAGAAGAGAGAGAGAGATAGGTGAGTATTCAGTATATCCATAATGTACAAAAAGGAAGTACAAGTCTTGCAACCCTTGGTTGCCTTCTTGAAAAGGTTTAAAACCTAATCTAAATCATAGTCTAGTGATCCAATCCAAGGTTGGACTGAAATGCTTCAAAACGATAGTGACCTGCACATGACATCCCCTTTTGCTAAACTTGATGACGGGATTCCAATCTTTGTTCTTGGATGACGGTCATCATCCCATTGTCTATTCACGGAGTCCCAACCTATCATCCTTCCCTTCCTGGCAACCTTTTCACTGAAAACCCTACCCGGTCTCGGAGTCCACTCTAACTCTGATGAAGATCTGTGCATCTGTTCCATCCTGTCTCCTTTTCATTCTTGTCGTGTCCTTGAACACTTTCTCTGGTCTTCTTTCCTGAGTATTGAGTCTAGCACTCTCACTCCACTCCTTGGAGGATCATCCTCCCCTGGAACCGTTGCCTTAAAGCCTTTCTTGGTGTGCTCCAAGTGGCACCCGACTCACAGGACTGCCATTCCCTTAGGTTTTGTGGAACACCACCAGCCAACCTCCTAGGAATTCTTCAATGTCTCGTGTTCCCACTACTAATGTGAATATCTCCTACAAAGAAGTGAAGGCTTGCGAAGAGTTTAAGGAGCCCTTTTATCACATGAGAGAAAGAAATTGTCCAAGACTATTTAGAGAATGGTGGAAAGTTTTACTCAATATTACTCCTTTCATGATTATTTTGGAGGAGGAGAAGATGCATTTGAGGGGGCTGTGTACTTTGATGATGAGGTCATCAAAGTAATCGACATGAAGACTCTCGTTTGTTGCCAGTGGATTCCATGATGGGGGTCTCTACAAGATCACCAATTTTTCTTCCCAAATCCCTCACACTGATTCCCATATTCATTAGCTTTTCACCCCCTTATTGGCTTTGGTGTTTGAGGCAAAGCATTCTCGCTTCGGTCATGTACCCATTGTTGCATTACTGTAGTTCCATTCTAAGCAGGTTGTCAACGGAGTACCTCAGCTCAGGTAACATCTGCCCATCCTGCATGATGGGCAAGCATCATCACGATGCATTTTCAGAGGAGGCCACTCATCGAGCAACCCGAAGACTGGAGCTTATACATGCAGATCTTGCAGGACCTATGGAGGTTGAGTCTCTTGGAAGGGCTCGATTTCATTCGCAAAGTCTGGGTATGTTTTCTGGCTCGCAAGTTAGATGCTTTTGCCAGTTTCAGGACTTGGATCGCGATGGTGGAAAATCAGTCTGGGGTAGAGTTTCATTCCTACGGATTGATAAGGGTGGCGAGTTTGTACCATTTGATGACTTCCTTGCTTCGAAGGGCATTCACCAACAGACTATAGTTCCTTACACTCCTCAGTAAAATGGAGTGTGGAACGAAAGAACTGGACCGTCAAAGAGATGGCTTGTGCTTTGTTGCATCATGTAGGTCTCCCTCCTACTTTTTGGGGTGAAGCTGCGGCTACCTCAGTTTATCTCATTAACCGCTCTCTCACAAAAGCGGTTGAGGGGATGATTCCGGAGGAGGCTTTTACAAGACATGAGCCTTCTGTTTCTCCTACTTTTTGGGGTGAAGCTGCGGCTACCTCAGTTTATCTCATTAACCGCTCTCTCACAAAAGCGGTTGAGGGGATAATTCCGGAGGAGGCTTTTACAAGACATGAGCCTTCTGTTTCTCATATACGGGTTTTCGGTTGCGTTGCTTATGTGCATGTCCTAGATAAGAAAAGGACCAATACCCTGGTAAGAGTTCCTGGCATGGTGATGAAGTCTCATGGAAGGGTGGACACCTTGGTGAGCATTCCTTGTACCTATATGGACGGTGCTTGAGAGGTTATGTACAAGATGAATAAGTTGGGAGATGGAATCCAGAATATTGTGCATAAAGCATTTGTGTGATTTGACATGCATGAATGATTTGTCTTAGTTGCCTAGATAATGCCTAGTATTTCTGCATGTGACTGTCCATGGGCTCTGAGGATGCCTGGAAACCTTGTAGACGCGTGTGTGCACACCTGTTTGGGACTGAGGCAGTGGTCTTATGTGTTTGCTAGGTGGTAAGTGACCCCAAACTCAATTTACAACTTATACTTTATTATACTAAGGTTTATGAGTGCAGGTGTTCACATACACTTAAATTTGGGTGGAAAAATTATGAAGTGTTCACATACACTTAAGTTTGGGCAGACAATTTATAGAGTGTTCACATACAGTTGGATCAATTTTTAATGAAACTTGGTCATTACTCAAGAGTGGATAACTCTACATGCAATATTAGCTCCACGAGTTGCTAATCTGGGAGGGGAGAAGCCAAAAATCAACTAGGCGCCTACTTCTAGCAGTTTTTGGTGTGGAACACTCTAGGGTTTTTGACAGGTGTCAGATTGCATGTTGGACATCTCTAGGGTTGGTGAAAGGGGCGGGCCTATTCCTCGCTCAGTGTGGTGTACTGTGCAAAGTTCCCTTGAACCCTTCTCTCTCTCTCTCTCTCTATCTTCTCTCTCTATATTTATATCTCTTGGATACGTGGTAGAATCTGTCACGGCACGCCCTGCTGGGCTTACAGTGGTATCAGAACAGGATTTCCTTTGAGGAATCTTTCTTGGGGTGACAGAACCATGTCGAGATTAGAGGGAAACCAAAGGCCTAATGAGGAAACAACTATGAGGCTGACCCAGGACTTCAGGATGGGAACCAAGGTCGTCGATCCATTACTCATGAGACCGCGGCCATGTCATCAGTAGAGTACCAAGACTTTCATGTAACGCGCGGAAGCTCTGGGGAGTCTTCTTTCAGCCCTAAACACTCTTGGAAACCTTCTGATGCAAAAACGCACCATCTGATGCAAAAACGCAGGTGTAGAGAGAGTAGAGAGAGAGAGTGAGAAGTGCTGGAAATTCAGTATATACTATGGTACAAAAAGGTACATATCTTTGCAGCCCTTGGCTGCCTCCTTGAAAAGGTGATAACACACCAAAACTGCCCTAGACTAGGACTTCTAATGACTCAAACCCCTAGTGGGTTGAATGAGATCAAAGATGAGCACTTGAGCCCTTTTATATGGGTCTTGGACCATGGAGGAGCTGGCCGACTGCTGGTCGGCCAGTTCAGAATTCTTTTAATGCCTTTTTTAGCCAATCCGACCAGATCTACTCCTGGCTCTTGAGGCGCATTCTGCTGCCCGACTGGACTCCAGTCCACACCCTCATGTGCCTGCAGCCGACTGAGACTTTCACCATCTTATGATGCGTTTCAGCCGCCTGGTTCTGTGAGCATCCTTTTGGTCCTTCTAAATCCTTGCTCCAAGTCCTGCTCCAGTTTACACTGCCATCAATGCTCTGTGCTCTGTCATCCTGGTTCTTCTACTGGTTCATGGTCTTTATCTGTTTGCCTCTTCTGGATCTAGCCCTGAGAATGTCCATGGCATCTGTGATGCACATGACATCCCCCTCTGCTAAACTTGATGACGGGAATCCAACCTACTCTTGGATGACGGTCATCATCCCAATCCTGTCCCGAAGTCCCTTTGTCATCATCCATCACTGGCAAAACCTTTTTCTCTGAAAATCCGGTCTGTTCTCCAAACCACTCTGTCTCTGATGAAGATCTATGCATCTGGTCTTCCTCTAGTCCACAATCCATTCCTGCCCTGACTCTGAACACCGTCTTGGTCTTCGTTCCTGGAACTGAGTCTGGCACTCTCACATCACCCTTGGAGGATCAACCTCCCTTGGGACCGTTACCTGAGAACCTATCTGGCTCACGGAACTGCCATCCCCATCTGGCACTGTGGAACACCACCAACAAACCTCCTGGGAGTTCTTCCCGATCTATGTTCTTGCCTTGGGCTTTGAATCCGTGTACTTTCCTGTACCTTGGACCTGTACACCATCATCTGGGACTGAATCAGTGTTTAGCTTTGCTGAGCCTGATGCTCTGATACCAATGTAACGCGCGGAAGCTCTGGGGAGTCTTCTTTCAGCCCTAAACACTCTTGGAAACCTTCTGATGCAAAAACGCACCATCTGATGCAAAAACGCAGGTGTAGAGAGAGTAGAGAGAGAGAGTGAGAAGTGCTGGAAATTCAGTATATACTATGGTACAAAAAGGTACATATCTTTGCAGCCCTTGGCTGCCTCCTTGAAAAGGTGATAACACACCAAAACTGCCCTAGACTAGGACTTCTAATGACTCAAACCCCTAGTGGGTTGAATGAGATCAAAGATGAGCACTTGAGCCCTTTTATATGGGTCTTGGACCATGGAGGAGCTGGCCGACTGCTGGTCGGCAAGTTCAGAATTCTTTTAATGCCTTTTTTAGCCAATCCGACCAGATCTACTCCTGGCTCTTGAGGCGCATTCTGCTGCCCGACTGGACTCCAGTCCACACCCTCATGTGCCTGCAGCCGACTGAGACTTTCACCATCTTATGATGCGTTTCAGCCGCCTGGTTCTGTGAGCATCCTTTTGGTCCTTCTAAATCCTTGCTCCAAGTCCTGCTCCAGTTTACACTGCCATCAATGCTCTGTGCTCTGTCATCCTGGTTCTTCTACTGGTCCATGGTCTTTATCTGTTTGCCTCTTCTGGATCTAGCCCTGAGAATGTCCATGGCATCTGTGATGCACATGACATCCCCCTCTGCTAAACTTGATGACGGGAATCCAACCTACTCTTGGATGACGGTCATCATCCCAATCCTGTCCCGAAGTCCCTTTGTCATCATCCATCACTGGCAAAACCTTTTTCTCTGAAAATCCGGTCTGTTCTCCAAACCACTCTGTCTCTGATGAAGATCTATGCATCTGGTCTTCCTCTAGTCCACAATCCATTCCTGCCCTGACTCTGAACACCGTCTTGGTCTTCGTTCCTGGAACTGAGTCTGGCACTCTCATATCACCCTTGGAGGATCAACCTCCCTTGGGACCGTTACCTGAGAACCTATCTGGCTCACGGAACTGCCATCCCCATCTGGCACTGTGGAACACCACCAACAAACCTCCTGGGAGTTCTTCCCGATCTATGTTCTTGCCTTGGGCTTTGAATCCGTGTACTTTCCTGTACCTTGGACCTGTACACCATCATCTGGGACTGAATCAGTGTTTAGCTTTGCTGAGCCTGATGCTCTGATACCAATGTAACGCGCGGAAGCTCTGGGGAGTCTTCTTTCAGCCCTAAACACTCTTGGAAACCTTCTGATGCAAAAACGCACCATCTGATGCAAAAACGCAGGTGTAGAGAGAGTAGAGAGAGAGAGTGAGAAGTGCTGGAAATTCAGTATATACTATGGTACAAAAAGGTACATATCTTTGCAGCCCTTGGCTGCCTCCTTGAAAAGGTGATAACACACCAAAACTGCCCTAGACTAGGACTTCTAATGACTCAAACCCCTAGTGGGTTGAATGAGATCAAAGATGAGCACTTGAGCCCTTTTATATGGGTCTTGGACCATGGAGGAGCTGGCCGACTGCTGGTCGGCCAGTTCAGAATTCTTTTAATGCCTTTTTTAGCCAATCCGACCAGATCTACTCCTGGCTCTTGAGGCGCATTCTGCTGCCCGACTGGACTCCAGTCCACACCCTCATGTGCCTGCAGCCGACTGAGACTTTCACCATCTTATGATGCGTTTCAGCCGCCTGGTTCTGTGAGCATCCTTTTGGTCCTTCTAAATCCTTGCTCCAAGTCCTGCTCCAGTTTACACTGCCATCAATGCTCTGTGCTCTGTCATCCTGGTTCTTCTACTGGTTCATGGTCTTTATCTGTTTGCCTCTTCTGGATCTAGCCCTGAGAATGTCCATGGCATCTGTGATGCACATGACATCCCCCTCTGCTAAACTTGATGACGGGAATCCAACCTACTCTTGGATGACGGTCATCATCCCAATCCTGTCCCGAAGTCCCTTTGTCATCATCCATCACTGGCAAAACCTTTTTCTCTGAAAATCCGGTCTGTTCTCCAAACCACTCTGTCTCTGATGAAGATCTATGCATCTGGTCTTCCTCTAGTCCACAATCCATTCCTGCCCTGACTCTGAACACCGTCTTGGTCTTCGTTCCTGGAACTGAGTCTGGCACTCTCACATCACCCTTGGAGGATCAACCTCCCTTGGGACCGTTACCTGAGAACCTATCTGGCTCACGGAACTGCCATCCCCATCTGGCACTGTGGAACACCACCAACAAACCTCCTGGGAGTTCTTCCCGATCTATGTTCTTGCCTTGGGCTTTGAATCCGTGTACTTTCCTGTACCTTGGACCTGTACACCATCATCTGGGACTGAATCAGTGTTTAGCTTTGCTGAGCCTGATGCTCTGATACCAATGTAACGCGCGGAAGCTCTGGGGAGTCTTCTTTCAGCCCTAAACACTCTTGGAAACCTTCTGATGCAAAAACGCACCATCTGATGCAAAAACGCAGGTGTAGAGAGAGTAGAGAGAGAGAGTGAGAAGTGCTGGAAATTCAGTATATACTATGGTACAAAAAGGTACATATCTTTGCAGCCCTTGGCTGCCTCCTTGAAAAGGTGATAACACACCAAAACTGCCCTAGACTAGGACTTCTAATGACTCAAACCCCTAGTGGCTTGAATGAGATCAAAGATGAGCACTTGAGCCCTTTTATATGGGTCTTGGACCATGGAGGAGCTGGCCGACTGCTGGTCGGCCAGTTCAGAATTCTTTTAATGCCTTTTTTAGCCAATCCGACCAGATCTACTCCTGGCTCTTGAGGCGCATTCTGCTGCCCGACTGGACTCCAGTCCACACCCTCATGTGCCTGCAGCCGACTGAGACTTTCACCATCTTATGATGCGTTTCAGCCGCCTGGTTCTGTGAGCATCCTTTTGGTCCTTCTAAATCCTTGCTCCAAGTCCTGCTCCAGTTTACACTGCCATCAATGCTCTGTGCTCTGTCATCCTGGTTCTTCTACTGGTTCATGGTCTTTATCTGTTTGCCTCTTCTGGATCTAGCCCTGAGAATGTCCATGGCATCTGTGATGCACATGACATCCCCCTCTGCTAAACTTGATGACGGGAATCCAACCTACTCTTGGATGACGGTCATCATCCCAATCCTGTCCCGAAGTCCCTTTGTCATCATCCATCACTGGCAAAACCTTTTTCTCTGAAAATCCGGTCTGTTCTCCAAACCACTCTGTCTCTGATGAAGATCTATGCATCTGGTCTTCCTCTAGTCCACAATCCATTCCTGCCCTGACTCTGAACACCGTCTTGGTCTTCGTTCCTGGAACTGAGTCTGGCACTCTCACATCACCCTTGGAGGATCAACCTCCCTTGGGACCGTTACCTGAGAACCTATCTGGCTCACGGAACTGCCATCCCCATCTGGCACTGTGGAACACCACCAACAAACCTCCTGGGAGTTCTTCCCGATCTATGTTCTTGCCTTGGGCTTTGAATCCGTGTACTTTCCTGTACCTTGGACCTGTACACCATCATCTGGGACTGAATCAGTGTTTAGCTTTGCTGAGCCTGATGCTCTGATACCAATGTAACGCGCGGAAGCTCTGGGGAGTCTTCTTTCAGCCCTAAACACTCTTGGAAACCTTCTGATGCAAAAACGCACCATCTGATGCAAAAACGCAGGTGTAGAGAGAGTAGAGAGAGAGAGTGAGAAGTGCTGGAAATTCAGTATATACTATGGTACAAAAAGGTACATATCTTTGCAGCCCTTGGCTGCCTCCTTGAAAAGGTGATAACACACCAAAACTGCCCTAGACTAGGACTTCTAATGACTCAAACCCCTAGTGGGTTGAATGAGATCAAAGATGAGCACTTGAGCCCTTTTATATGGGTCTTGGACCATGGAGGAGCTGGCCGACTGCTGGTCGGCCAGTTCAGAATTCTTTTAATGCCTTTTTTAGCCAATCCGACCAGATCTACTCCTGGCTCTTGAGGCGCATTCTGCTGCCCGACTGGACTCCAGTCCACACCCTCATGTGCCTGCAGCCGACTGAGACTTTCACCATCTTATGATGCGTTTCAGCCGCCTGGTTCTGTGAGCATCCTTTTGGTCCTTCTAAATCCTTGCTCCAAGTCCTGCTCCAGTTTACACTGCCATCAATGCTCTGTGCTCTGTCATCCTGGTTCTTCTACTGGTTCATGGTCTTTATCTGTTTGCCTCTTCTGGATCTAGCCCTGAGAATGTCCATGGCATCTGTGATGCACATGACATCCCCCTCTGCTAAACTTGATGACGGGAATCCAACCTACTCTTGGATGACGGTCATCATCCCAATCCTGTCCCGAAGTCCCTTTGTCATCATCCATCACTGGCAAAACCTTTTTCTCTGAAAATCCGGTCTGTTCTCCAAACCACTCTGTCTCTGATGAAGATCTATGCATCTGGTCTTCCTCTAGTCCACAATCCATTCCTGCCCTGACTCTGAACACCGTCTTGGTCTTCGTTCCTGGAACTGAGTCTGGCACTCTCACATCACCCTTGGAGGATCAACCTCCCTTGGGACCGTTACCTGAGAACCTATCTGGCTCACGGAACTGCCATCCCCATCTGGCACTGTGGAACACCACCAACAAACCTCCTGGGAGTTCTTCCCGATCTATGTTCTTGCCTTGGGCTTTGAATCCGTGTACTTTCCTGTACCTTGGACCTGTACACCATCATCTGGGACTGAATCAGTGTTTAGCTTTGCTGAGCCTGATGCTCTGATACCAATGTAACGCGCGGAAGCTCTGGGGAGTCTTCTTTCAGCCCTAAACACTCTTGGAAACCTTCTGATGCAAAAACGCACCATCTGATGCAAAAACGCAGGTGTAGAGAGAGTAGAGAGAGAGAGTGAGAAGTGCTGGAAATTCAGTATATACTATGGTACAAAAAGGTACATATCTTTGCAGCCCTTGGCTGCCTCCTTGAAAAGGTGATAACACACCAAAACTGCCCTAGACTAGGACTTCTAATGACTCAAACCCCTAGTGGCTTGAATGAGATCAAAGATGAGCACTTGAGCCCTTTTATATGGGTCTTGGCAGTCAATGTGACTAGATGACCCTATTGATGAACTCTTGGGCGGTCCTAGTGACCAGATGGCCTTGAGGATAGTTTGAGCAATTTTCCTCCGGAGCCAAATAGCTCGGCACAGTTTTCGACGAAACCAGAAAAGACAGTCCATGAACAAGAGGATCATTACTTGTGCACTGCATACTGATGTATGTTTGAATTTCTTTGACTTTGTGTGCTGTTTTTGATGTGTGGACAATTCTTGGATTTATGGCATGTGATATTCCATTGGCTCCAGAGTCCAGACTAACTGGTCAATACCTGGAATACCAAGTAGACGCGAATGATGCATACTTGTTTATTGACTAGCTTCTGTCTAATTTTTGCAGGAGGTAAGTATGCATTTATTTTATCTAATGCGACAGGCCATGAAGAAGTAACATCAAGAACAAAGCTATTGGTTAAAGAAAAGGCATAAAGATGTTGCCAAATGAGCAGATGACACCACAGATATAGGAAAGACCAGATGCACAAGCTCACCAGACAAGGCTAGTACTTGGAACATATGGATATGCTTGAAACCCTTGCAGTCCGCAGTTGAGGACAACTGCAATATAAGAGGGAGGGAGTGTAACTATTTGGCCCTCCTTGTAACGTGCGGAAGCTTCGGAGGAGATCGGTCACTTCAATGCTCAGAAATCAGCACACTTTTCACGACGGAATTAACGCACAAAACTGAATGAAGATGTGCAGAAAATAGAGAGAGAGAGAGGGAGAGAGGAGAGGACACAGTATTGGGCCCCAAATACCCTCTGTAGGGCCCCCACCACGGATGGTGTATTTGCTTTATTAGAATGATGTGAATCTGAAAAGAAAATACAGAAAACCTTGACCTTTCTTGGCTGAGAAATCCCTGCCCTTGACCTGCAGTCCTCCACGCCTTTGCTTTGGCAACTTCTTGGCTGTCCTAACCCTGGTTTGCTTGAGCACTTGGTGAATGATGAGATAACACAAATGAATTGTGGCTCTCCTATTTATACTACTCCAGGATGACTAGTCGGCTGTCTTTAATTCTGCCCACGACTGAATATTCAGTATTAATGCTGAATAAAATACTATAAATGCTACGCATCTCTTCCTGGCTGGCTGGGCATCAGGCGCATGATTCAATAAAACGTTGGGCACAGTTTGTAGACTGTTTGGGGACTGGGCAGCCTGTATGGGCTGCCCCATACATGCCCTTACAGCCATAACTAGGCTGTACAGCCTGTAGGCTTCCCCTAGCCTGCCCTTAGGGCTGTCTTGACTCCTATAGCCCCTTCATGGCTGGTGGGTTCAGCCAGGGCCTTCTTGGCCCTCATGGGGGTGGTTTCACACAATCCCCATGCCCACACTAAGACTTGGGGTAGCCCTATGAGCTGGCCCCTTGTTCTAAAAGCAAACCCTAACTAACTACACAGTGATCTGACATCCGGATTCCGGTACCATACCAGATACACAGAATCACTGTCATCATTCCAGAGGGAGACTCATAGCGCGGACTGGCACTGTTTCATGTGCAGGACAGTGCACACCTGACCTTGGACTCCTGTGCAGGACAATGCACACCTGACCTCGGACGACTGAGATGGATCCTTGGCTGACTCGTCTCGGACTGGGCTCACATGGGACCAGTTTACCATCCCAGGTCCTGCACCTTCTGTACAGATATGTCTACATGGCATCCAAGTGCGGGATGCACGTGACATCCCCTTCTGCTAAACTTGACGGAAGCTGCATAGCCTTTAAATAATCCGTCAATAACGCCGGAGAGTCTTCGAAAAACTCATTGTCGAGCCATACTGCTTCGTGGGTCCCTCGGTCCGGAAACTTCGTGAGGAACTGTCTTAGTCTTCGGCCTGAGCCATGCTTGAAACGGTGCAGAAGGATCTGTTCTGGAACCATAACTTCTGCTTCATCAACAATATCTGGTTCCGCTTCGTCTTTGACTTCTGAAGGCATAGGACCTGCATATGGCTTTAACCAACTGATGTGAAACACATCGTGCATAGTCCAACTTGGAGGTAGCTTTAATTGCATAGACACCTCGTTAATCTTTTTCCTGATGGGAAAAAGTTCAAAGCTCCTAAAAGACAACTTTGGGCATCGCTTGCCCACCTGTTTCAACCTTTGCTTCATAATCCGAAGATAAACCCAATCCCCTTCCGAAAACTTCATATCCCTTCGGTCTTTATTGGCCTGTCGAGTGTAGGCCTCTTGCGCTTTAGCCAATCTGTCTTTAACTGATTCTAAAATCTCCTGGTAAGACTCTGTCACTCTATTCGCTTCAGGTACTGAAGACGAGGTCATGGTCAACGACGACTGGAAAGGTCTTCCAAACGCTGCCTCATATGGAGTCCTACCAATAGCTGAAGAAAAAGAATCATTCAAAATAGCTTGAACTAAAGGCAAATAAGATTCCCACTTACCTTGCTAATCGTGGACATAACACTTCAACACATCAAAGGCCAACTAGTTGTATATCTCTGTCTGGCCGTCCGTCTGTGGGTGAAATGCACTGGAAAAATTCAACTTAGTACCAAAGTTATCAAACAATGCCCTCCAAAAATGACTGGTAAACTTGGCATCATGGTCTGACACTATGGTCCTAGGAATCCCACCAATCGGATACCAATGCCGAATGAACAATTGGGTAACATCCTCGGCGGTCACATTAGCCCTGCAAGGAATAAACATAACAAATTTGCTAAATCTATCAACAATAGTTAAGCACTGCGTATTATGCTTACTCGGATTGGGAGGCAGATTCGTGACAAAGTCCATCGAAATATCTTGGAAAGGACCCTCAGGAATTGGCAAGGGTTGTAATAACCCTATCTTCTTTCCACGAGGAGCTTTCACCTTTTGACAAATATCACAACGTTGCACATATGTAAACACGTCTTGCCTCATCTTTGGCCAATAATATTGCCGTTCCAATTCCTCCAGAGTCGAATTCATACCCCTATGACCACCAGTAATGGTGTCATGGGCATCATGGAGAAGAGCTGCCCTAAACAACTTCATGACACACAGTCGGCCTTTGTAGAAAAGCCAACCATCGTATATCAGAAAGTGGCATGGTCCTGTGGCATCCAATGCCTGTTCCCACTGCGTACCAAATTCCTTGGAATCCGCGTACGTGTGCTTCATGTCATCTAGTCCTGTACCAACAAGATCAAGTCTAGTGGTCTGAATCGAAGTCACTTCTCCCTTCTTGCTCAAAGCATCGGCCACTGGATTGGCCTTTCCTGGAAGGTACTCAATTATACCACCGAATTGCTGAAATATCTACCTCCAGCGGTGTTGTCGATCACTCCACTGTGCACTTGGCATTATTTGAATCCAGTGTAATGCCTGATGGTCAGTGTGAACCTCAAAGTCACGGTCATAAAGAAAATGTTTCCAATGTTTCAAGGCGCGTATAATTGCTAGGAGTTCACAATCGTAGACTGAGTAATTCTTTTCTGCGGGCAGTAACTTACGAGACATGTAAGCTACTGGATGACCATTCTGTTGTAACACCTCCAATTGCGATGTTACTCACATCAGTGATCACCTGAAATGGTTCGTCCCACGAGGCAAGTGCTAAACAAGGCGCTGCTGATAAAGCCACCTTGAGGTTCTGGAATGCCTCCAACGCTCGTGGAGTCATTTGAATCTTTTGCCTTCTTGTCTTCACACCCTTTAGCAGATCGGTGAGATCCGCCGAGAGATCAAAAAACTTGTCTATGTGGGTGGAGTATGCTTGGCATATACCCACAAAGGATCCGATGTCATAGGCTGTCTGAGGTATTTCTCAATTGACAATCTCGGCTACTTTAGCCGGATCAAGTCGAATGCGATCTGCACTAATTATGTATCCCAAGTAATGCACCTGGAACATATAAAATTCCGACTTCTTTCATTGACGTAGAGCTCGTTGCTTTCCAGCAACTTAAGGACTTTCTCCACATCAATGTCATGCTGCTTAACCGTAGCTGAAAATACCAGTATATCGTCCATAAATATGAACACACACTTTCCAATCAAATCCCGGAAAACACGCATCATCATGCGGTTGAAAGTAGCTGGGGCGTTCGTCAAGCCAAATGGCATGACCACAAATTCATAGTGGGCCCGTTCCGTACGGAAGGCTGTCTTGGGGATGTCCCCCTCCACAATCCTCACTTGGTGGTACCCACTGTTTAAATCAAGTTTCGAGAACACCTTTGCTCCATTCAGCCTCTCGAGAATATAATCAATTCGAGGCATCGGGAATCTACTCTTGATAGTCAGCTTATTGAGTGCACGATAATCGACACACAAACGAGAAGACCCATCTTTCTTCTTGACAAATAAGATCGTTGTTGCAAATGGCGACACGCTGGGGCGGATGAAGCCAGATTGCAACAATTCTTGGAGTTGGCGGTCCAACTCCGATTCCATTGCTTGATACGGAAACTTGCTCGGGGGTTCTGAGCCTCGGAGGAGGTCAATCTTGTGGTCCTCCGGTCTGGACGGGGGGTGGGGAGGGAGGTTGTCTCGAAGAAAAATCTTTTGGAACTTTTCATGGAGAGTTGAGTACTTCTCGGAAGCACTGGCCACCGTCTGGGCTGTCTGGATGTATATCATCGCACATTGTGTGCCTTTCCTGACTGCTCGCTTAGCCTGCAAGCGGCTTATGAGCGGAAAGTTCGGGATTCCTGGCTCACACTTAATGGTCATTGGGGCGTTTGACACATTCCGATTGATGTGGAACGTGTGCTTGTCCCACTTGACATCTGGAAGAAACTTGTGAAACCACTGAATACCCAAAATTATGTCTGCTCCTACAAGAGGGGCAACCATAAAATCACACACAAATTCTATGCCCTAAATAACTAACTTAGCACCTAGAGCTTCATACTTGATGCTCGTTGTCATGCCTGTGCTAAAATCCTCAACCTGTTTGTCCACCAAAGTCAGGTCGAAATGGGCATGCCTAGCGGCCTGTTCCGTGACCACATCCTCTGTGCTGCCGCTGTCAAACAAGACAACGACTCTCTGGCCACCTATGTAGCCAAAGGACATGAGCAATTCATTGCGCTCATACTCCTGGTCATGGGCGCCCTTCTGCTCATCTTCGAGCTCCCGGCTAATAATTGCTCCAACTGAAGCACCGGGATTTGAAGAACTAGGGGCAACCATTGGGGTCTGTGTGGGAGCGGAGCTCACCACGGAAGCTGTGGAGGCAGCGGCGGCGGGCTTTGGAGGCTTCTTAGGACACTCCCCAGAAGTATGTCCTTTTGTATGACTAAAGAAATATCTACCCTCCTCCTTGTACTGAGAAAGCTCCTCAGCACTCAACTTGCCACTTGTCTTGCCTGTCTCCGCTTTTTGGTCTGGAGTAAGCTTAGACGCATTGTTCGAGTTCTTGGAGCCAGAGACTCCCAGGCTCTGTCCTGGGGAAGATCCCGTATGGTTCTGGCTTTTGCCCCCCGAGGCGGTGGCCTTGGGATAAGCCGGCTGGGAAGTCTTGGGATTGCCACCATTATGCTTCATTTCTGCACTGTGCGCAAGCGAGAGTGCATCTTCAAAGGTGGCTGGCCTAAACATACGCACCTCCCATTGGATTTGCGTGTCAAGGCCATACAAAAACTGCCCTTTCTTGTCCGAATTAGATAAGCTTAATTGCAAACATAAAGTCGAAATTCTATTGGCAAACTGAAGGACTAGTTGCGCGTTCTGACGCGCTCCCCTGAACTTGTCTTCGAGTCGCTCAAGGTATTGGGCGGTAGAAACCGCTGCTTAAGGTTGCGGACAAACTCGTCTTACACATAAGCTGCCATACCTAATCTGGTGTGGGCATGAGCCCACTGAGTCCACCAAGGAATGGCCTCACCTTCCAAGTACCAACTGGCTAAGATCACTCTGTCAGTAACTGCCTTTCTAATTGCGGCAAAGTAAGCTTCAAACTGATGCAACCATGAATAGAGAGCTGTGGGATCGAGTTTACCATTATACTTACTGAAGTTCATTTTCTCGGGAAAATGATTCGAGGGCGCCGCCGGTGCCAATCTGGCGTCCAAAGCTACTAGGTAACGCTCGTGTTCCACGCGTCGCATGGCTTTGTCTTCTCGTTGTCGGATCTCCAATGCACGCATCTGCAACTCAAGCAAAGAGCTCGGCTGCGGTCGTGACCCCTCGAGAGGGTCACGATGTCGAGGATGTGGAATCTGGGATACAGAAAGAGAGGGAGGAGGAGATGGAAAACGCGACGCTGGAGAACACGAATGGTGTATATGCTTTATTAGAATGATGTAAATCTGAAAATAAAGACTGAATCTTGACCTGCATTGTTCGCCTTGGTTGGAGCACTCCCCTTGGCTGTCTTGGCCCTTGGAACGTGGCAACCCTTCATGAATAATGAGATAATCTACTGAATTCTTGGCTTGGGTATTTATACCCCCTTCTAGCCCTGGTCGGCCAGCTCTACTGGGGTCAGTTTGCTGTAATATTCTCACGACCAGCAGATTTAGCATTAAATGTTGCCTTTTTGGTCATCGTTTCACACTGTTATTATGGCTGGCCCTTATGCGCATTGCCTAGGCTGCTGGGCTGGCCGACAGCCTACCTGAAGGGAGAGAGTTAGGGTTTCATGTGGGAGACATACACAGAGAAGAAGGGAGAGAGAGAGAGAGAGAGACATGTGGGGATAAGTCAACTCACAGTATGAGTGTGTGACTCCCCTATCACACATGTATATTTGCTCTAGTACACAGTGCACTTAGTACATTAAAAGTACTAAGTGTACTATGTACTATAAAACTTATGGGCTAGTACACACTATAAGGGTGGGCATAATGCCTTTACCCCAACAACCTCCCAGTTAAAGGCAAAGTGCCCTTAAATGAAGGAAAAGAAAAAATCAGCATGTACATGATAATATACAAGGCCATATCAAGGCTGAAACTGGCCTCATCCAATGCCCATTAAGTGTCTGCAATGAGCAAACCGCTCTGGAGGCAAACTCTTTGTGAACAGATCAGCCGGGTTGTCATCCGTATGAATCTTGACAAGCTGAATTTGCTTGTTCTCTATCACCTCTCTGATGAAGTGATACTTCACATCCACATGCTTCGTCTTTGCATGAAAGACAGGGTTCTTTGCCAACTGGATGGCACTCTGACTGTCACAATGCAACAATGGAATCTCCCCTGTATAACCCAAATCAACCACTAACTGAGATAGCCATAATGCCTCCTTGCAAGCCTTTGTGGCTGCAATATACTCGGCCTCTGTAGTAGATAAGGCAGTGCACTTCTGCATCCTGGATATCCATGACACAGCACCTCCTGTGAATGTAAACACATAACCGGTAGTAGACTTCCGGTTATCTGGATGACCGGCATAATCCGAATCCGTGTAACCATGCACTAATGCATCCTGTTTGCCAAAGCAAATGCACATATCCTGTGTGCCCTTCAGGTATCTCATGACACCTTTCACTGCTTCCCAATGCTTCTTGCCAGGTTTGGCCATGTATCTAGAAACCACTCCCACTGCAAATGCAATGTCCGGCCTGGTAGCAACCATGGCATACATGAGACTGCCACAAGCTGAAGCATACGGAATCTTGGCCATATCAGCCCTGTCACTATCCGACTGTGGGCTGTCCATAGCACTAAGTTTCACATATGGAGGCAAAGGAGTACTAATCTTCTTCCCCCCATCCATATTGAACCTCTGCAAAACTTTGCCAATGTATTCCTTTTGAGACAAATACAACACATGCTGATTTCTGTCCCGAAGTATCCGCATACCCAAAATGTGATTTGCATCACCTAAATCCTTCATATCAAAGGTCTGATGCAGCCTCTTCTTCAAGACATCCATCTATTTACGAGATTTCCCGGCAATCGACATATCATCAACATACAAGATGAGGATCAATAGACTGCCATCCAAAGCTTTCTTGGTGTATAAGCAGTGATCTATGTCACTTCTCCTGAAATCCTGGGATTTCATGAATGTATCAAATTTATGATACCATTCCCTTGGTGCCTGTTTGAGCCCATAAAGACTCTTTTTCAGCTTGCATACAAGCTTCTCCTTTCCATTCACTGCATAACCCTCTGGTTGTTGCATATATATCTCCTCATGGAGATCACCGTGAAGAAAAGCAGTCTTCACATCCATCTGAATCAAATCCAGATCATCATGAGCAACCAAAGCTAATACAGCTCTAAGTGTGGTCATTTTTACCACTGGAGAGAAGATCTCATCAAAGTCCACACCATATTCCTGCTTGAAGTCCTTAGCCACTAACCTGGCTTTGTATCTTGGCTTTGCATCAGGTGCAACTTTGAGCCTGTAAACCCACTTACATGGCAAAACCTTCTTGCGTGTAGGCAAATGCACCAACTTCCATGTTCCATTTTTGTGCAGAGAATCCATCTCTGACTTCATAGCACGCTCCCAAAGAGCCTTATCTGCCCTCTGTAAAGCCTCCTTATAACAAGAGGGCTCCCCACAGTCAGTGAGCATCAAGTAGTCAACCCCTGGAACAAACCTGTCAGGGGGTCTGGAGGGTCTTGTGGACCTCCGTACCCAATGACCATCATTTGCAGGTTGCTGTCCAGCCTGCATATCACCTATTGGTGGCTCCTGTTCCATGCCATAAGGTTGAAAGATCATGCCCGGTATCTCCTCTAACTGTGGAATATCCATAGGGATATCTTCTGCCATCTCTGGCTGTCCATTTGGACCATTTTCAGCACCTTCTAAGGGCTGGTTTTGTTGCTGTAATGGCTGATTTACAGCCCTTGGTTGTTGTCCATGATGTCCATCATCATCAAAGATGACTCTGCCAGGCTCCTGTTGCCTTGCAGGCTCCTTATACATGCATGTTTCATAAAAAATGACATCATTGCTGCGTATAATCTTTCTATTCACTGGATCCCAAAGTCTATACCACATTTCACCTCTGTCACCATATCCTAGGAATATGCATTTGTGAGACTTAGGATCAAGTTTGGTGCGTATTTCCCTGCGTATGTGCACGTACGCAACGCAACCAAACACTCTCAAGTGCTTGTAGGACGGAGGCTTCCCTGTCCATACTTCCTCTGGCACTTTCCCACCAAGCCTCGTGTTAGGTGACCTGTTTATAAGATGAACGGCTGTCATAACAGCTTCAGCCCAAAAACCATGAGGTAATGCAGCATGTGACAACATAGAACGGACCTTCTCCTGAATGGTCCTGTTCATCCTCTCTGCTGTCCCGTTTTGTGGAGGATCATAAGGAGTAGAGAGCTCCCTCTTGATGCCTTTAGCATCACAAAAGTCCTGAAACTGTTTGGACATATACTCTCCACCATTGTCGGAACGCAAAGCCTTCAGTGTTTTGCCAGTTTGATTCTCAACATGAGCAACAAACTTCTCAAACACTGAGAATGTATCACTCTTCAAACGAAGAGGATAAACCCACACGTTGCATGTGGCATCATCAATAAAGGACACAAAATATTTTGCCCCTCCCAAAGAAAGCTGAGGCATCTCACATACATCTGTATGCACAAGCTCTAACTGAGCATCTTTCTGTCCAAGAGCTTTCTTGTGGGGGCACTGGAGTTGCCTGCCATATATACAATGCTCACAAAACTGAAAACTTGAGAACTTCAGAGAAGGCAAGTAACCAAAACGAGACAATTGCTCCATTCCTTTGACACTCATGTGTCCCAACCGGCTATGCCACATAGAGATTTCCGGCAGCTCGGTTGCATTTATATTAGCATGGTGATATTAGCATGCATCGAGTAAAGAGTGTCCACCTTAGAACCTCTGGCAACAACCAGTGAGCCCTTCCTAATCTTCCACTTTCCACGACCAAATGTGGTAACATAATCAGCATCATCAAGCTGTCCAGTAGAAAGCAGGTTCTTCTTGATCTCAGGCACATGCCTAACATCATGGAGCATAAGCTGTGAGCCATCTGAAAACACAAGCCTCACATCACCTCTGCCAAGAATCTGGCATGCATGGTTGTCACCCAAATAAACTACTCCTTCATTGCCAGCAGTATACCTGACAAACAAGTCTCTGCAACCTGTGACATGAATGGAGGCACCTGAATCAATAATCCATTAGTGCATACCATGACCATCTCCTGCAAGGAGTGAATGGGCATCAAGTGAAGACGTGAATAGGACTTCATCCTCACTGTCACCTGCATGTGACACATTGACTTCTTCAATCTTGACTCCACTTTTGTCCTTTGGCTTCATCTTTGTCTTTGTCTTTTCCTTTGCCCTTTTCCTTTTGATCATTCTTCCATTTGTAGCATTGCTTTTTGAAATGTCCCTTCTTGCCACAATAATGGCATTCCAAGTCCTTTTTGGAGCGGGACTTGCTCCTTCCCCGTTCTTGGCTTTTACCCCTTTGCTGGGATCTCCCACGTGCATTCATTGCATTGGACTTTCCAAGAGAGTTGTTCTTCCTGTTCATCTCCTCTTGAAGGAGAGCACCCTCCACATCTGCATATGACAGCATAGCATTTGAATTGCTAGTGGCTGTCCTGAATGTGTCCCAACTCTTTGGCAAAGTGCATAAGAGAAAGGTGGCTTTGAACTCATCGTCCATTGCCAACTTTTGATTGATGACCTGGCTGACAACACCATTAAACTCATTTAGATGGGCTGTCATAGATGCCCCTTCCTTCATTTGAAGACCTATGAGTTTCTTCAACCAATACACTTTGCTTGAGGCACTTTGCTGGGCATACAAGTCCTGCAATCTTTGCCACATTCCCCAAGCTGTCTTCTCTTCACGTATGCTGAAAAGTAAAGTGTCCGACACAGACAACATGATGGTGGATCTTGCCAGCTCATCCATATCTTCCCATTCTTCAGCAGTAAGAGAAGCGGGCATTACACCCCTTTCTTTGATGGGCTTGTGCTGCTTCTTCTGGAGCAACACATTATAGCACTGGGTTCGCCAAATGTCATAATTATGTGAGCCTTCAAGCTTCTTGATGTGAAGCAATGAAGAGCTCTCACCTGTGGTTGCCTTGCAATATGCAACCTTTGACACAGTCAATGCCTGACTCCCTGCAAGATGTGCAAACACTGCACCAAAGCACACAAAGTGCTCAGAGTTGTTCTCCCAAAGTTTATCTCCCACTGCGGAAGCACGAATGCAACTCTCCTCCCACTGAATGTGATAAAATCACCAAAATCTGGTTGCTGCAGATTTATGACAGCACCTTAGATGTGCTCTGTTCCCCTTCCAAAATGTTGTACAGCAGTACTAAGTGCTCACCAATGATGTACCAAATCTGTACCGGCAAGTACAGCAGCTGAAAATGAGCCTTTTCCTCACTCAAATCAATGTACAGCCATGCCAAAACTTGTACAAAGTTGTACCAAATCTGTACTAGCAAGTACAATAGCAATAAATGCTCTCCTGGCTGTCCAAATGAGTGAAAATCAGACCTTGACAGTCCCCACCACTGCATACAACAGTCCCGGACAGAAATTGAGCAAAAGCCCCTTGACTGCAAGTGGATTTCTGAGGGTTCGGCATAAAGGTCTTCCCTGCTGCTTTGCCAAGCTCAACAAGCACAAAATCTTGAAAAGCCCTTTGATTCAAGATCAATTTCTGATCATGAATGGTACATTAATGCACATGAAGGCATCCAGAGTCTTCACAATGCTTCCCCCTGGCCACATATACATCCAATACATAAAAGCCCCTTGATTTACTGGCACATTGAGTGCTTGACAGGCATCAACACATTGCCCAAAGCATCAAATGCCAGTGCCTGCATGCAAATCAACCCAATTGGCACAAAAGCCCTTTGATTTGCACTCCAATTTCCTGCAATTTTGCCCCGAATGTGAGATTGCTCACAACATACAGCATGTATGAATGCCCAATGGCACAATTACATCAAAAGTCCCAAATGTTGACACCCAATTTCCTGCAAATTGACGCGGAATGTGACCAATGTCACCTAATTGTTGCCAATTGTGCTCAAATCTGAGCCATTAGGACCTGTACCTGCTCAATTGATGATAATGGACATGTAAATCCCAAAATTGAAGCAAATACCTCTGAGAATTTCTGATTTCTGTTGCAGAAAAAGGGGGGGGCATCGTATTTGCTGACTCGTGTAGCCGAGTTCACAGGCTGTATTCGTGCAGGTGAGCGGTACCTCGCGACTTTACCCTGTTTGACGTTGCAGACAACAGCGGCAATTCAGTGGTACCGACCTCCCAATTGCAGTAAGGCGGGAAGCACCTTGCTGGGAACGATGCCTAAGACGGCATGCACAACCTCCAGGAATGCTGCTAGTTGCAGAAGGCGAACGAGGTCCCCCGCAGCATCAAAGGCTCCGTCGATGGACTGCTTGCGTGAGGCCTGCAGCCAAATGCCTGCGCAACATTGTAAGCCGTGAGGTAGAGCTCGACTATGCTGTTATGCGCCATCCTGGACAGTCTAGAGTTGGGTTCGATGGATTCGAAGACTTCGATTGCGTCAGCCACAGCACTGGCTCGCGGTAGTAAGGGGCGGTTCCCATGCGAGCGAAAGGGCCCCCTGGAAGGGCTCCTGCAGTTTTTGCTGCTGTTGTGGTGCAGCTGCGCCCCTTGTGAAGGGGTCGTACCACCTGATATCCAGTCGCTTAAGAGAAGGGGCTGCAACACGCGACAGTTGAGGTCGGAGTGGGCGCTCTTTCCGAACACAACGCTAGGATCGGGACATGGAGGATAGAAGTTGCACACTAGAACCAGGCGATCCAGCCCCGGCAGCGCTCCGCTTCGCACGTGCTCCTTTCTCAGTCCGAGGCTTTCGAAGATTGCCTGGTAGAGAAGCGCTCCGCTTCGCACGTGCTCCTTGCTGAGCACCAGAAAGCTCCAAGCAATCTCCTCTGCTCGTGCCAAGCTCAAGGCTCCATAGCCGAGCTTCTTCTTCGCGATGAAGACGACTCCACACACCCGCACACACACGGACACAACCGCAGCTCTGATATCAGTTGAAGGGAGAGAGTTAGGGTTTCATGTGGGAGACATACACAGAGAAGAAGGGAGAGAGAGAGAGAGAGACATGTGGGGATAAGTCAACTCACAGTATGAGTGTGTGACTCCCCTATCACACATGTATATTTGCTCTAGTACACATAGTGCACTTAGTACATTAAAAGTACTAAGTGTACTATGTACTATAAAACTTATGGGCTAGTACACACTATAAGGGTGGGCATAATGCCTTTACCCCAACACTGCCCAGCCCAAGCTAGGGCAGGTGGGCACAACATGGGGCCCTCCTGGCCCCTTGGGGTGGTTTTAAACCTCCCCATGCCCACTACATGAGCACTAAGCCGTGTTCTGGGGTAGCCTTATAGGCTGGCCCCTTTTCCTACATGCGATACTACATGCATCTATAGATGTCCAGCACCTTGTCACAAACCAGATACTCAGATCATCTGACATCATTCGAGAGGGAGACTCACGGTACGGACTGGCATTGCTTCATGTGTAGGACAATGCACACTTGACCTTGGACACGTAGAGTGGAACCTTGGCTGACGCGTCCTGGGCTGGGCTCACATGGGACCAGTTTCCACTCCAGGTCCTGCACCTTCTTGTTCAGATATGTCTACGTGGCATCCAAGTGTGGTTTGCACATGAGTCATGACATTATGGTAGTAAGTGAGTGGAGGTTGTATAGAATGCTGTGGGCTGTTTTGTGTCGAAGGATAAGTAAGAATGATTGGCTCTGGGCATGGGAGTTGGAACTGCGGCAGTTACCAAATCAAGAGACCCAATGAGATAGTTTTGTCCACCCTCATGTGGCTGGCAGATAGGGGTTGCTGGCTGCAGCCATCTGGGCATCTTGTTAAGTACCAATATGCCTTGAATTCTCCATGTGTCTGTATATGCACTTCCAAATTGTGATTTAAATCTTTATCAGAGCTGTGTACATAATATGTTTAAACTTTTATGGATCTTGCATGATATATCTTTTTACAATATAGCATGTTATACTTCCATAACTGTTTTCTGCCACATGTTTCTGATAATTTTATGAAGTTAACCTCATACTGTACATGTGTGCAGGTCATTGATGCAGCAAAACAGCCTCGATGGTTGATGATGACACTAAAAAGAACGCTAGAGGTCTGGAAAATGGGTCTGGTAAAATATACTGATGCTCTGGAAATGCAGAACAAACTCATAGAGCAGCGGCGTCAGGGCATCATACCTGACACTTTGATATCCCTCCAGCATCCACCCAGTTTTACTCTTGGAAAGCGACACACGATTGAAAACATCATTTCCTCTCCCGAAACCCTTCAAAGCATTGGAGCTGAAGTTCACTACAGTGAAAGGGGGGGCGATGTTACCTTCCATGGTCCACATCAAGCTGTCCTGTATCCCATTGTTTCACTTCGCGAATCCAAACTAGGAGCAAGGAGGTATGTGGAGGGCTTAGAAGATACCATGATCAGGTTGGCTGCTCTTTATGGGGTTGAGGCAAAGGGGCGGATTGCAAAAGAGACAGGAGTGTGGGTGGAGAACAGGAAAATAGGTGCAATTGGAGTGAGGATATCTGGAGGCGGCATCACATCACATGGTTTGGCCTTCAACATCAATCCTGACCTCAGTTATTATTCCCACATTATTCCTTGTGGGATCTCTGACAAACAGGTCTCCTCTCTTCATAGAGAGAGTCCTTTAGAACTGCCAGATGAGGACACCATCACACGGCAGTTGATAAAAAGCTTTGTGGAAATTTTCGCATACGAAGAAGTCACATGGAAGGAGAAATGATCTGGAATTATGTGCAAGGCAAGCCTAACCTTCAAAATTTAGTTGTACCTTAGTCACATTGATCAGGCTACATGAGCTAGATCCTCTTGGAAGCCTTGTAAGTTGATCTTGCGGCAACACAACATTCTATCCATTCCTTAACGTGAATTGTAATATTTTCTTTTGTAGTTGGTCTTGCAGCACTACAAGCTGCCAGCCACATTAGGCTATTCCAGCAGATCACATTTGCAGCCATCGGCTTCCTTCGTCAATGCTTTTTGTAATTGTCATATTGTTGTTGTTTGATTTTACCTGATGTTGATAACCTTAAAAAAGCTAAAAAAACAAAAAGGTATGGCGTAAGGGGTGCTTAAGGTCAAGGTTACAGTACCAAATTCAATACACTGAGTAAGGGTGATTGATGGCCAAGGTTTTGTGCAAAGCCCTCATGTGTGCTCCCTGTTTGACTGAGGTAGGTACAGAAGTATACTTCTTGGAACACTAGCAAAGATAACATCGTCAAAGCCTTCCTTTCTCAACTACTTGTAATTCATTGTTGGATGCTTACAACACGGGCTGAAATCTTTGCATTAGTGTGCTTTGGCAAGGAAGAGGATTGATATGGCTGCTGAAATCTCATCACAAATCTGTGCTGGAGAGGTAAAGAGAGAAGGAGATAGTGTGCCCAAGTGTGGGCATACTATCTGGCTGCATGTGCCATGTTGATAAGCAGTAATTGTCAGTCAGTGGATGCACACCCATAATAGCACATAGCACGGGGATGGAATTCTCCCTCCACGGTTGGCTGTTTTTGGGAAGGCTGAATCCGCCGCTTGGGGGGGGGGGGGGGGGGTGGCGGTAATGCTGAACAATACCACTATCGGTGTGGGTGAGGAAGGGCTTCAAGCTCCATGTGTGGAGAAAGGCTGAATAATGTCTTTGAAAGTGTTCCCAGCATGTGTAGAGTGATCTCTCTCTAGATGAAGTGGATAGTCTCCGTGGGAGGGGTGGCCAAGCACTGGAGTGTTTCTTTGTGAGCCATTTGTGCTTGGCAATGTGGATTCTCTTGTACCAATTTGGTTTGTGAGATCTCTAGGGTAGAGGGGCCAACTCAGTGACATCTAACCTTTTGGCCCTGGAACTTCATGATTTTTAGAAGATTCTCAATTTACTTGCCAAGGATAATAGGCAAGATGATATATTCACACTTTTCTTGTAGGTGTATTAATTAAAGTCCATTGACGTGGCATTTAATCAATTCAACCTTAGGCATGAGCTCCCCCACGGCCACCCACTCTCTCTCCCTCCTTTTACTCATTAAATGAGCCCTTTGAGGCCTTTTATAGAGAATTGTGAGACCTTCTGCCATCTGCACAAGCAGTTAGCGTCACCCTTGTCCAGAAGCACCATGCAACAAAAACGAAGAAGAGGACACGTCGTGATGCAGCAAAAACGAAGACGACACTTCGCCATGCAGTAAGATGACACGCAAAAGAAAGCTAAAACAAAGCAACGACCCACTCCAAACCTTGATATTTAAAATAAAACCACGTTCAATTATTTAATGCACGTACACACAAATGTTTTGGGCACTTATTAGGCAAGATGATAATTATTAAAGAATTCGAAACTTCCACAAATGATTTAATTTTTAAAAAAAAATCTTAGTGACATGTGAAAGGGAGGAAAAAGAAAGGATAAAGCTCTAGACGTGACTCCATACATATCAACCACAAGGATCCAACAATTGATGGATCTCTAGTTGCAACAACTCCTTGCACCGCTCCAAGCTACTCTCCAATGCTTTGTCTTTGTTGGGACAACAAGCCTAATTACTTTGGCAATCATCATTGGTTTAAAGTTACGCACTAAAACTTCAAACCTAAGTCGCATAACTCCAATTCCACAATTTGTTTGATTCGCAAACAATAATCAAATTATACATTTTCCTGTATTAATTGGCTGAATAATTTAGGTGTATATTCACACTTTTTTTGTAGGTGTATATTCACTCTTTTTTTTAATGATGTATTAATTAAATGCCACAATGCCACATTAGTGGCATTTAATTAATACAACCTTAGGCATGAGTTCCCCCTTCTGCCACCTCCTCCGTCTCCTCCTCTCTCTCCCTCTCTTTACTCGTTAAATGAGCCCTTTGAGGCCTTTTATAGAGAATTGTGAGACCTTAAATAGAAAGGGTATGGGTGAATGCATGCAAATAGAAGCATATGGGGGGTCATCATTTCATTGCCTTATAAATAGAGAGGATATGGAGGGGTGAATGCATGGAAATAGAAAGCATATGGGGGCTCATCTCATTTCATTGCCTTCAATAGAGAGGATATGGAGGGTCACCATTTCATTGACTTTTTCAACTATTAATCATTACATACTAAAATGAAACCTTAGAAAAAAATTATTATTCTTGAAAATCTCATAGAATATATTTAATGGAAATGTAAAAAAATATTTTGGTACCATATTCGATTGAATAATTTGTACACATACGAATATTACATTATTCGTTTTGCATGTACGTACATACTCTACAAAAGATTTTAGTGCGAAAGAATATCCTTTAATATAAAAAACATTATTTTTGGGGTATTGCAAGGGATATTTTTTGATTTTTTATTTTTTTAAGTGTGGGAATTGAGGGGAGGAGGACACCTCCAAAAACATTGTTACACTAACACCATGCCAGATGCTCTTAGCACCAAGGCAACCATTTTTACATAAATACTAAGGTAGATAAAATTTTATGAGAGATTATTACTATCACTAATCTCTTTAATGTTTTTATATTTTTCTTAAAGAAGGAGAAAGCTCAAGCTTCAACCTTGAAGCAACTAGCTTAAAAATAAAAAAGCATAAGCTTCAACCTTGAAGCAACTAGCCTAGGAACTGAGGAATAAGTCCTAAAGGTTAAAGGACCATAACTATCAATCCAAAAGAAGGCAAGTGGAAATACAACACATGATGAATTGTAGAAAGTCCAATGCATGATTAGTCATAGAAATTGATTCCTATGAGAGCTTCGAAGCTACCTCCCTGCTACCTCCCTTTTGCGAATGATCTTTCACTCAAGCCTGCTCTTGACAAAGAGAAGAAATCGATTGACTATGCTAACCCCCCCAAATACTAAAAACAAAGGAAGTGATTGAAATAATCTTAGGAGCTTGCGGCCTAAGTGCATCCTAGACCCCATTCCAAACCAACTCCAAAACTAGTACGGAACCTCAAAGCCAACCAAAGGCCATAACAATCTCAAGAGACTAGAGAAAGGGCCAATAGCCAACTCCAAAACCAATAAGTTAACCTCAAAGCTAGTCAAAACTATAACTACTCTCAAGAGGCTAGAGAAAAAGGGCTAATAATCAACCCCAATACCAGTAAGTTAACCTCAGAGCTAGCCAAAGGCCATAACCACTCTCGAGAGGCTAGAGAAAGATTCAATTCTAGAGCCCCTGGCTCCAAAACCGATTCAACCAATCTGCATATTGCATAATGAAGTCATCAAAGAAAGGAAGAACAACTTGCCTCCAATGGGTTAGCACATTTCATGTTGAAGCCGTCGAGGAAGAGGAGGAGGCCGAGTTGCCTCCAATCAGTATTAGCACACTATTTTCTCTTAGGTGATGATTAGTAACAACTTCAATTCGTCCTCTTCAAAGATGATTCTTCACAGACACCACTTTTTTGTTAGGGTAGACTTAGTGTATATTCCCTATACATGTGCAGGTCCTAGTCCACCTCCAAGTGAGTTTAAAATTGCTCGCGTAAGTCTCATAGTCTTCTTATCTTTGAAAGTTGGAGTCCTAGCCCACCTCCGAGTGAGTTTAAAATCGCTTACGCAAGCCTCATAGCCTCCTTGGTTTTGGAAGTTGGAGTCCAAATAAGCTTTCTTTTGTAATAAGGAAACTTACAACTTTGGAGAGACTTATCCAACTAAATGAATCGGAACTTTGGAGCTCTCTTTTGTAAGGAAACTCACGACTTTGGAGAGACTTATCTCCTTAAGAGGAATATGCAGAATCCTATACGCAAATTAACTTTGGGTCTGATTATTTGGACAAAGATTCTAGTGTGGATTTTGCCCGTCACGATCCTTCAGTTGGGTCCATAGTGGGTTGGATCCACCCATGGGATATTTTGAACTGTTGATAAGATCGCCATATTTGGTATGCTCGATCTCCTACATGAATCATATCCCATATTAATGATGAGATTTTCCAACTCTTCTTTGACCATTTATCCATACTTAGGGTTCATATGGCTGCTTTGCTGGATTTACGCCTTCCCAGATGGTGTGTTTCACCACTTATGGTATAATTCTCTTCATATGCATGTACCAAAACATCTTGCTTGGATAGAGCTACCAATTCTCTTTCTTGCTACGCAGGAGAGTTAGGTATTTGTCAATGAATATTAGCTTAGGTTCTTCAGAAATGTTTACTTCCTTGGCCTTGGGCGGAACTGTCATAAGACGTATAAGACTTTCCACTTGAGCTTCTTTGGGCTCTCCCACTGTGTTCTCGTACTAAAAGTACTACTATATCCCCAATGTTGTGGGGCTTAACGTACTCAAGCACTTACCTCAAGCAAAAACATCTTGCTTGGATAGAGCTACCAATTCTCTTTCTTGCTACTTAGAAGAGTTAGGTATTTGTCAATGAATATTAGCTTAGGTTCTTCAGAAATGTTTACTTCCTTGGCCTTGGGTGGAACTGTCTCATAAGACGTATAAGGCTCTCCACTTGAGCTTCTTTGGGCTCTCCCAATGTGTTCTCGTACTAAAAGTACCACTATATTCCCAATGTTGTGGGGCTTAACGTACTCAAGCACTTACCTCATATTTGGAGGCTTGGCGAGCTCTTTGAGCGCTTCTTTCTTTGCCTCTACTTCTATGATCTTGTTACTGGTGGTTGAGTAGAGCTTAGCTTTCTTGGAGCTACTAGGCTCCTTGTCACCTTTTATGGTCACTATCTTGGCTGGGAGGGTGATCTTGTTTAAGTCCATTTCCAACTATTTGGTATAGATCTCATTTGAGTTGACAGCTTCAACATAGTGAAGTCAATGAAGGTCCATTTCCATGCGGAGAACATACTTCTTAGACTTCATATGTGGTTTTCTCTTTCTTGGCCAAGTGTCTATGGGAAATGTAGAGGTTGATTATTCCATGGAGGAGGATTTACTAAATGAGTCATTAGCTATCCCTAGTTTGAAGTCAATGTTAGCCCCCAAAAGGGATGCTGCACTTAGTTCCATCCCATCCAATCTTGCACACGTTGTTCCATGGGAAATGTAGAGGTTGATTATTCCATGGAGGAGGATTTACTAACTGAGTCACTTAGCTATCCCTAGTTTGAAGTTAATGTTAGCCCCCCAAAAGGGATGCTGCACTTAGTACAAACATGGATGTTATTTCCATCCCATCCAATCTTGCACACGTTGGTTCCAAGCTCTATGGAGAGTGTCGATGGTTTCCAGAACATGAATCCAATCCTTGGAGAAATCGGGCTTTAGAGCTCATAGTCTGGGTCCTCATCTTAATGATCCAACAACTTGTTGCAAGATCTACAAATGTTAACCAAAGTGGTCTACATGGTTGTATCGAACTCCCTTTTGTGAAAATGCCTCAACCCATTGGTCTTCCGCAATCTTACAACAAATACTTTCAAGACTTGGTCACCCTTGTATATTTAAATGTGATTGGTTTCCCATCCTGAAGCAGCCTTGCATCTCTCATGTAAGGGATCAATGTAGTGTATGATCCTTTTCTCTGGAGTCCCCATCACCGCCAAAATAAGTGGTGGAAGCTCAATACAAAGGGACTCACCTAGACTTGCTCAAGGTGTTATAATATAGAAGGCACTTTGTGATGAATTTTCCCATGGAAGTGTGGATACAACAGACCTCTTAGACCCAAGAAAAAGAATACCTAACATGCGAGGATCCACCTCAACAGAATCATAGATCAAAGAATCTGCTAGAATCTACACAAACATAAAAAATGCAGAGCATGCACTATGACATCTAGAAAATGGCTACTCGCTAGTGCATAACTGTCACCATATAATCCGACTAATGTGCATGGTGACCACAACAAACTAGAGGCACCTATTGCTTAGACATAACTTGATATAGACTGACTAATGAGGAAAATCGCCTTATGGGCCGCACAATAGCAAATAGCACCTTCAGATGGCTATTCGAAACCCAAATACTAATCCAATGATCCTCAGTCTACTCCTGCATAGGCCCTGTTCATATTTGAAGGCATATTTTTATGGCCTAAGCTCATGTTTCTCACTGACATATGCTCTGATACTACCTCAACCTTCAAACTACATAACGATCAAGATTTATAAATGTATGCCTTGTATTTAGAAGGTATGCCTTGTATTTACTTGATCATCTTGTATGATTTAGAAAGGTATGCCTTGTACTTGATATAGACTAACGAGTACAATCTTCTTGTCACATGTGGATAGCACCTCTAGATGGCTATCACTCATTTGACAATCCTCAATCTACTCCTACATAGGCCTCCACTATTCAGACCCCGAATACCAATCCACCAATCCTCAGTCTACTCTTGCATAGGCCTCGTTCATATTTGGAGGCCTATTTTGAAAGCTTACACTCATGCTCCTCACCAACATATGCTCTTGAAGTTTACCTCGGCATGCAAATTGCATAACCATCAAGATTATTTCACCCCACTGTAACATGCCCATGTGTTCACTTAATCATCTTGTATGATTCAAAATGATATGCCTTCTACTTATTGGGAGTGACATATGTAATTCTAGAGGGAGGATAGGTGTTAGCATGGGAAAACACCCTTAGCCACAACCATTAACACTTATTGGGAGTGACATATGTAATTCTAGGGGGAGGATAGGTGTTAGCATGGGAAAACACCCTTAGCCACAACCATTAACACTTAGGAATAATATGCCACCATTGAAAGATGCCCATTCAAGAACCTAGGAGTCTACACACATGATGAAATATAATGCAGCATGTTAGAGTAGGCAGTTATGCAACATGCCAGAGTAGGTAGTTAGCATCACATTAGAGCAGGTAGTTTTGCAGCATGTCAGTAGGTAGTTAGCAGCACGTCAGAGTAGTTAGTTAGCAACACGTCAAAGTAGGCTATTAGGGCCAACTCGCAACCTTTGTTTTGGCTATAAAATCCCCCTTGTATAACACTGAAAGAGAGGGAAATGAGGATATAGTTTTTGTACACAACATTGATCATGGATATGATGCACTTTAAATAAATAATCTCAATCCTATAATAATCATGTTCTGCCTCTTTGTGTGTGCATTCTTACCTCAATGTGTTGATGGCATCCACCAACAGTAAGCCTAGCAAACTAAACTCGCACCTCACCAAACTCAAGTGAGACTAGCAAGTTAAAACCACGTGAGCCAAGCTCACCAAACTCACCTGAACCTAGCAAACCCAAACCATGAACTCACCAAACTCACATGAGTGTAGTAAACCAATACTGTGTGAGCCAAGCTCACCAAACTCCCATGAGTGTAGTAAACCAATACTATGTGAGCCAAGCTCACCAAACTCACATGAGCCTAGCAAGTCAAAAACCATGTAAGCCCACCAAACTTGCATGATCCAATTTTATCCTAACATGAGAGAGAAAAAATCATTCATTATGATTCTCTTCAAACTTGCACAATTGGCCCAATCTTGAAACCGTACTGATTCAGTAGTGCATTATTATTTAATAACATAGTTAATGACCCATCACCAAATTCAACTTTCTAATCTGGCCATTTGCCACCACTCAATGAGTATTAAAAGATAATTCACTGAGAAAAATGATGAAACTTGTGGATCCAAGCTCCCATGGAGATAGTGATGATGTGAAGACTTAATCCTATTCTAATTAACAATATGATTAGTGCTAATCTAAGCTAGGGTGGAAGATACCTAACTACAAACATGATGAATGTACTAAACTAACTAAGCTTTAGACTCAAGCAGCGCAATTAGGTTACAAGATTGAGACTTGTACTCATAAAGAGTTTTGAGAGCTTGCTTGTTTTCATTGCTTGAAATGGCCCCCTTTCATATGAGGAGAGTACAACAAAGCTATGATAGCTCATGTGAGATAACTTGACTAGGTGACTTGGCACTCTAGCATCACTCATTTTAACACCGCCCCTTAATGCTAGATTAGGTACAATTTTTAGGCTTTTACTCTTCCTCTCTCTCCTCTTGTGCTAGGCTACTTTGGCTCTTATGCTACTTTGTATATGAATTTCAGCTTGAGTGCATCATATGGCCTCAGAGGCTGATTACATCACACTTTTTGTAGAGACAAGAGGGGTTAAAAAAAACAATGGTTCTTTCTCTAGAAGAGTGCTTCTTCTGTTGGGGAAGCTTTGACCCGATGTAGTTTGCCTGCTTCTTTTTGTGATAGAAATCATCTTCTAGGAGACCAATTTTTCCACAGTAGTCACAAACAAGCTTTGGTTTATATTATCTTTATTGCAACATTCATTCTTGGTAGTATGACCAAGTTTTCCACAATGATAGCATCTTGGAAGTTGAGATGTTGATTGATTTGTCCTTTGAAATCTCCCACCATTTGCATAAAGTTCTTGCTCACTTGAATGTGATTTGCATGGTTCTTTATCCTTGAATTTTGATTCATGTTTAAGAAGAGATGATTCTATATCTTAAATTTTAGGGTTGGGCACATTTTTAAGTGTAGCAATAAGTTCGATCCAAGCTCCCATGGAGATAGTGATGATGTGAAGACTTTATCTTATTCTAATTAACAATATGATTAGTGCTAATCTAAGCTCGGGTGGATGATACCTAAATACAAACATGATGAATGTACTAAACTAACTAAGCTTTAGACTCAAGCACAATTAGGTTACAAGATTGAGACTTGTACTACTCATAAAGCCCAAGACCTCAACAATATGGCATGTAGACTACAACTTTAAGGCTTTCAATCATGCAAAGGCCCACATTGTATTGCAGAGTATCCTCACAAGACTCTTTCACTGAGTCCCTCAAGTTCTCTAAGCACTCCAAATCCAATGCCAAACCCCAATGTCATTCCATATGGAGGCAAGTGTGGATTTCAACATGGTTACAAGGATTATCCTAACAAAGTGGCAATTTTCCTAGTAGAGCAAAATGATTAGCCACTTTGACAAGCCTTAACTTGTTGAGTGTGTAAAAGGATGACTTATTCATACAACAGTCTCCCCCTTATGACATAAAAAGGCTCCAAGCTAAGACAAGTGTAAAAGCTGAGGAAACATCCAAGGCTACAAAAAAGAAGAAAGCTCAAGCTTCAAACTTGAAGCAAGCAACTTAAAAACTTAATGTGCAAGCCCCAAAAGGCTAAGGTAGCCCCTAAAAAGGCCAAAGGATCAAATTAGAGGTCCAAAAGAAGGGTCAAAAAATACATGGAAGCCCAAAAATGCCATGACCATAGAATGTGGTACATACGAGAGCTCTAAAGTTGCCTTCCTTACCGAGACAACATATAGTATCCCACTCTCAATTTGAAGAGAAGGAACCAATTGACTATGCTAACCTCCCCAAGAAACTAAAACTTAGCCAAACCATTCTCAAAGGCTATAGAAAGAGCAAGTTCCAAAGCCTCCTGCTTGCCAAGCCACCATGACACACATTGCCAGGTGCAATTGAGGACTCAAACGAAGTTATAGTTCCCAAGGACTCAAAGGAAGAGCAAAGTTTATCCTCAAATGGTTTAACACACTCTATGAGATGATCAGCAAGATGACCACTTCATTTCTTTCTCTTCAGAGGCAACATCTCCTAGGGAATACTTAGCTAGATCGGCGAATGACCACTTCATTTCTTCCTCTTCAGAGGAAACATCTCCTAGGGAAGGAACAAGGCCAAAAGTGTACAAATATGTGTAAACAAAGCTGACCTCCATGGTGTGGCTAAAAGCAAAACAATAGTGAAACCTGCTCATCTCATGCTAGAATTTTTTCAAGAAGATCACGTAGCTATGTGGCTAGCATGGTTGATATTGATGCTTACTATTTTAGGAGATGTAGACCTCATTAGGCCACCCACCTAACCCCTTCAATAACTTCCATCACTATAGGGTAATAATATTCAATCCATCGCCATCACTTATTTTAAAATTGAGTTTTTCATAAGAACTAAGCTTCTCTATTGTTTTAAGTTTTATGTGACACCAACAAGAACAATGGAAGAAAGCATCATCCTCATAAGGGGAAATGGAGGTGTTTGGGGGGTAATCTTCATCTCTGCTCTCGCCAGAGTTTTAGATCATGGTATTAGTTTAAGAGGGTGCTCAACGTAGGCAAGGCCAGAGGAGTGTTGAGATATAGGAGTTACCCAGAGATGATAGAATGAAGGATGTCCTCATCCACCCAGGTGCGTTAACGGTCCCATTG